>NC_057828.1:77775734-78075734 GCF_910594005.1 Cervus elaphus | reverse complement strand
TTGCGAACCCGTGGACCACATTATAGGCATGACTTAGGTAGGGCTTCCCACGTGGCTCTAGGGGTAAAGAACCCACCTGCCAACGCAGGAGATGCAAGAGATGTGGGTTCAATGCCTGGGTCGGGAAGAGCCCCTGGAGGAGGACATGGCAACCCACTCCAGTATTCTTGCCTGGAGAATCCCATGGACAGAGGAGCCTGGCGGGTTATGGTCTATAGACACTCCCATTTTTCTGCACTGCCTCTACTTTCTAAAGACAACTTAGCCCAAGATTTACAGATGAATGAAAATGTCTGAAAGTGAAGTCGCTCAGCCGTATCCGACTCTTTGCGACCCCACGGACTGTAGCCCACCAGGCTCCTCCATCCATGGAATTTTCTAGGCAAGAGTACTAGAGTGGATTGCCATTTCCTTCTCCAGGAGATCTTCTAATTCCCCTAAGAAAACATTGATCTCCATAGGAGTAATTCTCGTGACTGAAATTAACCTAAAACCAAATTTTCAAAAGAGAGTCTTCATTGACCATATACAATTAAATTATCCTTTAAAAAATAAAACAATTTAGTCCAGGTGCAACTGAATTTTCCCATTTGGCCATTTCTTCCTTATTTAGAAAATGTAAGCAATCAGTACAGAGTTTAATGAAGCCGAGCTATTGACCTCTACAGGTCAATATGGGTGCTCGGTATTAGTCAGACACAGTTCAGTTGTCAAATTTGCAATTGAGGAACAGATGACTGCTTCAGTTCTTAGTATTTATTCCAGGAACCCACGGATTCCCTGTGGTTTTCTACTCAACGTATTTGTCATATTCAAAGCGAAGTGTGAAAGTGAAAGTGTTAGTCGCTCAGTTGTGTCCATATCTTTGCAACCCCATGGACTGTAACCCACCAGGCTCTTCTGTCCATGGGATTCTCCAGGCAAGAATACTGGAGTGGGTTGCCATGCCCTCCTCCAGGGGATCTTCCTGACCCAGGGATTGAACCCAGGTCTCCTCACATTGCAGGCATATTCTTTACCGTCTGAGTCACCAGTGAAGCCCTATTCAAAGGGAAGCTGCCTTCACGTGCAATGTTGACCTTACAGGGCCGTCCTGCACGACAGAGAAAGTGTTCCTGGCCTGAGTCTTTGTGCTTCGGCCACAGATTTATCCTAATCCTCACCAGTCATCTCGCTTGAGAGAACCAGGTGCTAAGGGGCACCGTTCAGGGCGGGGGTGGGGGTGGGGGTGGAACAGGTGGATCTGAGCAGTAATAACAGTACCCTACCTTTCCTACCCTTATCATCTAATGAAATCTAATTGCACCTCTTGTTCTAAAAGACAAATTAACTGGAATTTTCAGCTGTCAGGTGAAAAGACAACAGAAGACGGAAACTGGTCACGTAGACCGATGAAAACGCATCACCGTGAGGGAGGCTAAGCTTGGGGGGCAGGGGGGGCTCTTCTCTCCCTCAGGCACGAAGTCTCTGCCGTGGGGCTCCAGGAGGAGACGCGGGGCCTTCCTGCCCCTGACCCAGAAGCAGAGGCAGGCGCTCAGGTGTTCGCGCACGTCACATCTCAGGAAGGTAACCTCCAGGTGCAGTGCCTGCAAGCGCCAGAAACAACACAAATGAAGCGCCTGATAGAGGCGACCAGCACAGAAAACTGCCCAGCAGGGTCACTTAGTCTGTGAACTGTAGTGGGATAGTCTATCTCCGGGTCAGATTTTGAAGGGAAAACCAGGTGAGTTTCAGAAGGCACTCATTCTGGGAAGGAAATATGAGTTCTAAGATTTGTGTGCCCAGAGACCATCTTGTCCTCACCGAACCCTGCAAATAAAGCTGCATGCAAGCTCAGTTACTTAGTCATGTCCGACTCTATTGTGACCCCATGGACTGTAGCCCTCCAGGCTCCTCCATCCATGGGATTTCCCAGGCAAGAATACTGGAGTGGGTTGCCATTTCCTCCTCCAGGGGATCTTCCGGACTCAGATCGAACCTCATCTCCTGCGTCTCCTGCATTGACCGGCGGATTCTTTACCACTGAGCCACCTGGGAAATCTCTGTAAACAAAGCTTCTTCCCCTCAGTCAGCCTCGTCCTCCAGCTCCCAGACACGTCAGATGCTCGCCAGCCGCTTAGCCCTCCACGCAGGATGGGGAAGGGCAGGGAACACCTCCCCGGGTAAACCTCCATCGTCTCAGAGTCTTTGTGGGATGCTGGTTAGACATTTACAGTCTCCTAGGATGTTTGAAAAGCAATCACAAAATAATCTTTCTAGTGAAGCTGTGAAAAACATTTGGCAACCAATTGATAAGTGAAAACAAACCCAATGTCCGTTCATTAAGTCAGTGGGCCATATGTTCGGTTTTTATTGGGCATCTACTATGTGCCAGCAATGAGACAGTGTCTCACTGTTCACTGAATCATGGGTAAGCAAGGCGGGAGCAGGAAGCTGGAAGAAATCTCAGGAGCCGTAGGAACTGCAGACACATTTATTCTCTCCAGGCTGGCGCAGCAGCAAAAAGGGTTTCTCGGGTGGGGCTTGTACATCCTTACAGAACAAAGCGGCCCGTGGCTAAGCGGGGGCCACATGGCGCGCGTGCACATTGCTGTGTGTGACCCCAGCTCTCACATAGCCTTGCAGTCACTGTTCACCGGCTGTGGGGCCAGAGAGCCTGACTGACGCCACCTTGGCTACGTGCTGCTCCCCCACAGATCGGCGTCCGGACACAAGAATCAACGAGATAGAGTCTCGGGCCCAAAGAGCTTGATGCCTAATGCCAGAGGCAAAGTGTAAATACAGCACAAGCGTGCAAAACAGAGGCGTAAACCGGGTGGGCAGTCAGGAGAGACTCCCACACGGGAGAAGCAGAACTGGGTCTTAAAAGGTTAGTAGAACTGTGTCAGAGAATAAAGGAGAAGCACAGAGACCGGTCTTTGAAGAGATCTAGAGGCACGGATAGGTCTGGGAAGGGAAGCGCTGGTGCAGGCTGGGGAGAACAGCTGAAAGGTGGGAGGAAGAAAGGGAGAGAAAGAAAGAGGAAGAAGGAAAGTGGGGGGAGGAGGGAAGAAGCAAAGAGGGTGGGGAGAGACAGGAAGAAGGTGGGGCTCAGTCTGAAGACCACACACACCGCGGTGAAGGGCTGGACACTGGCCTCAGAGGTTGAGGTCAGCAGAGGTTTCTAAGCCTGAGAGAGAGGAGAGACAAGGTCGGATGTATGTGCTGAAAGGTAAACCTAACACAGTGACCGGCGCAGTGACATTCCGGGCCCTCGGTAGGTATATGATCTCGAAAAACGGATGTCAAGACCATCCTGGAGGGGAGCTGCATTGAAGGAAAAGAGACTGGTTTCACAGTGAGTGGAGCACAGTGAGAGAGAGGAGGCCCCGCGGTCAGGAAGAGGGGGATGAGCAGGAGGGAGCGGTCAGCAGGGGCTACGGGGTACGATGGCCGTTGCTTGTTCAGAGGCTGCGTGTCAAGGAGAGAGGAAAGCCCTGCCGGTGTGAGTCAGAGGAGGGAGGTCCCTCTCAGGAGAGAAGAGAGGTCACGGGAGGATCAAGGCTCCCTGGGAAAATCATCTCTGTCCTAAGGATGTAGGTAATAGTCATGAGATTATATCTTTAGCATGTCTTCCTTTAGGTTTTACATTTCATGGAGATCATATATAGGTCATGGCATGATGCTTGATGGTTTCCCAGGTGACTTTAGTGGTAAAGAACCCACCTGCCAATGTAGGAATTACAGGAGATGGGAGTTCGAACCCTGGTTAGAGAAGATCCCCTGGAGAAGGGCATGGCAACCCACTCCAGGATTCTTGCCTGGAGAAGCCCATGGACAGAGGAGCCTGGAAGGCTACAGTCCTTGGGGTCACAAAGAGTCAGACAGGACTTAGCAACTAAGCAAAGGATGCTTGGTACAAAGTAAATGTTCTGTTTAATTTAGGGGAGAAAGGAAGCGGGAGGGAAGGAGGAGAAGAGAGGGGGAAGGGAGGCAGGGAGGAAGAGGGAAGCGGGCGGTTCGTGCACCTGGGTCTAGAGTCCAGGAGAGAGGTGCATGGCTCTGCAGATAGAATTGTCCATACAAAACCCAAATTCGATGTGCACATTACCGCATCAGTGATGTTGTGCACATGCAGCTTTGCCTTCTCAAGCCCTGTACAGATTGTCAACACCAACAAATGGCTCCCCAGCTAAAGGGCACTTTTCCCATATGTGTCTGTCTCTTTCCAGGGAAGTTTAAACTACATGATTAATTCTGAAGGAAGTCTTTGTACCCGAAATGTGAGTTTTCTTAATTTCAAAGCATCCTGAAAGTGTGGTAGGAAATTACTGACCTTTATTTCACGGCCGTGTGGAAGACTAGTGTGTCTGCAGTAACACACTTCGCTGTCCCATTTCAAATGGGGTGTTGTAAACATCCGGAAAAACCACAGGCGTTCTACCAGGCACCGTCTGAGAACTCCCAGGTGGCGCTAGTGGTAATGAATCTGCCTGCAATACAGGCGGCATACCAGACGCGGTTCCATCCCTGGGTCAGGAGTTCCCCTGGAGAAGGGCATGGCAACCCACTCCAGCATTCTTGCCTGGAGAATCCCAAGGACAGAGGAGCCTGGCAGGCTACAGTCGGTGGGGTCGCAAAGAGTTGGACATGACTAAAGTGACTTAGCACAAGCACAAGGCAAAATATCCAGGACTGACAACCCAAGGCCCCGCACAGCGTTAAAACATGGCTCCCACATTGCCAATGGGAAGACCACGTTGTCATCACCAACGGTATTCAGAAAAGGGGTTGAAATGATTAGCACATTCCAGGAAGGAACAGAAAAGGAAAAATTACAGGAGGTAGGAGTCTAATACTGCCTGTTTTTATATGTGGAGTCAAATATTCTATGAGAGGCTCAATTTTGCCTTTAGTAAGCCTGACTTAATGGAACATGACTGACATCCGCCCCTATTTCATCTATTATAGTGTTCTTCAATTGCTTGAGCGTTCCTTAATCAAAAGGAGAGTTCCTCACCACCCTTGGGTATCAAAGAAGGTTTCTATAGCTATTACTGAACCGAAGAATTATTCTTTGAAGAACCTAAGGTGAAACATTGAAAAAATCCTTCTGGCTACAGATGAAAAATGCCACATGCATGTGTCTCCCAAGTATCCCGTGCAAACCATCCAAAGACCAATAAAAACACAGGCCCACACTGACTGCACACTAGTGTTCATGTCTCCTATTCTTCTCGAATGTCCACTCATCCAACAAGTCCATCCCTGATTAATGAGCCAGGTGAGCAAGCGACCCCTGAAATGCTTTCATTTCCATAAACCTTTTTTTTTTTTTTTCCATAAACCTTTTACTTGAAGGAGCCAGGCCAGGGCGGAGGGATATCGCCATGGCAGAGCAAAAAATATGTAACTATGTAACACACGAACAATGGTGAGATTTCCTGCATTCAGGCAGGTTCTCTCTACGGCCATAATGCCCCTGGGTAAAAGTTATTTAATTACTTTGTTCTGAAAAACCCATGCCTTTTGGGTTCAAAAGAAACCTTTAGAAGGCCTGCTGGGAATTAAAATAATTAGCACATAGCCCATTATTTAAAAGCTCGATCCTGTGAGGCTAAGTCATTACAAAATCGAGTCACAAATGACTCGACTTTTTTAATGCTGTGGCTGGCAAATGAAGTCCTTTTTTTTTTTAATTATTATTATTTCTTTTTTAAGATAGAAACCTACCCATTTGAAAACAGAAGCTGTTAACTTGCTCCTTGAATTTAACATCTGGTAACATTTTCATCTTTTGCAAACTAGTAAAATGTTATAGTATTTTTGACAGCGGGAGTTCAGTGCCAGAAGAAATTTTATCAGTACAAAGAGACTGCTAAATGGGTTTCTTACTGGGCCACGGGGTTTCTTAATCTTTATCTTACAGCATTAAAAAAAAAAAAAAAAGCGCTGCAGGGCGGGTGCTATTTGCCTATAATTTCTCCAGGAATTAATTTAGGGAGAAATTAATGGCCAAACCATGGGCCACAGCTCACCTCCTATAGTAGGTTAATGTGTAGAGTGAAATCCGCGGACATTTGAACGTCTGGGTTATTGAAAGCCTTTCTGACATTGCACCTTCCCTGCCATCATCTGTTCCTTCTTTTTCTATCGACTGCATCTATCCTTTATTGGACCACATTGGTCATTCATCAGTTTTGTCTGTAAAATAACCTTAATTACCATGGGATAGTCAAAGGCAGGCTTCCCTGGTAACTCTGTGGTTAAAGAATCCGCCTGCCAATGCAGGAGACCAGGGTTCAATCCCTTGGTCGGGAAGATCCCCTGGAGGAGGGCATGGCAACCCACTCCAGTATTTTTGCTTTGGAGAATCCTGTGGACAGAGGAGCCTAGCGGGCTACGGTCCATGGGGTTGCAAAGAGTCGGGAGTGACTTAGCGACTAAACCACCACCACCAGTCGAAGGCAAACATGTGAAAATGTGACCAGCAAACTTTTTACATGGAAACATGGAAACACTGGGGCATCAAGCAGAGCCTTCTCGGGGTGTTTGCCGAGCGGTCTGTGCTGTGAGCAGCAGGATTGTTTAACGGAAGAAGTTGTCATGGAGCAGCCTAATGCAGACAACAGCTATGGACTAAGAATCAGGATGCTGGATTCTGGTTCTGGCACCTGCCGGTTCTAAAGACTTCCTCAAGTCCCTCAGAGTCTGAACTTCCATTTTCTCATTTGCAAAACTGGGGAAATAAGAAGTGAGGATTACAGTCATGATCGCCCTGCCTGGCAACGGGAGGGCTCGCTGTGGGTCCTGCTTACTCTTGTTGTTCCTACACAGGCACTTGGGAAGCTGCAATTGACAAGCATTATTTCGTATTCCTTTCTTACTCTTTTTTTTGTGTTTTTTTGCAGCACAGGATCTTAGTTCCCCAACCAGGGTTCAAACCTGGGTCCCCTACAGTGGAAGCTCAGAGTCTTAATCCTTGGACCACCAGGGAAGTCCCAATAATAATTATTTTAAGCAACAGATACACACGACTGGAGATGAAGTAATCAATGAGGACCTATTGCATAGCACAGGAGACTCTACTCAACACTCTGTGATAACCTATAAGGGGAAAGAATCGAGAAGCGTGGGTGTATGTAAATGTGTAACAGATTCACTTGGCTGTACACCAGTGCACACACAAAGTAGCACGACATTGTAAACCAGCTATACTTCGATTAAAAAAAGGAAAATAGTTTCAGTCTCCTTATGGTTTTGATCAGAAGAAAGCGAGAAGCACACACACTCACACACGAAGAGTCTGACTGACCGCAGCAGTATAATGTGAGTCAAACATTTGTCTGCTCAGTTTTCCGAAGCCTCTGTACACAAATAAATTATTTAGCAAGGACTTGGAAGCACAGATCGCTTCTCTGAGGACAAGGAGGGTCACGCCCTGTAAATGCTCTGATTGCAAGGCTCTGCCTCTGTCTGATCTGTCAGTGGTCTTATAGAATCAACTCAGAGGTCAGAAAGAGAATTAGCACCTTTTCAAAAGCAAAACAATTATTTAAAATCTCAGTGAAGGAAAAAAATAACGTTACCCTCACCCACGTGTTCTGTGCAGTCCTCACATGCAACTGAGGGAAAAACTCAGGTGAGCAGGTCTCCAGGGCAGAGAACATGATTTCATTGTTAGTAAAGTAATAGAATTGCTAATATTTTTTGACTATTTACTATGTGTTTGGCATATGCTAAGTGATTTTCATGGGTTGTCTTGAGGAACTCTAGAATGAAATGGAAGCTTTAAAAGATTAGTAATTTGTCCCAAATCTCACAGCTACAAAGAGAAATAAAGAGCCCAGTTCTTACCCTCAGTCTCTCTGCTTACAAAGCTGACAGCTCCTCACCCTACACTGTGCCCCTGAAATCACACTTTTAAAAAAAATAATTTGTAAGATTAGAATAATTCAGGTGTCTCCAAAAACCTCTTTTTAGAAAAGAAAAAAGTATCTGGTATATTTTCATGAAAAAGAGGACACTACCTGTATAGCCCTGCAATTTTATGGACTATAATCAAAGACGCACGTTACATCCATGAAGAAGGAAAAGCTGGGAAATGCATAGTCAAGTTTGCATGGACAATAGCCAAGAATTCATGTCACAAAGGTGGAGGAGAGGGATAAGGTTAAACTGGCTTTCAGAACATCAAATGACAGGCAGTAAAACAGCCTGAACCCAAAGCTGGATCAAAACTGTGGATCTGTAATGATAAACCCCTTAGCTGTTAACATCAGAGTGCAACTTCCCTCCCTGATTTCAGGACACAAGACAGAAAACTCTTAGCATGTCAAGCCTTGAGCAGAGGCAAGAAGATGACAAAATTCACGTGATGCTGGAAGCGGAGGGGTCACGGGGTCTCCCCTGTTCCTTACCAGGGACCTCGTCGTTGTTCAGTCACTAAGCCGTGTTGACTCTGCACCCCACGGACCGCAGCACGCCAGGCTTCCCTGTCCTTCACTAGCTCCCTGCGCTTGCTCAAACTCATGTCCGTTGAGTCGGTGATGCCCTCCAACCACCTCATCCTCTGTTGCCCCAGGGACCTACCTCATCCTAGATGAGACAAAGCTGGTGGGCAGGGCTGGGTCCCTCTGTTTTCGGCACATGTGCCACTATTAGCAAGTGGCTTACACCTTTTCTGTGTCAGTTCCATGATTCACCAAATGGGGAAAACCATTTCTATCTAGGGATAGCATTGATGGTATCTACTTCATGGGGCTTTGATAAAGATCAAATGATTTGCAAAGCACATAAAACAATAATCAACTCAGAGTAGGTTGGTTTTTGGTTAAATAAATACTTTCAGGTGCATATCTGTATAGACATATTTGACCTATAGATCACATCTGGAAACTATTTTGACTGCTTACCGTGTTCCAAGTGCTGGGATAAATTCTAGTTGGATGAGTTTGTTTAATCCTTGAAATAACGTGTGGAGGTGGTACTACTCAGATGAGCAAACTGAAGTTTGAGAACTTTGTTCAAGGTCACATGACTCATAAACCTTGGAACTAAGAGCCAACCCAGGCCATCTGGCTCAAGCCCTTGCTCTTAATTAGAAAACGGATAATTATTCTCCCAAGTACAGGAAGGAAATCTCGTCATTAAAGAACCAGGAGAATTGGTTCATGATAAGCATCAAATGAGTTCCAAAGCTAGCATCTTAAAAACATTTACTGGAGTATGTTTGCTTTATGATGCCGGGCTAGTTTCTGCCGTGCAGCAGGATGAAGCAGCTGTGTGTAAACATGTGTCCCTCTTTTTGGGATTTCCTTCCCCTTTAGGTCACCACGGAGCATGTAGGAGAGTTCCCTGTGCTATCACGGGAGTTCTCATTAGTTATCTATTTTATACAAAGTATCAACAGTGTATATGTGTCAACCCGATCTCTCAATTCATTCCACCCCCCACACCCCCACTCGGCTTCCATACATTTGTTCTCTGTGTCTACTTCTGCTTTGTAAATAAGATCGTCTATGACAGTTTTTGCAGACTCGATATATATGCATTGATATACACTATGAGATTTTCTCTTTCTGACTTACTCCATTCTCTATGACTGTCTATAGTTCCATCCACATCTCTACAAATGACCCAATTTCATTCCTTTTTATGGCTGAGTAAAATTTCCTTGTATATATATATCTCACATCTTTATTAATTTACCAGTTGACAGATATTTAGGTTTAAATTTTTAAAATTAAAACAGAGATAAGCTTGGAAAGAAAAAAAAAAGCAGCTTGGAAAAAAAAAACAGAGATAACATTGTATATTGTCTTTCACATATAAGGAACATGGGCGTAATGTCAACAATCATTTATGTGATTCCACATGTATCTTTAAACTCTTATCCTTCCAATATTAACTGACGTCACTATAAACAAACCAGAAGAAAATAGCCTCAGAGATTAACGGTGACTTAAGTATATTAGCCTCATTCTCTACTGGAACTTTCCATCTTATTTATTAGGTCTGCATTAGACTAGAGACAAGCCCTTCTCTTCTTCATCATCCTCAAGTTACACTCTTAGACATCCACAAGGGGGTGATGATCTAACTGAAGCCTGTCCTCTCCCACATGTGGCCCTAGCTCACCGCTTTCCAAACCAGGTCCAGGTAAGAATGTCCTGTGGGAAGTGTGGTCCCACAGGAATGAACTATCCAAGGAAAAGAAAAAAGTCCCAAACAAATAAATTGATATGTTTAACTGTGAACTGATTTCCCTTTATACTGCAGATTTGCTCAGAGTGACTCATATGCCGGCCAGTGTGTGCGCTATGAACCTCCGCCAAGGGGATTCCATAAAGCAGTGTGTCCCACATTTGACCACAGAGACTGCAGATGCTGGAACACAGATTCCTATCTCCTGGAGGTAGGTGAGCCCCAGGGCACACTCTGGCCCCTGGCACTTTAGCTGGGGCTAAAGTGTGTGTGTTTTACACACAATAGTTTGCAAAGGTCCATACCTCTGCTATGAGACTGACCCTAAAGCTAGAGACACCAAGTGACTTGGTTGCAAGTGTGAATCGCTCGGTCATGTCCAATTCATTGCAACCCCATGGACTGTAGCCCACCAGGCTCCTCTGTCCATGGATTTCTCCAGGCAGGAATACTGGAGTGGGTTGCCAGGCTCTTCTTCCGGGGATCTTCCTGACCCAGGGATCAAACCCAGGTCTTCCGGATTGCAGGAGGATTCTTTACCATCTGAGCCGCCAGGGACGCACCAACTTGGCTGAGCTTGCAGTTATTAGTGGTTGCAGCTGTATTCAAACCCAGGTCAACCTGCTACAAGCGGTCTTGCTCTGCCCACCTACAAAGGAACGGGCCAGACGCTCACACGGCAGACCGCCCGCTCACTCCCTGGTTTCCTGCCTCCCAGCCTTCTGGTTGCTGCCAGCAGGAACCTGACATCTGAATAAGAAGAGAGAAAGCCCATAACTGTATATTTGATTTTTTTCCTCCTCCTCCTTATCCTCTAGTGTAGAGTATGTCCTGTAAAGTTAACACCTCACACTGACACCGAGGATTTTTTTTTTTTTTTGGTTGTAATAGCTTGATTTTTGAAGCATAATTTCAAACGCATTACATAATAAATATGCTCCAGTGATTAAAATTGATATATTCTGCAGAATAAAATAGAAAACAGCAAGAAAATATTTTTAAAGTTTTCATGCTGAAGAAATCATCTAGTTCATCACTAAGAAATCTAGCACGAAGACCAAAGATTTTTGAAAACACAGATTTTTGATACACCAGAACATGAGTGCAAACATCCCTTTCAAAGACTACAAGGAACCCAGAAACATCCAAGTGTAGGTCAGATTTCCATCGGGAAAAATGCAGGTCCTGTGGTCTATTGGTGGGCAGGGAGAGGTGGGACAGAATGCAGTCTAAGTTCATTTAGGAGCTCAAGAATCAGACTTTTACCTTTCTTGCAAGAACCCTGTCTCCTCGTGCATATAGTATTTCTTTCCTTAGGACAAATAAAAGCAGCCACATGGCTCATCCAGACTTTTCCTAACATGCTCAAAAATTGACTATTGCATGTTCAAGAGTCACAGGATTATTTCATTCACTCTAATATCACCCAAACTTTTCATCTTTCTACAACCTTCATCCTCTTACTTAATACTTTATTACCAGTGATTTTATTGAGCTTCTACTGCATGCTGTACATATTCTTTCTAATGCTCGCAACGACTATGTAAGATAAATAAAGAACAAGAATTTCTGGGACTTCCCTGGCTGTCTAGTGGGTAAGGCTTCACTCTCCAGCGCAGGGGGTGTGGGTCTGATCCCTGGTCAGAGGGTGAGACCACACATGCCTCTCGGTCAAAGAACCAAAAATGTGCAACAGAAGCAATGTTGCAAAAAGTTCAATAAAGACTTTAAAAATGGTCCACATCAGTTAAAAAAAAAAAGAAATCTTGAAAAAGATTAAGAATTTCTTAACCCCTCTGAGTACATTAGGATAAATTTTCTTGTGAAAACATTTTCTTAATATTTAATATTTATCTCTTCTACTCCAGTTCAGGAATTCTGTGGTTATTACAGAAAACATACTTAGGTGAAAGCGTCAGCTGCTCAATCACGTCTGACTGTTATGACCCCATGGACTGTAGCCCACCAGGCTCCTCCGTCCATGGGATTCTCCAGGCGAAAAACTGGATGGGTTGCCATTTCCTTCTCCAGGGCACCTTGCCAACCCAGGGATCAAACCCAGGTCTCCTGCACAGACTATTTTCTTTGGTGGAACAAGCAAACCTTACCGTCATTTCCATGCATACAGGTTGTGGTTTTCATTTCTAGGTGGGGAATGGGGAAGGGAATTATTCAGAATCTGAACCTTCTACACAGTTCTAAATTCAAAGGTCTCCATCTCCTTCAGCTCCCACTCAAGTTTTCACTGATAAATTTACTTTGGTCAAATCAACGCAGTCTTTTCTAAACTGCAAAGTAACAGGAACCTTGCAGATAACAGATAACAGGTAACAGATCCTAAACACTGTGTGATAAAATAGATCATTTTCCCTTGTGTTCACGCATCTGACATGGCTTCACCATATAAGGAGGTAGCATTTCTCATTTTTCACCACTGATCTGTTCTCAGCTTCTGAAATTTTTGACAGGAAAGCCTCTTGAAATTTGGTTGGGAGTAAAGGCTGAGACAGCATGTAATCAACCAAGCTAAACATAAATTCCTTTTTCAAATGCTTGCTTTTGAGTTGTTCTCAAAGTATCTATGGCTCCATAATACACAAAAGAAATGAGAAAGCAGAAAGTCTACACTCCCTGCAAAGTAAATTCTTCAACTATTTTAAAATTTGCCCCCCAAATCCCAATACTTTATATTTTACTGTATTTGGATGTTTGCACAGTGTTCAAACACTCTTTGAGTAGAATTATGAAGGTACTTTTCATAAACTCTGTTGTCAACACCTATGTGTTTTTGGTAGCTAATTAACTTTACCCAAAGAAGCTGCTTTTTTCATTTGCTAATGTCAAGTTTAGGGAGTAAAAGATATGAAGTCGTGAGTGTTTAAACTTGATGAAGCAGGTAGAGGGGGGGAAGCAGCTGAATTCAGACACAGTCTGATGGAAGGTTGGAACATGTGCTCTGGGTCTTTCTGTTCAAGAATGAATAAAAATAGAGTAAGTGGGAAGGGGCAGAAATGAGAGAAGTCACAGATTTCAACACAGGGTGGGATCAGTTCCCACTAAATGCTCCATGTTTAATAAATTCATCTACTCTCAGGAGTAATAAGTCTTTTAGAAGGCAAAATTTTATTTTACATGAAATTCATGCCCAAATATAAACATGTATTAATTAACAGTGACCATTTTAACAAAGAAGACACGTAAGCCATTAATGGCAATCTAGTTTTAAATCATTAATTGGCATGTTTCAAACCCAAGAGAGATTTGACATTATGACAACTGACTCGCAGCCGTAGACAGAATGCTCTGGCAAGAAAATTCCCTATAGCACACACACGTCCAGAGTAAGATACTTGTCTTAGGGGAAAATACTGAGGCTAGAGACTTTTCAGATGAAAACTCCTGTTTTCTTCGCTGGAAGAGAGCCAGGAAAAACTGAGAAACAGATAAACAGTGGTGGACGTGGTGGGTGAACCGCAGGAAGGGGAACTTTTGCTTTCTTATGGAATTTGGTAAAACGTCCCCAAGTTCTGTGATGGCAGGTCATGCTCGCTGCAGTTAATGGGGGTGCCAGTCAGCATCTTCTTATATCAAGCTGCCAGTTTAGCTCAGAATGTGGAGAATGACCAATCCAATTCCATACAAAGAGGAGAAGGATGGGGGAGCAGGACGAGGCAGAGAAGAAGGCTCTAGGAAAACAAGAAATACACGCTTTCCAGGGCCAAAAGCCACTGGAGACAACAGGTATGTACACAGCTCCAGATTCACCCTGAAGCTCATGATGTGGCCCCTCACGGCCTGGGCTCTTCCGAGGTCTGGGGTGATGACCCAGAAATGTGTTCACGGGGGAATATAAGTTTGTAAAATTTGAAAAGCTTGACTATTTAAAATACAACAGGCTTAAGATGTTGGTCATCTCCTACTCCAGCTCTCGCTCATTTTCCCTTTTGTTAAAGCGTGCGGAGAAGCTGGGATGCCTGCAGCCGAGGGGCAGTTGAGATGGGGGTACATTTGATCTGGGATATCAGCCTGGGTCACAGCAGGAGATGAGTGTCGTGGTCATTTTAGATGGGAAGACTTAACTCACAGAATTATTGACTGGGAAAGTAGACGGGAGTAAAGAGACTGGCTGGCAAGAAAGAAAATCCTAAAAAAAAGAAAAACCACAGGAATGACAGAAATCAAGGACAGTCACCGCCCCAGGGCTGAGATCAAGTGTGGGGCAGGCAGGGAGGGGGGCATTTCCTTAATAGAGAGCCTGACTTTGCTGGCAAGAGCAAGAGAAGCAAGCAGCTAATTGATAAGAAATACTGTTACTTGTCTGGGCCTCTCAGGTGACACAGCGGTCAAGAATCCACCTGCCAATGCAGGAGATGTAGGAGACACGAGTTTGATTCCCTGGGTCGGGAAGATCCCCTGGAGGAGGAAGTATTCTTCCCTGGAGAATCCCTTGGACGGAGGAGCCTGGTGGGCTCCAGTCCCTGGGGTTGAAAAAGAGTCATCTAAAGTGACTGGGCATGCACCCGCGCCTGCGTGGTATTCGTCAGCATTTTAAAAGTTTTTATTTCTTGTATTTTCTTCCCTCATTCTGGATACCTGTATGCTTTTGTATTGAACTCTGCGTTGATAACTTTGTACATTTCTCTAAATTTTCCAAAAGCATATAAGCTTTAGGTCCACCCAAACTTGGATCTACCCCTGTGTATATGAGTCATACAAACATGGGTCTTGTAACGGCAAATCAAATCTGATGATTTAGTCCTTACACATGTTTAAAATTAAGCATTATTTAGATACTCATCCTAGGCTTTTGCTTTTTTTAATCCTAAAACAGTAAAAGCAAATCTAAGACTTCTAATTGTTATGGAAATACTGAGCTCCATCAACAGACTACCTTCTGCACCAAGACTAGCACAAAAACCAAGGTCTTGGCTTTCATTAAGTTTCTCACATTACGGTGTTATATTTCTTAAACATAAACTTTATTAAAATCAAAACAAACAAACAAAAAAATTGTTTTCTCAGCCTCACTTCAAGTCCCAGCAAGCCTGTGTGCCATTTAGAGTCTCATATTTGTTATAGTATTTTCCCAGCAGGTGGCAGTAAAGAGTCTAGTTCTAAATCAATTAATCTATTACATTTCTGACCAGACGAAAATAAAATGTTCCGAGGGCAGGGATGCTGCTTTTCTGATTTAGACAAAGGTGCTACCTGGGCTAGAGGCCCTGCTGAGCTGCTTCAGTTATTTGGGAATTCTAACCTAAATCAGACGCACGTTCACTTCTGTGAGCCTGATGTCTCGCAAAGCTACCCAGAGTTGGGGATTACTGAGTGTGCCTTGGAGGAGAGAGGACAGATATTGGTAGCATCATATTGTTTCTTCAGGGAGGACCTTGTTGCATCCCTAACGAGGAGGTATTTCTCTGGATCAAGTTACAACAACTCTTGGAAAAGAACTCTAACCTGTTGAATATTAATGCTTGGTGACTCTCAGCAAAACCATTCATTGAATAAGGTGAACAAATATTCGCGACATTGTGACTTGTGATACCAATTTGGACCTGCTTTTCATTTTATTTAAAGCTCTGCTTTTCATATATATATAGTCTTCCTTATTTTATAATAGTTTTCTTTGTTTACACACACACACACACATATATATAACTCTGGTATTCCTTATTTTATATATATATATTTCTTTATATATATATATATATATGATTATTTGTTCTCATATAGAAATGCAGTTATCAGATATATAGTTTAGAAAACCAGAATTTTTATATGTTAAATAGGAACAGATGGTCCTATAAAAATTAGTATTTGTATGGTATTATTGTAAGCAATGAAGTAAAAGAAAATGAGTTGAAAACCAAAGCTGACAAACAGCAAGAATATCTTACATGTTGAATTTAAGATACAATGTGCAGCTGTGAGCTTTGAGGTTAACACCTCCTGGAAACAAGAATGAGACAATTCTGAATAGTCTAAAGGCTTAGACATCAACCTCAACTAAAAGACTTATATGGATGTGCTGGATTAGTTAGCCTTTTAATTGAAGACTGATACAAACTGTTCCATTATTTTAGCTGCATAAGATACCCACTTGTTTGGTATAGCTTTTGCTGGCCTCTTGACAAATTAGACTCAAAAAGTCTCATTTCAAACTAAAAAGCATTATTAATATAATCACATTAAAGACATTTGACAGGTGAGCACCTCCTTGTTAAGTCCTTTTTCTGGTGTCTTCAAAATCTAAGAATGGTACAAATTAGGCTGTTTGTACTTAATTTTCATCTTTGACTGAAAAACTCAGAAAGTTTAAAGAATCTATTCACCATTGATTTGTCTGCCAGTCAATAAGATAGACTTTCTTTTGGGAATTCTCTCTTCTCTCCCTGCTCTTTTGTGATTCTACACTGCACAGAATTCTTAAACATCAAAAACTATATATTCTTCCTGAATAACCCACCCTTCCCACTCCTATAGTCTCATTATATACACATAGTGTGAGTTTTCATTGTTGTTTTTTGTGTTTGGTGCATGAGTGTGCACAGGGGTTTGGGGGAGAGTTATTTTATTTGTTTTGGGGGTTTTTTGATTTGAAGCAAGTACCCGAGCCACATTTAAGAGTTTGCTAAATCAGACTTCCTTTGTGGTTGCAAACAAACATCTTCTCCCTCCAAAGACTACTGCCTATTAAAGAGTGGCCTCATCTTTCCCAACAAATAAAAAGTCACCCAAAATAACAGTACCTTAGGAACGCTTCATTCCTGAATGTTCAGCAACCCAAGAAGCAGTTAAGTTAGGAATACAAATGCAATCTTGTGTGCCAGTGTACTGGAAAGTTCAGTTGCTCAGTCGTGTCTGACTCTTTGCGACCCCGTGAATCGCAGCACGCCAGGCCTCCCTGTCCATCACCAACTCCCGGAGTTTACTCAAACTCATGTCCATCGAGTCAGTGATGCCAACCAACCATCTCATCCTGTGTCGTCCCCTTCTCCTCCCACCTTCAATCTTTCCCAGCATCAGGCTCTTTTCCAATGAGTCAGCTCTTCACATCACGTGGCCAAAGGATTGGAGTTTCAGCTTTAGCATCAGTCCATCCAATGAATATTCAGGACTGATCTCCTTTAGGATGGACTCCCGTGCAGTCCAAGGGACTCTCAAGAGTCTTCTCCAACACCATGATTCAAAAGTATCAATTCTTCGGCGCTCAGCTTTCTTTATAGTCCAACTCACATCCATACATGACTACTGGAAAAACCATAGCTTTGACTAGACGGACCTTTGTTGGCAAAGTAATGTCTCTGATTTTTAATATGCTGTCTAGGTTGGTCTTAGCTTTTCTTCCAAGGAGCAAGCATAGAGTCAAGGGTACAACAAAATATGAAGATACTTAAAAAAACTTTGCAATAGAAGGAGGATGGTTAAATGAGTAACTACTTGTTACAGGCAGCTAAAAGGGGGCTAAAGTCAAGAAATTGTTCTGCAGATCAAGAAAGAGTCCTTTTAAAACTTATATTACCATATGCAAAATAAGATAGCCAAGGGGAATTTGCTGTATGTCTCAGGGAATTGAAACAGGGGCTCTGTACCAGCCTAGAGGGGTGGGGGGGGGGGGATGGGAGCAAGGTTCAAAAGGGAGGGGAGGGATGTGTGCCTATGGCTGATTCACGTTGAGGTTTGACAGAAAACAGCAAAATCCTTCAGTTAAAAAATAAATTAAAAAAAGAAAGAAAGAAAGGGTCCTTTTAAAGATACTTGTCTGAATACTGCTTGATAGCATTTATACGAGGTACCAGAAGAGTCACCTTCATAGAGTCAACAAATACATCGGTGGATGCCGGGGCCAGGGGAGGAGAGGGTGTAAGGGGCAGATGGAGCGTTCCTGTTTAACTGGGGTTAGGGCGTCCCTGGTGGCTCAGATGGTAAAGAATCCGCCTGCAACTCGGGAGACCTGGGTTCAGCCCCTGGGTTGGGAAGATCCCCTGGAGAAGGGAAAGGCTACCCACTCCAGTATTCTGGCCTGGAGAATCCCATGGACAGAGGAGCCTGGCGGGCTGCAGTCCGTGGGGCCGCAGAGTCGGGCACGGCTCACTCACTTCACCCACTCAGTCCAGCTGAGGAAGGTGAGCGTCGTAGGAGACGGGTGATGGGGAGAGTTGCATCGCTGAGCTGTACCATTAAATGTGGTTAAAACCATATGCTTTCTATTATGTGACTTTTACCACAATCTGAAAAATATTTTAATAAATAAATATAAAGAAATTCGTCTGGAAGGGAGAGCCGTCTGTTCTTCGTGGTATGAGGCACCTGGACCCTTTGCCACCCAAGGTCCCTGTGAATCGAGGAGCTCTTTGACACGTAACATGATCTTCCTTAGATGAAGGAGACTCAGAGGGAGACGCGGAGACACAGAGGAGATGCGAGCAGGGCGGAGGCTGCAGCGCGGACTGAAAGCGGAGCAAGTGATGGAGAGGGGTGGCCCGTGAGCTCCTGGGGAAGGCGCTAAACAGGGTTCAAAACAAGACTGACTTAGACATTCTCTTTCTCGGTCACCCTGAAATTGGAAATGAAGCTTCCCAAAGGAAGGGCGGCTTCTGAGAACACAACCAGCGGCTGGGCACAGACACCACTTCAAGGATGTACTCAGACATCCTTGTCAACAACGCACCCATAGCCAGTATCTCCCGGTCCCTGCTGACGGACCGTCTTCTCAGGGGCGTTCCTGCAGGACCAGGAAAGCATCCTTCCATCCACCGGACGGTGGGAGACTCCCCCCAAGACTCTGGGGGTGTCAGCTGCTCTGCGGCTCCCCCGCCCCTCCTCATCCTTTACCCATCACTCAGCTTCCTGTCTCGTTTCCCTCAAAGGGATGCAGGGGACAGAGGGATGAAACCATTACAAAGAAAACACGCAACCGGCGCGAAGACGCTGCTCTCCTCTCGTGGATTTCCCGACCTCTGCCTGATGGATGTTCTGTTCTTGAGCTTCAGGTGAGCAGGGAGGAGATGCACCCGCTGGACGCAGGACTCTCCTCCAGACTGAAACCCACAGTCGGCTTCTCTCCATCTGCCCCAACCATCCGCTCAGAAACTGAGGGGCGCGGGGTGGAGCAGGGAACAGCACTGGCTACGGGTGCGTTGTCAGAAATGAAATATAGCATTTCAGCTTTAAAGGCCTTTTGGAGTAGGTTTGAAGACAATTGTTGAGAGTCCTGTAAAGTGCAATTTGTGAAGCTGGAATTCCAGAGGTCAGCCATTCTTAGCTGAATAAAATGCATGACTGACCTCCTAGGGCCGACCCTGCTCGGATCCTGTCCCCTAATGATGCCTTCCCACGCAATCGTGACATCTGAGAGAAGGACAAGTCTCATATCACTTACAGGTGGAATCTTAAAAGCGATACAAATTAACTTATTTGTGGATTATATTTGAGAATCTGAAGGATTTACATTAGTGAGATTCATCATCACAAAACTCTCCATGCTTTAGAAAAATGTATATAATCTGTAGTGGAGGATTTGCCAAACCCCTGATCTTGTCTAAGTGTATGGATTCACTGGAGACACGGATGCAAAAAAACAGCATGATTAGTAATCAGGGGAGGTTGACTTTGGCTTGAAGGCTGTTGTTCAGAATGCCAGTCCCAGGACTTCCCTGGGGGTCCAGGGAATGTGGATAGAGAACATGCCTTCTGATGCAGAGGACATGTGTTCAATCCCTGGTCAGGGAACTAGGACCCCACGTGCTGCAGGGCAACTAAGCGCCCAGCCACAACTAGAGAAGCCCCCCTGCGCTGCAACTAGAGAAAGTGCAGGTCACAACGACGGCCCAGCATGGCCAAAATGAGATAAAATAAATAAATAATGGGGGGGGGGGGAATGCCAGTGGCCAGCATGGCAACTCAGACACAAATGGGTGAGAGAATCAAAGAAAAACTCGGGTTCCTCCTAGGCCCCTACTCCGCCAAGCAAAGGATGAATGCCTCTTTGCTCAACTTTTCCGTATTCAGAGATAGGTACACAAAGCCCCTGGTCTCTGGGCAGCGAGTGATCTGTACATTCCCTCCTCTGCTCGGTTCTGCTCCGAGAGCTGCCTTACTGAGCCCTGCGATAATGCTGTCCACAGGTTCCTGTACCCGCTTCTTAGCTCTTCAAAGAATAAGGAAATCAATCAAGTTTTCTAGTTTGTTTACTGCAATCTGGGATACCGTCACTTCAAAACCCCCTTTCCCTGCTGGCTGTACCGGCAGAGGGGAGGCGGGCAGGTAGGAAAGCGTGTCTTTCTTCCCGAGCTTCATGATCTCTGCCCCTGTTCCCTGCGGCTAACGAAGCGATGGCTCTGCTTGCACCCGGCGAGGGGGTGTCGTGATGGGCTGTGACACCCCCGCCCGGGAGGAAGGCGAGCCCGGAGCCCTGTGACGGCCGACTGCAGGAGCCCTCGCTCAGCAAATCAGTGGCTCTTCCGGGTTTGGGAAGATAGTGTTTTCTAGCAGGAATTTCTATTTCTCTGTGTTGTCAGGCTCTTCGACCATATAAGCAATCATTTCTGATGGCTGCTGTGTACTCTGCCGGCCTGCAGCCACTGGGAGCTTCTGAATAGAGCCAGCCAAATGGCTACTGCTTAAAAATTAAGTTTTCTCTTCTGTTAGGATTCTGCTTTAAGTCAAAATCCCCCTCCCGGTTATTTAAAACAAAACATCAAATCTGATCTTCTGAAGGTTCTTTCTTTGAAAATAAATACATAAATATATTAGTTCAGTTCAGTTCAGTCGCTCAGTCGTGTCTGACTCCTTGCAAGCCCATGGACTACAGCACGCCAGGCTTCCCTGTCCGTCACCAGCTCCCAGAGTTCACTCAAACTCATGTCCATCGAGTCAGTGATGCCAACCAACCATCTCATCCTGTGTCGTCCCCTTCTCCTCCCACCTTCAATCTTTCCCAGCATCAGGCTCTTTTCCAATGAGTCAGTTCTTCACATTAGGTGGCCAAAGGATTGGAGTTTCAGCTTCAGCATCAGTCCTTCCAATGAATATTCAGAACTGATCTCCTTTAGGGTTGACTGGTTGGATCTCCTTGCTGTCCAAGGGACTGTCAAGAGTCATCTCCAATGCTACAGTTCAAAAGCATCAAATCTTCAGTGCTCAGCTTTCTTCACAGTCCAACTCTCACATCCATACATGACCACTGGAAAAACCATGGCTTTGACTAGATGGGCCTCTGTTGGCAAAGTAATGTCTCTGCTTTTTAATATGCTGTCTAGGTTGGTCATAACTTTTCTTCCAAGGAGCAAGCGTCTTTTAATTTCATGGCTGCCATCACCATCTGCAGTGATTTTGGAGCCGCCCAAAATAAAGTGTATCACTGTTTTCATTTTTTCCCCCTCTATTTGCCATGAAGTGATGGGACTGGATGCCATGATGTTAGTTTTCTAAATGTTGAGTTTTAAGCCAACTTTTTCACTCTCCTCTTTCACTTTCATCAAGAGACTCTTTAGTTCTTCTTCACTTTCTGCCATAAGGATGATGTCATCTGCATATCTGAGGTTCTTGATATTTCTCCCAGCTTGTGCTTGATTCCAGCTTGTGCTTCTTCCAGCCCAGCATTTCTCATGATGTACTCTGCATATAAGTTAAATAAGCAGGGTGACAATATACAGCCTTAACGTACTTCTTTCCCAATTTGGAACCAGTCTGTTGTTCCATGTCCAGTTCTAACTTTTGCTTCCTGACCTGCATACAGGTTTCTCAGGAGGCAGGTCAGGTGGTCTGGTATTCCCATCTCTTTCAGAATATTCCAATTTGTTGTGATCCACATAGTTGCCCAATGTTTGTTTGGGTTTTTCTGTAAGATGTTATGGAAAACCCAAATGAATGTGTTGGCCAACCCAATACTTGAGTTTACCCTTAAGTTAATTTTCTACTAAAACTGGGGTCGGGGGACTGCAGTCTGTACCAGTAAAATGTAGTCAGGGGCGAGTGTGCTTCTTGGGTGCAAAGGTAGGGCACTTCCTGCAAAAAATAAAAAAAAAACACCTGCTCTTATATTCAATATTAAATAGATATTACATGTGTCCTTATTCCCCTTTCATTTCATTCTTCAGTGCAAGAGAATTTAGCCCATAACCCGCAAAGCTCTGTCTTCCACAAAATCTTTCTTGACCTTCCTAACAAGTTTCAATTGTCATTTACTTCCTCCTAAGCTTCCAGACGGAGAAGGCAATGGCACCCCACTCCAGTACTCTTGCCTAGAAAATCCCATGGACGGAGGAGCCTGGTAGGCTGCAGTCCATGGGGTCTCGAAGAGTCGGACACGACTGAGCGACTTTACTTTCACTTTTCACTTTCATGCATTGAGGAAGGAAATGGCAGCCCACTCCAGTGTTCTTGCCTGGAGAATCCCAGGGACGGTGGAGCCTGGTGGGCTGCCGTCTGTGGGGCCGCACAGAGTCGGACACGACTGAGCGACTCAGCAGCAGCAGCAGCAGGAGCAAGCTTCCAGAGTCTTTCATTTGATCCCCTTTAATAGCACACATTTTCTTCCTTGTAGTGTATTTACCAGCTGAGCCACAAGGAAATCCCAAGAATACTGGAGTGGGTAGCCTATCCCTTCTCCAGCAGATCTTCCCGACCCAGGAATTGAACCAGGGTCTCCTGCATTGCAGGCGAATTCTTCACCAACTGAGCTACCAGGGAAGCCCAGTGTGTATTATCAGTGTATGATGTTATACCCATGGTTGAAAAAGAGTCTTTGCCAACAAAAGCTGTCACTTATCCATTTTTGGAATGTCCATAGTGTATAGAACTGAGTTGTCCATGATGAGTCTTCAAAAGATGTTAAATGTAGTTTTATAGGAAACTTATTTACCCAAATGTATCCCAAGTTAGCAAAATATGTGGTGGAAATAGTGAACAGGGGGTAAGTTTCCTCCCAGCCTTCTTTTTCTTCCCTTCAGAAGAGTGTATGTTTTTAAATGTGGGTCCTATCCTTATGCAAGTAGGGTGACGTGGACAGATCAGGACACGGCTGTCGTTGGAGGATGGTTTGTTGCTCACAGTCCCAACGGGAAGGGGTCACACCACGCCACACGGGAACCACAAGGAGATCCCTGGGCAAGAACCTTTATTGCAGCTCTTTCAGGAACTGAGTTGGTAAAGAATCCGCCTGCAATGCAAGGAGACCCCAGTTCAAATCCTGGGTCAGGAAGATCCACTGGAAAAGGGATAGGCTAGCCACTCCAGTATTCTGGCCTGGAGAATTCCAAGGACTTTATTGTCCATGGGGTGGCAAAGAGTCAGACAGGACTGAGCGACTTTCGCTTTCACTTTCACTTTCAGGAAAGAAGAGAAAAGGTATGTTGAGCAGTTGAGCAGGATTGTGAGTGTGAGTATGTGTGTGAGTGTGTGTGAGTGTGTGTGTGTGTGTGAGTGTGTGTCTGTGTGTGTGTGAGAGTGTGAGTGTGTGTGTTAGAGTGTGTGTGAGTGTGAGAGTGTGAGTGTGTGTGTGTGTGTGAGAGAGAGAGTGTGTGTGTGAGTGTGTGAGTGAGTGTGTGTATGTGCGCGTGCTCAATCACACAGTTGTGTCCGCCTCTTTGCAACTCCATGGACTGTAGCCCGCCAGACTTCTCTGTCCATAGGATTTTCCAGACAAGAATACTGGACTGGGTTACCATTTCCTACTCCAGGGGATTTGGACCCAGGGATTGAACCTGCATCTCTTGCACTGGCAGGCAGATTCTTTACCACCACCTCTTACCACCTGGGAAGCCCTAAGCAGGATTGAATCAGAATAATGTCAGTGAACTCTGGAGTGCAGGGCTCCAGCAATCCCTGGAGGCTCAGTGGTAGAGAATCTGTCTGCCAGTGCAGAAGATGCAATAGACACAAGTTCATTCCCTGGGTGGGGAAGATCCCCTGGAGAAGGGAATGGCAACCCGCTCCAGAATTCTTGCCTGGGAAAGCCCACGGACAGAGGAGCCTGTCCGGCTCTGGTCCATGGGGTCATAAGGAGTCAGACAGGACTGAGCGTGCATTCTGGAAGAGCCTGATACAGAAGCAGCTGGGGGTGGGCGCCGGGCGGGCTGCTTTGCATATGAAAGTGCTGCCTGCAGGGGAGTCCTGTGGCGTCTCCAGGAACTGTCTGAACCTGGGAGGGGCAGTCTCTCCAGGGTCAGCGAGACCCCAGATGTCAAAGCACCGGAAACCTGGAAAATAAATAAAAGAGCATAATTCCTATGGGGCCTCTTTCCTCCTGGAAGCTCCCACCTCTTCCTCACAGACACCAACAACCTCTCTCTGTGCGCTCCCCTGTTTCTGCCCCATTTATCTATAAATACAGTCCAATAGCACCAACAGGAAAATACATTTTCCTATAAAATTTACAGAGAATTTAGAGGTGGTCTTTGAGACACCATGATATTCATCT
Organism: Cervus elaphus; assembly: GCF_910594005.1. NCBI lineage: Eukaryota > Metazoa > Chordata > Mammalia > Artiodactyla > Cervidae > Cervus > Cervus elaphus. Next base: position 78,051,124 of record NC_057828.1, on the reverse strand, counting down.
TTTAAAAATTGAGGCACACTGTTAATATCTACAGAAAAGCACACTCACCCTAGGGACATATAGCTCTATGAATTATCAGAAAGTAATGATGGTCCTGTTTTATTCTAACCACATTATGTGAAATTTTTGGAAGCACAGTACACGTTTCCTTACAGTGTCACCTGAAGTGTAGGGTGTAGACTCAGCCCCAGAGTGTCTGGGTTCTAAATCCTGCCTCTGCCACCCCCCATCTGTTCCTGGGAGGTGTGACTTTTAACCTTTCTGTAAACCCTTCTCAATTTTCCCATGTGTAAAATGATAATAGTAACAACCTCGTGGTGTCGTTGTGAGAAATAAAAAAGTGTCTAGGACAGTTCCAGGTATCCAATGCACTGCTCAATAATATGTTCTTCTATATTACTGAGAAACAGTACGTAGAATAATGATTAATTTTCCTTGACGACGATACACAATGACGCAATGGACACAGAAGACAACTCCAGCTGCCGGCTTGCCAACCTAGTCTCGTGGCTATGCTCTTGGCATTTTGCTATCTGCTTTTTGTAGACTTTACTTCTTTTTAATAAGACAGAGCATTAGTCCCAGTGTCTTTGGGGGGACTTTCCCTGGCAGTCCAGTGGTTAGGACTTTGCCTTCCAGTACAGGGGCTGTGGGTTTGATCCCTGGTCGGGGAGTTAAGATCCCATTATGTGCAGTGGCAAAAAAAAAAAAAAAACAACAACCATAAAACAGAAGCAATACTGTAACAAATTCCATGAAGATTTTTAAAGTGCTTCATATTAAAAAGAAATCTTAAAAACTGTCTCTGGGTTCCTTCTTACTTCCATATCCTCAGCACCTGAAGCAGAACTTAAAACATACCTGTGTCCATTCGACGTTTTTGAAAGGCCAGATAAACTATCATTCCTTGCTTTGGCCATTGTACTTGCTTCCAGCACCAAACAGCAAAATCTGTTGCTTGTGATCTGCTCGGTTCAGGAAAACCAAATACACTGTCAGGAAAGGATGAATCAAACCCAAGAGGATCTCTTTATTAAGCTTGAAGCACCATTTTGTGAGTAACCTGATTCTGCCCCTGATGCAGCAGTGGGTCTTGCCGGGGCTCCACCGGGCGGTGAATGAACGTTGACAGCCGCATGCGGTGGACCCCAGCGAGCTGGCTGTGGTGTGCCCGCGCCGGGCACAGCTCGGGGCAGAGGCTTTGCTTTCTCTTGGTCTTTCCCCCACTTCTCCACCGGTCGCCTGGGAAGATGCTTCTTCATTCCTGGCCACTAGGGGTGATGACGGCTGGTAGCCCTGAGACCCGGTGACAAGAACAGGGACCAGGGGGACCCAGGGGGAGACGGAGCCAGGTCAGCCAAGGTGAGGGACTCGGGGGGATGGCCTCAGTGCCCGCTGGGGGGGCCGTGCCTAGTGAGGTGCTGGCGGGGCTCGGCAGAGGGTTAGAAGCCGGTGACTGGACTTGGAACTGAAAAGTAATGAGATGGTCCTAGAAGTCCTTTTTATTTAACAGACATTATGGTAGGTTTCCAACGATGTCCATGCCCTCATCCTAGGAGCCTGTGAATGTGTTACTTTATTTGGCAAAAGAGGGGACTTCCCAGGTGGCTCAGTGGTAAAGAGTCTGCGAAAGAGGCTGCGGGTGTGACTAAGATCCAGGATCTTGGGATGAGGGAGTTGCCTGGCTTATCCAGGTGGACACAATCTAATCACACGAGGTTTTAAAAGCAGAGAATCCTTCTGGGTTGCAGAGGGCGGTGTGAGACAGACGTCACACTCCTGGCTGGATTGACGCTGCAGGAAAGGGGGCTCATGGGGGTCCTAGAAGCAGGAAAGTCCAGAAGGGTTTCCCCCGGAGCCTCCAGAAGGAACACAGACCTGCCGAGCCTTGATTTTCAACCAACGAGACTCATGCAGGACCGGCTTCCGCCCTACAAGGCTGTAAGGTAATGCATTTGTATTTAAGTCATCAAATTTGAGATAATTTGTTCTAGCAGCAACAGCGCCTGCATGCATGCTTGTTTGCTCCGTCGTGTCTCTCTCTTCGCAACCCCACAGGCCGTGGCCCCCCTGGCCCCTCTGTCCACGGGATTCTCCAGGCAAGAATACAGCAGTGGGTGGCCATTTTCTCCTCCAGGGGATCTTCCTGACCCAGGGATTGAACCTGCATCTCTTGCTGGGCAGGCGGACTCTTTACTGCTGAGCCCCCTGGGAAGCCCAGGAGGGACAATACATGAATATAAATATTTATAGAGTCCCATCTTGGGCCCGCACTGAGCTAAATATTAAAGCTACAACAGTATACAAAGTAAACCTGATTTCTGCCCTAATGAGGCTTCCTTACAGACTAGGATCGAGAGTCGTCAACCAGCTGAAATCTATAGAACAAGATAACAAGAGGGCTTGTTACAGCCGTTCACCTTCTACTGTATTAACTCTGCAAACCATACTCGGAATCAGAAGAAGCAGTTTCTAAATCAGTTTTTCTAATGAAAACATATGCTCGATAGAAATAGAACGTATTTGTGTAAGTAACGTCTGAGTACTGAGATGGAGTAGCACTCAAAACCTACTTTTTAAAAAGGGCGAGCAGCTCTACAATATTAGCAAGAACCGACAGAGGGCATGAAGAGCCGACAAGTAACTTGGAAAAGGTAATAAGAACAGGTGACTGTGGAATTAAACTCAGAAGGGTGACAACTTTTGTCTAGTTTCATAAATTGGTTATTCATGAACTACTGTAACCGAAAGTGCCGTCTGGCTGCTGTCTGCTCAGAAGCCATTAAAGAGGCCAGGTTGGTGGAAAGGAAAGTTTGTTTTATTTAGGATGCCGGCAACTGGCAGGGGGGTGGGGGAGGGCGGATGCCAAAGGCTGACGACCCCCTCCTCCCACCCACCTGCCCCAGTGGGCATCAGCTTTTATAGACAGAAGGAGGAGGCTACATGCAGAAACTGCACAGTCAGCTCTGACAGTCATCTTCAGATTGGTCACAGAAGGTCTGACCAGCGTCATCTTGATTGTCTCACTGCAGTTAGTCTTCAGTTCCAGGGTTGGTTGGTTGGTTGGTTGGTTTTTTTTTTTTTCTTTCTGTTTCTTGAGGCCAGTTCTCAGAATTGTGGCAGCTAATGTCCTGGCTACTGTCTGTCATTATGTAGTTAACTTCTTCCCCCTGGGGGAGTTTTAGTACCTATAAGACAGCTCACAGGATATGGCTCAGCAGATTATCTGTAGCCCTTGCGAAGGAAGAAAAGGTCCTTGACTTTGCTTAATGACTGTTATTACTTGGTCTCCTTTGTTTACCTTTGTTTCTGCATTTTCTCACTTCTCTGATTAAACCTATCCTTTGGCTAAAGTTTTTCTGGGGCTTCCCAGGTGGCTTAGTAATAAAGAATCCTCCTGCCAACAGAGGAGATGCAGGAGATGTGGGTTCAATCCCTGGGTCAGGAAGATTCCCTGGAGGAGGAAATGGCAACCCACGCCAGTATTTTTGCTTGGGAAATCCCCTGGACAGAGGAGCCTGGCGGGCTACAGTCCATGGGGTTGCCAAGAGTCAGATGCCGCTGAGCACAAGCACACACAGTTTTTCCATAGACAAAGGGCATGAGGGGCAAGGACCACAGAGTCCTGCTCAGGTCCACTACCACACAGAAATACAACTACATATAAACTTATAATGTGTTGACTAATGGATCTGCAGGTCACAAGCATCTCATGAAATGAAGCACATTTTTTATTGATTTCAAAATTATATTGTGTAATTGAACGTAACGTGTGTAAAATATTAAAGGGGAGCCATTTCCTAAGAAATGAGATATGCTTGTTTTCGGTTATCACCGATATCTCACAGGAATGAAAGGCAAGTTACAAGGGGGCAGAGCTACTATTGCTTATGCTATTGACTTAGCTGGGAAGACGACAAACAACAATTTTTTTTTGCATTCTCAACTATATCATATTATTTTTCCTTTTGCATTCTCAACTACACCATGTCTCCTTGTAGAAATGCAGCCTAATTTACATCATGATGAATTAGGAAGGGAGGCGGGGTCCTTATACATGGTAGACTTAGAGAATGAGCCTTCTATTTGACTTCAGTAAAAGAACACTTTTAAGGACAATTATCTTATATCATATAACTAACAGCTCTCAGTCTGATAATTTTCATGGCCACGGTCTTCATGTAGGAAGTCAGCTTAGTTCCCAGTTTCCCCTGTTTCACGGCATCTCTCAGTGTTCCTGAGTGCTCTCAACCTCTATGTCACTGACATCTGGGGCTGACCTGTGCCCTGTAACATTAGCAGCATCTCTGGATGTCACCCACCGGATGTCTGCAGCATCTTCTTCCTGCTCATCATTACTCCTAGGCGATGTCTCTAGATATTGACAGTGTCCTATGGGTAAGGAGACAAAATCTTAGTTGAGAGTCACCAGCCTAAGTGATTAATGTAAACTAAAGTCACAGAAAAGAATAACTTCAGAGGCATGAAGTCACCCTGTAATTCTTGGTTGTGCTTCCTGTTATTAACTTGGTCTCCTGTTAGCAGGACACAAGGGAATTTTCTCAGCGTGAACCTTGTAAGGCATTGACTTTTGATTGAGCACGGACCCACCTTTCATTGCAGTCATCAAGGTCTTTCATCTTCATAGCCAGCACTAAAATAAAACTTTATAGATACTGGGAACTTCTAGAAAAACCACAATATTCTGTCAGCCACTCTCCCATGTCTTTTTATAGACCCCGTTCTAGTTTAATCAAAGGACAGTCATTTATGACTTAAAATATAAAAATCTTAATAGAGGCCCAAGAATTATTTAAATAGTGTGTATATTACCAAGAGTGAGGACTTTAAAAATCACTGAAAAGTAGGTGCAGAGTTAGAGAAATGACAAGGTTTAATCTCCTGTCATGAAACAGGTGAATGACTCAAATTATGTGGGAGATAGGATGTACAACATCACATAAAACGTTAGATACATAAAACTCCATTTTTTCATTAGTTTGGATTTAAAAAAATGCTTAGTGACCATGGAGGGACCAGTATGCGGCAGTGGAGGTGGGGTGGTGGTAGGGAAGGAAAAGAATTCCTCAAAGAACTGCTGAGTTATGTATCATTTCTTTTATAAATTGAAGTATAGTTAATTTGCAGTGGTGTGTTTCAAATGTACAGCAAAGTGATTCAGTTATACATATATATTCTTTTTCAGGTCTTTTCCTTTATAGGTTTTTACAAAATATTGAGTATAGTTCCCTGTGCTACATATCATTGCTATTCATTCTCTAATTAGAGTGACTTTGGGTTTATTTACAACACAGAGAGACAAGGGTTTTGAACAGTAATGCCTGCTTGGTGTTTTTAAATGAATAGTGTTAAAGAATCGCTAGATTCTCTTTTTTTCTGTTTTCTTTTTTAATATAATTGCTTTACAACGTTGCATTAGTTTCTGTTGTAAACCAATGTGAATCAGCTACATACACACACACACACACACACACACACACACACACGTGTGTGCGTGCGCACACACAATCATACATCTATCCCCTCCCTCTCCAGCCTCCCTCCCGCTCCCTCAGCCCACCCCCCAGGGCATCACAGAGCACCAAGCGGAGCTCCCCACTAGCTGTCTGTTTTACTCTGTAGAGTATATACGTGCTTCTCTCTCTCAATTCATCCCACCATGGAAAGAAATGAAATTGTGTCATTTGTAATGATGTGGATGAACCTAGGGTCTATCATACAGAGTGACATAAGTCAGAGAAAAACAAGCATCATATATTAACTCATACACATGGAATCTAGGAGGCTTCCCTGGTAGCTCACAGTAAAGGATCTGCCTGCAATGCGGGAGACCCAGATTTGACGGTCCCTGTGTTGGGAAGATCCCCTGGAGAAAGGAATAGCAACCCAACCCAGTTCTCTTGCCTGGAGAATTCCATGGACAAAGGAAAAATAAATGGTACAGATGAGCCTATTTGCAGGCAGGAATAGAGAGGGAGATGCAGAGAATGTATTGGGGACACAGTGGGGAAGGAGAGGGTGGGGTAAATTGAAAGAATCTATCCCTTAAGTGTGGAATAATATACCCTGAAAATGGAAAGTCTCTTCATGTGATCAGTTCAGTTCTCTACAGACATAGAGCAGAGGCTCCGTCTGCAGAAGCTGGGGAGCTGGCACGGCGCTGCTGTTACAGTGGTCACACCTGTGAAACCAAAAGGCCCATCATTAGCTAATTGGCAGAAGATGTATTTCAGAGAAAACCATACAGTGTAGAAAGCAGAGGGAGCAAGGGTGTCCTGGACATACCACAGTAAGGTTAGCTTCCAGATTTCTAATCACTTCCGGAGTCTCACAGCATCAAGTTGGAGAGCATGGCATTCATCAAAAATCTCATGGAACGCAATAAGCATCCAAGGTCGATGATTTATTAGAAAGAGGTTTTTAAAAAAAATCAAAGTTTGTCACCAAAGGCACACACAAAACGGGGAACACAGTTTTCTGTTAGGACTCGGATCAAACTGAAGCACGCTCATTTTATAACCCTGGCATGGGTGTGTAATCCTAGGTCTCAGGGTACAAAGGCATGTCTAAAGAAGACTAAAGCCTCTTCAGAGTGAGGACTTTCTGAATTCCTCATTTTTAAGGTACCAGGTGCATTCCTGTGGCTTAGCCTATGAGAAGACACGACACGCACACACAAGCCGGTGACACGTCGTTTTTGCCCTCGGGAGCCTGAAATTTCATTTCCCAGGCTGGTGGACAGGTCGGCGATTGAAATCAGACTGCTCTCTGCCTCTCGAAGCGCGGGTGCAGGGCCGCGCCCTCTGATTGGCTGTCCCCGGGGCGGGGGCGGGGCGAGGGGCCTGAGGCCGGAAGCACCTGTGCTGGCAGCTGATCAATGGTCAGTCAGCGGGGCTCTGTTTAATGAACCTTCCTCCCGCGTCCCCGCCTTGCTGACAACAGTGGGTAGCACCAGTGCCAACGCCGACGACGCGGGATCTATTGGAAGGCGAAATAATTGCTTCATTTTGTGGTACAAAGGTATAAGCCTGATTTTTGTGTACATAAGAGCGCGCTTTCAATCCTTAGCTGGAAGAGAGCCTGGCGCGGAGCACAGAGTGAAACGGGGTAGAAAGAGATCGGCCCTCAGAACTGCAGGAGAATTGCCAAGGGCTTTATAGTCAAGGGGTTCTTGGGCTCTGTGGGCCAGCACCCAGCCCGAAGCGTGCTGTCTCCGTCACAGAGGGCAAAATGGTTGTTTCCGTTGGTGCCTTTCCACGATGAAGTGTTTTGACAAATCAAGAGAAGCAGGGAAAACCCCACTGATGAGATTTGCACCTAATTTGTCTCGTTACTGCCTCGTTATGATGGGGCGTGCGCAGCAGGACGCCCGGCCCAAAAGCGGTATCTGGCGCACGACTGAGGGTTAGGAGGGAAATGAATGTGACAGCCCGAACCCAGAATATTCCTGTCATACCTCCTACTTCCCTGAATTTCCTTGAACTGCCTTTGTGTTGGCGAGTGAAATTATGAGGCAGTTGTGTCCTTTAAAAGGTGTGTTTCCAAATGCTGCTAAGGTTAAGATTAAGGCGCAATTACTCTGAAACGTGAACACGTGCGTGCTCAGTCATGTCTGACTCTGCGACCCCATCATGGACTGTAGCCTGCCGGGCTCCTCCATCCATGGGATTCTCCAGGCAAGAATACTGGAGTGGGTTGCCGTTTCCTTCTCCAGAGACGTTAACACAGTGCAGCCTGAAATTACGGAATTCAGGTGATTATGTCAAATAGTATTCATACATCAGTCTAGATTTCTATACCATAGCCCATTTGTATTTGATTTTTTTAAATATACTATGCTTATTTTTAAGCATTAGGATAAATCAGTCCTTCCCTAGATATTTGACAACTCACAAAACAAACCCAACAAACTCTGAAATGACACTGCTGTAATAGGTAGGTCCGATCCCTGGGTCGGGAAGATCCCCTGGAGAAGGGAGTGGCAAGCCACTCCAGTGTTTTTGCCTGGGAAATTCCATGGACAGAGGAGCCTGGCGGGCTACAGTCCATGGGATCTCAAAGAGTCAGACACGACTCAGTGACTGAGCAACAACAACGGTCCCAGCTTTAGGCAAAACTGCAAAGAGGCATTTTTCCTTGTACTTTCCCCTGACCCCTTCTGTTCCATCGTGTCTTCTGTGGATGGGTCACCATCCTTCCTCAGCCCTCACACTTTAATTTTCAGTGAAGAATTCCATTTAGCCAAATCCTTTTTATTAGTATAATGAAAACCAGTCATCCCACAGTAACTGAGTGTTCAGATTCTGTCTGGACCATGAAGCTTTAGCAAGGAGAAAAGTCCTCTGGGGAGCCCTCCGCACTGGACACTCTTACTCCCAGCTACCTTCTCCTCAGCTGCCGCTGGCCGGCCAGCTTCTCCAGCGTGCGGTCTCAGCATCCACGTTTGATCCCCACTGCCCGCCCTGTGCTCCTCTCCTGTGAGAGCGAAGGAGGCCTGGGAGAATCTGCCCGGTCCCCAAGCGTGCATGGCTGGAAAGTGAGGGAGCTGACATCACAGGCCAGGGCCTAAACCCCCTTCCACTCCCCAGGAGGGCGATCCCAGGGATGCGTTCTCGGCCCAGAACGTCTCGGAGGGGATGAGCTGGAGGGAGTGCTGTGTTGTCTGTTCTTCCTTTCCTCCTGAAGCCTTTCCTGTCGCTTAGTCTTGCTCCATCTGATGACCTCCCAAAATAAGTCATCTGTGTCTAAGGTGGGTTATCTCTAACAGCTCCTGGGGCACGCCCAGGCTAAGGTGTGTACTCACTTGAATCACAACAAGCAAGGAAGATTGTGAGATGATTCCAGAACGCATTACATCCTCTTTTGTTTTAAATCTGGTGGCGCCAGGCCCTAGTTGCGGCACATGGGATCTTCGCTGTGTCACGCGGGATGTTTCAGCTGCAGCAGTGGACTTCCTCATTGTGGCTCACCACTCACAGGTGCTCTAGTTGCTCAGAGACGCGTGGGATCTTCGTTCCCAGCCAGGGATCAAGCCCTTGTCCCCTGCATTGGAAGGTGGATTCTTAACCACAGGACCACCAGAGAAGTCCCCAGAATGTGACACAAGCTTTAAAGAAGTAAAGAGGGTAAAATGGAAGTGACTGTTATTAAGGTCAGGATGCCCGTGTGAGGGGGTGTGGTGACATCCTCTAGGGTGGTCCGTGACAGTGTCTTCAAGAGAGACCTTGAAGTGATGCCTAAATGACGGGAAGGAGCTGACTGTAGAAAAGCCTGGAAGGGAAGAAGTTACCTTCTGTCAGAACAGAATGTGAGCTCCTGAGGGGGCCTGGACAGGTGCATCTAGAAACAGAGAAGAACCTCAGTGCGGCCGCAGCAAAGCGGATGGGAGGGAGACTCGGAGGCCTTCCCAGGCTGTGGTGGAGTTCGGATTTTATTTTGTGGGTGACAGGACGGTACTGAAGGATTTTGAGCAGAGAAAGTGAAGTGCTGTGAGTTCTGTGATAAATAGTTCACGCTGACTGTTGTGTGGAAAACCACGGGCCAGGTGGATCAGTAGGGAGATTTGGGTGATGGGTGATGTGGTCCAGACTTCGATAGTGGCGGAGGCAGGAGAGAAAGCCTAGGCTTCCCCTTCCAGGAAATATTTGGGTTTAAACAACTTTAATTTGATGCCCTGCTGGTCGGATGTGTTGGTACGTGTGTTTCTGGCTAGTGAGGGTCAAAGGCCTTTTCCCTGCTCTGGGGTTGCCTACACTATAGGAATTTCACTTTTAAAAGACCATGGCTTCTCTTTTTGTCTTGTTTTTCTTCAAACTGTGCTGCATGCATGCAGAATCTTAGCTCCCTGACCAGGGATCAGACCGAGGCCCCCTGCATTTGGAAGCAAGGAGTCTTAACCATTGGACCACCAGGGACGTCCCTGAAAGACTACAGCTTCTTAATTTAGGATATATTGCTCATGAAATAGTGTATTCCTATATGCAGTGTATTCTGTTTATATATATATATCAGAATAACTGCAGAAAAGTCGATTTGCATCAGGTGCCAGTCTTGCTACGGTGCGGTGTGAAGTGCCTACAGGGAGGGAATTTTGCAGACAGCAGAAGAGGAAAGATCCATACCCTGATCTGTAGGAGAAAGAAAGAAGGACGTTTGCTTGAGAAAATAACAACAGGAGTTTCGTGATCTGACTGATGCACAATCTTAGATGAATAAATATTAGCACAGAGGTGAAATGTTAACTTTACAGAAAATAACAGAACACTAACAAACAAGTGGGAACAACTTTCTTGGAATATTTGTTGCACTAAATGAATAGATTATTGAGGGGAAATATTTGATGGCAGGACATCTGCATACATATTAGAAATATTATGGAGAGAACACATTTGCAGAAACTATTGTGGGAAATTTTTTCAATTTAAATGAATCCTCCTGCTTGCCTGATTTTGGTTAGCTTATATGAATATATATGGGTTGATTATTGGTGAACAATTTCTGTTATATTTGAATCTAAAGGTTTGCTTTAAAATTTCTTCTTCTTTAGAGTTTCCACTACACATGGTACATTGTATGAGTTCATGCTTTAATTGAAGTACAGTTGATTTTCAATGCATGTTTCAGATGTACAGCACAGTGAGACAGTTATATTTATATTTTTAAGCATATATATTCTTAATCAGATTCCAACCCCTGGTGGTCTAGTGGTTAGGATTCAGCAGTCTCTCTCTATATATATCAGATTCTATTCCCTTACAGGTTATTGCAAAATATTGATTTCCATACTGTGCAGTGGTAGGTCCTTTTTGGTTAACTATTTTATATTTGGCAAAGTGTATACATTAATTCTAAGCTCCTAATTTATCTGTCATTTCCTCTTCCCCTTTGCAACCTTACATTTGTTTTTACTCTGTGAGTTGATTTCTGTTTTAGGAATGAGTTCATTGTACAATATTTTTTATAGTCTACATATAAGTAAAATTGTGTGATATTTGTCTTTCTCTGTCTGGCTTATTTCACTGTATATGGTAATGTCTAGGTTGATCCATGTTGCTACAAATGGCATTATTTCATCCTTTGTTATGGCTGAGTAGCATTCCATAGTGTATATGTACCACATCTGCTTTATTGATTCATCAGTGGATGGAGGAAAACATAGGTTTTTCCCATGTCTTGGCTATTGTAAATAGTGCTGCAATGAACATAGGTGTCCTTGTATCTCTTTGAATTAGCATTTTGTTTGAATATATGCCCAGGTGTGTGATTGCTGGATGATATGGTAGTTCTATTTGTAGGTTTTGAGAAATCTCCATACTGTTTTCCACAGTGGTTGAACCAATTTGCATCCCCACTGACAGTGTAGGAGGGTTTCCTTTCTCCACACCCTTGCCAGCATTTATTTGTAGACATTTTAATGATGGCCATTCTGACTGGTATGAGGTTTAGCACCTCATTGTAGTTTTTATTTGCATTTCTCTAATATTAGTAATATTGAGCATTTCTTTATGTACCTGTTGGTCATCTATATATCTTCTTTAGAGAAATAGCTACGTAGGTCTTCTGCCCATTTTTTGATTGGATCATTTTGTTTTCCTGTCACTGAGTTGTATGGGCCATTTGTATATTTTGGAAATTATGGTTTTGTCTGATGCCTCATTTAAAAATATTTTCTTCCAGCCTGTAGATTGTTTTTCCTTTCTGTTTATGGTTTCCTTTGCTGTGCCAATACATTTAAGTTTGTTTAGGCCCCACTGGTTTATTTTTGTTCTTATTTCCATTACACTAGGAGCAGGATCTAGAAAGATATTGCTGTGATTTATATCAAAGAGTATTCTGCCTTGGTTTTCCTGTAAGACTTTTTTACTACCTGGTCTTAATTTTGGGTCTTTAACCAATTTTGAGTTTATCTGGGGATGTGGTGCTAGAGACTGTTCCTGATGCATTCTTTTACATGTAGCTTTCTACTTTCCCCAGCGCCACTTATGGAAAAGACTGTCTTTTCTCCGCTGTATATATTCCTGCTTCCTTTGTTGTAGATTAATTGACCTTAGGTGCATGGGTTTGTTTCTGGACCTTTATCCTGTTCCACTGATTTATATTTCTGTTGTTGTGACATTCAGTTAAGTTCAGTCGCTCAGTCGTGTCCGACTCTCTGCAACCCCATGAATCACAGCACGCCAGGCCTCCCTGTCCATCACCAACTCCGAGTTTACTAAAACTCATGTGCATCGAGTCAGTGATGCCATCCAGCCATCTCATCCTCTGTCGGCCCCTTCTCCTCCTGCCCCCAACCCCTCCCAGCATCAGAGTCTTTTCCAATGAGTCAACTCTTCCCATCAGGTGGCCAAAGGATTGGAGTTTCAGCTTCAGCATCAGTCTTTCCAATGAATACCCAGGACTGACCTCCTTTAGGATGGACTGGTTGGATCTCCTTGCAGTCCAAGGGATTCTCAAGAGTCTTCTCCAACACCACAGTTCAAAAGCATCAATTCTTCGGTGCTCAGCTTTCTTCACAGTCCAACTCTCACATCCATACATGACCACTGGAAAAACCATAGCCTTGACTAGATGGACCTTTGTTGGCAAAGTAATGTCTCTGCTTTTTAATATGCTGTCTGGGTTGGTCATAACTTTCCTTCCAAGGAGTAAGCGTCTTTTAATTTCATGGCTGCAATCACCATCTGCAGTGATTTTGGAGCCCAAAAAAATAAAGTCAGGCACTGTTTCCACTGCTTCCCCATCTATTTCCCATGAAGTGATGGGACCAGATGCCATGATCTTAGTTTTCTGAACGTTGAGCTTTGTGCCATTGCCATGCTGTTTTTATTCCTGCAACTTTGTGGTATAGTCTGAAGTCAGGGAGTGCAATTCCTCCAGCTCCATTTTGCTTTCATGAGACTGTTTTGGCTATTTCGTGCCTTTTGTGTTTCCACACAAATGTGAATGTTTTGTGTTCTAGTTTTGTGGAATAAAAAATGCCGCTGGTCATTAGATATAGATTGCTTTGATTGCTCTAAGTAGTGTAGGCATTTCAGCATTATTGCTTCTTCCCATCCAAGTGCACGGTCTGTCTTTTCACCTGTGTGTCAGCTTCCATTTCTATCATTAGCATCTTCTAGTTTTCAGAGTAGAGGTCTTTTGTCTCCTGGGTAGGTTTCTTTTTCTGTTGTTGTTTTGTCAACTTAAAGCAGGTAAAATTAGTGATCAGAACAAAATGGGATTAACTAGGAAAAACTGAACACAAGAGATGCTTTACAGGATAATATATCCTTTTCATGTTGATTATTTTGACCGGGTTTAATACAGGTGATTATTCTTCAGTCTTATGAGTTTAAATTGTTCAGGTAGCCATAAAGTATGAAAATATAAACAAATATACATAAGCAGTTTACTGATCTTCCACGATATGTTCAACATTCCTCACTAGCAGTTCATAATTCAATAAGCAAATCTGCAGTGAACAATGTGCACTAAAACAGCACTCACTGGTGCTTGTACCTCCACTTACAGTGCATTGTTTCGCATGATTTGTGTGTCTAATTCTCCCTGAATAAGCTTGCACCTTTAGCATATCTGAGAAGTGATCAAGGGAGCCCAGTCTACTAAGAGATACTACATTGTCTATGTTTCCAGACTTTGTGGTCACCAGTATTTTATTTTTTATAAGATTCACCTACTGTAAGTCTTATAAACATGTTTGCCATTTACATTATACCAAGAAAAAAATGAATGCTAAAAATGAGATAATGGAAAAACAAAAACAGATTTCTTTTGCTTTCAAATGATTCTACACCAAAACATTTTGCTAAAGTGATTTTAATTTATAGATGGCTTTCAAATGATTCTACACCAAAACATTTTGCTAAAGTGATTTTAATTTATAGATGACTTTTTAAATGGTACTCAGAATACATTACAGATTTGGTTTTAAAACAGATTTGAGCTTAGAACAGGTCTCACAATGATATCAGAACACAATGTGGAGGTGCAACAATTATGTGATGACTTCTTAATTAGTCAAGGGGATAAAGATCTTCAAATATGGATAGAAATTAAGTCCTTCTACAGTATTAATCTCTAAGAGCTATTTTCCTTTGTAGACTACAATATTATTGTTGGTTTCATACACTTTTACCTTATAAAGAACTCCCACAGGAAGAAATTTCTGGAGGTTTTCCCAGGTATAAATGTCTACATTTTCTGTTGTGCTTACAATGTCTCTGCAAAATACGGCAGGTCCAGACCCAGATACTTACTGGTCAAGGGGCTTCATAATTGCCTCTTCCATGTACTCTTGGAGGTCGGTCAAATTCATGACCACTCCTGTAACAGGACCAATTTCTCCATGTACTGTCACCACAACTTTATAGGTAATTGAGCAGAAGGTTATCACTGAGTTTAGTTTCCATGAGTAACACTTTGTACTGGTAAAGCTCGGTGAAATTCTCTCTCTCACCTGTTCTGCTGGTGATAATTTATCAAAGGAAGATGGAATTATGTAGACAGGTCCTCTAGCAAATATTGTAGTGTGACAGTTTGGGTGAATAGAAGAAAGCACGCTATGAGCACGTTTTATACTCATAGAGTAACGGTGTCAGAGAAGGCTCAAGCGAGGGACTTCTGTAATCTTCTTTAATTGAACGATAATTTTCTTAGGAATGTGGGCTTTCAGTCAAAGCTATTTACTAAACATTAGCCTACATCTTGGTACCTCTTTTAATAAAGTAAAATGAAGGAAAATAATACACGGAATCATTTTCATATACAAAGGAACTCTAAAGTGGACAGATAGAAACCAGTGTATTTGTTACCATTTTCTGTCTCATGTCTTTCTGGCTTAAAGGAAGTATATGATGAGATCATCTGTTTTAATTGTTCCACCTTTACCCGAAAGGTTTTCCTGGTGGCTCAGCTGGTAAAGAATACACCTGCAGTGCGGGAGACCTGGGTTTGATCTCTGGGTTGGGAAGATCCCTGGAGAAGGGAACGGTTATTCACTCCAGTATTCTGGCCTGGAGAATTCCACAGCCTCTTCCATGGGGTCGCACAGAGTTGGACACGCTGCGTGACTTTCCCTTCACTTCACTTACTTGAAAGTGTAACTGTTGTTGCACTTCCCGGATAATTTCAAGTCTTCCTCATCACTCAGAGATTTGCTGTGGGGGTGGTGGGTTGTGCTGAAGGAGACAAGGCAGGATGCTTGTGCCTTGGGCGAGGACCCAAGCCTGGGCCATTCATGGTTTTACATCCTCACTCCCTGGCCAGCGTCTTAACTCCCTGGCCTACTGCCAGGCTGGCATGGGTGGAGCCTCCCCCACGGCTTCCTTAGGTAGGCTTAGTCCCAGGAAGTTTTCATCTTTTTAATGCAGTGGTAAATGGGATTGCTTCCTAAATTTTTCTCTCAGCTCTTTTGTTGTTAGTGTAGAGAGATACAACAGATAGCTCTGTATGAATTTAGTATCCTGCCACATTACCAAATTCATTGAGGAGTCCTCGCAGCTTTCTGGTAGCATCGTTAGAAATTCCTATGTGTAGTACCATGTTATCTGCAAACAGTGACAGTCTTACTTCTTTTCCAGATTTATTTCCTGATTGCTACTCTGATTGCTATTGCTAAGACTTCCAAAATACGTTGACTTAAAGTGGCAAATGTGGGCATCCTCATTTTGTTCACAATCTTACAGGAAACACTTTCAGCTTTTCACTGCTGAGTATGATGTTCGCTGTGGGTTTGTCATATATGGCCTTTATTACTCCGAGGCATGTTCCTTCTATGTCCCTACTCTCTGGAGATTTTTAAAAAATACTGTATTTTTGGCCGCGCTGGATATTCGTTGCTATGCAGGCTTTCTCTCGTTGCCATGAGCGGGGGCTACTCTTGGTTGCAGTGTGCAGGCTTCTCACTGCAGGGGCTTCTCTCATGTCGGAGCTCCGGCTCCAGGCCTGCGGGCTCGGTTGTGTGGAGCATGGGCTTCAGTTCTTGCACACAGGCTCAGCAGTTGTGATGCTCGGGCTTATCTGCTCTGCTGTATACGGGATCTTTCCAGACCAGGCATCTGGAAACCCGTGTCCCCTGCATTGACTGGCAGATTCTCAAACAAATGCATTTTCAGAGGATTCCCTGGTGTGTGTCCCGGCAAGAATACTGCAGTGGGTTGCCACGCCCTCGTCCAGGGGAATCTTTCCAACCCAGGGGTCGAACCCATGTCTCTTGCATCTTCTGCATTGTCAGGCGGGTTCTTTACCAATAGCACTACCTGGGAAACCCCTCGACCACTGGACCAACAGGGAAGTCCCAGCACTTTCTGGAGACATTTTTTTTTTTTTTCTCATACATGGATGTCAAATTGTATCTAAAGCTTTTCCTACCTCTATTGAAAGGATCATGTGGTTTTTATTCAGTTGGTTAATATGGGGTATTACACTGATTTACCGATATTGAAAAATCCTTGCATCCCTGGAATAAAGCCTACTTGATCGTGGTGTATAATCCTTATAATGCATTGTTGATTTGGTTTGCTAGTGTTGTGTTGAGGGTTTTGGCATCTGTGTTCACCAGTGATATGGGCCTAAAATTTTGTTTTTCGTGTGTGGTCTCTTTGTCTGATTTTTGGTACCAGAGTGATGGTGGCCTCATAGAACGAGTTCAGAAGTGTTCCATCCTCTGCAGTTTTTTGGGAAAAGTTGCAGAAGGATAGGCATTAACTCTTCTCTAAATATTTGGTAGAATTCCCCTGTGAGGTCATCTGGTCCTGGACTTGTGTTCGCGGGGCACCTTTAAATTCCCGATTCAGTTTCCGGAATAGCAATTGGTCAGCTCATATTTTCTAGTTCTTCCTGATTCAGTCTTGGGAGGTTGTGCCTTTGTGAAAATCTGTCCGTGTCCCCTAGACTGTCCATTTTATTGGCAAGGAATTGCTAGTAGTATTCTCGTGGGGTCCTTTGAATTTCCGTGATGTCGGCTGTTAAGTGCTTCCTTTATGTTTCTACCTTTATTGATTTGGGGCCCCTCCCTTTTTGTTTTGTGATGAGTCTGGCTAAGGTTTATCAATTTTCATCTTTCCAAAGAATGAGCTTTCAGTTTCACTCATATATTCTTTGTGTGTTTTTTAAGGGCTCGATTTATTTCAGCTCTGAACATTAGGATCTTATTATCTATGCATTCATTTTTATTTTTTTTATTATGGTTAATTACAGAATATTGAATATAGTTCCATCTGGCATACAATAAGACCTTGTTCCTCTCTAAAAATTAATTTTTAATTTAAATTTTAAGATCTTTTATTTTTGAGTATCAGTTCAGTTCAGTCGCTCAGTCATGTCCGACTCTTTGCAACCCCATGAATTGCAGCACGCCAGGCCTTCCTGTCCATCACCAACTCCCGGAGTTTACCCAAACTCATGTGCATCGAGTCAGTGATGCCATCCAGCCATCTCATCCTCTGTCGGCCCCTTCTCCTCCTGCCCCCAATCGCTCCCAGCATCAGGGTCTTTTCCAATGAGTCAACTCTTCCCATCAGGTGGCCAAAGGATTGGAGTTTCAGCCTCAGCATCAGTCCTTCCAATGAATACCCAGGACTGACCACCTTTAGGATGGACTGGTTGGATCTCCTTGCAGTCCAGGGGACTCTCAAGAGTCTTCTCCAACACCATAGGTCAAAAGCATCAATTCTTTGGTGCTCAGCTTTCTTCACAGTCCAACTCTCACATCCATACATGACCACTGGAAAAACCATAGCCTTGACTAGATGGACCTTTGTTGGCAAAGTAATGTCTCTGCTTTTTAATATGCTATCTAGGTTGGTCATAACTTTCCTTCCAAGGAGGAAAGTTAATTAATTTCGTCTTTTAATTTCATGGCTGCAGTCACCATCTACAGTGATTTTAGTTCCCCAAAAAATAAAATCTGACACTGTTCCACTGTTTCCCCATCTATTTCCCATGAAGTGATGGGACCAGATGCCATAATCTTAGTCTTCTGAATGTTGAGCTTTTTCATTCTCCTCTTTCATTTTCATCAAAAGGCTTTTTACTTCCTCTTCACTTTCTGCCATAAGGGTGGTGTCATCTGCATATCTGAGGTTATTTTATTTTATTTTTTTTGTATCTGAGGTTATTGATATTTCTCCTGGCAGTCTTGATTCCAGCTTGTGCTTTCTCTGGCCCAGCTTTCTCATGATGTACTCTGCATATAAGTTAAATAAGCAGGTATAGTTGAGTAATAATGTGTTAGTACAGATATACTGCAGAGTGATTCAATTATACATATACATGTATCTATTTTTTTCAAATTCTTTCCCATTTAGGTTATTACCAAGTATTGAGCAGAGATCCCTGTGTGATACAGTAGGTCCTTCTTTATTGTAAATATAGCAGTGTGTACCTGTCTGTCCCAAGCTCCCCATCTATTCCTCTTTGCCACTCATTGCCCCTGGTAACCACAAGTTCATTTTTCATTTTGTTTGAGCCTATACTCTTTTGTAAATAAGTTCATTTGTATCACTGTTTTAGATTCCACAAATAAGCAATCTCATATGATATTTTTCTCTGCCTGAATTATTTCACTCAGTATGACAATCTCTAGGTCTATCCATGCTACTGCAGATGGCATCACTCCGTTCTTTTTTATGGCTGAGTAATATTCCATTGTATATATGTACCCTATTTTTATCCATTTCTCTATTGATGGACATTTAGATTGCTTCCATGTCCTGGCTGTTGAGTTCTGCAATGAACATTGGGGTGCATGTATCATTTCAAACCATGTATTTCTCTGGATATAGACCTGGAAGTGGAATTGCTGAATTACACACTAGATAAATCATATGCTAGGGCTTCCCTGGTGGCTCAGATGGTGAAGAATCTGCCCACAGTGTGGGAGACACAGGTACGATCCCTGGGTCAGGAAGATCCCCTGGAGAAGGGACTGGCAACCCACTCCAGCATTCTTGCTTGGAGAATTCCATGGACAGAGGAACCTGGGGGGCTATGACTGAGCAACTAACATTTCATAGTAGCTGTACCAATTTACATTTCCAGCAAGAGTGGAGGAGGGTGCCCTTTTCTCCAGGACCTTGTTTTTTAATCCACATTGTGTGTTAACAGTTTGAATCTGCCAACCCCAAACTCCCAATCTAACTCTCTGCTCCTTCTCCTCTCCCTGCCAAGCACCAGTCTCTTCTCTAGATGCTTCCCTGGTGGCTCAGCTGGTGAAGAGCTGAGCTCACTGCAGCTCTCTGCCTGCAATGTGGCAGACCTAGATTTGATCCCTGGGTTGGGAAGATCCCCTGGAGGAGCCAATGGCTACCCACTCCAGTATTCTGGCCTGGAGAATTCCATGGACTATTCCATGAGGTCGTGAAGAGTCGGACACGACTCAGTGACTTTCACTTTCTTTCACTCGCCTCTTTCACCTTCATCAAGAGGCTCTTTAGTTCCTCTTCACTTTCTGCCATTAGGGTGGTGTCATCTGCATATCTGAGGTTATTGATATTTCTCCCGGCAATCTTGATTCCAGCTTGTGCTTTATCTAGCCCAGCATTTCTCATGATGCACTCTGCATATAAGTTAAATAAGCAGTAGAGTATTGACATACTCCTTTCCCAATTTTGAACCAGTCCAGGGTTCCACATCCAGTTCTAATTGTTGCTCCTTGGCCTAAATATAGGTTTCTCAGGAGGTAGGTAAAGTGGTCTGGTATTCCCATCTCTTTAAGAATATTCCACAGTTTGTTGTGATCCACACAAAGGGTTTCATGTAGTCAACGATGCAGAAGTTTTTCTGGAATTTCCCTGCTTTTCCTGTGATCCAGTGGGTGTTGGAAATTTGATCTCTGGTTCCTCTGCCTTTTCTAAAACCAGCTTGAACATCTGGAAGTTCTCCGTTCACATACTGTTGAAGCCTGGCTTGAAGGATTTTGAGCACTGCCTTTCTACCAAGTGAAATGAGCACAGTTGTGCAGTAGTTTGAACATTCTTTGGCACTGCCCTTCTTTGGGATTGGAATGAAAGCTGATCTTTTCCAGTCCTGTGGCCACTGCTGAGTTTTCTAAATTTGCCGGCATATTGAATCCAGCACTTTAACAGCATCATCTTTTAGGATTTGCAGTAGTTCAGCTGGAATTCCATCACTTCCTCTAGCTTTGTTCATAGTGATGCTTCCTAAGGCCCACTTGACTTCACACTCCAGGCTGTCTGGCTCTAGGTGAGTGATCACACCATCGTGGTTTTGAATACTATATGCTGGTAGTCTAGTCTGAAGACAGGGAGTGTGATTTCTCCAGCTCCATTCTTCTTTCCCAAGATTGTTTTTGTTATTCAGTCTTTTATGTTTCCATACAAATTTAAATTTTTTGTATTCTAGTTCTGTGAAAAATGCCACTGGTCATTTGATAGGGATTGCATTGAATCCGTAGCGTGCTCCGAGTACTGTGGACATTTCAACAACGTTGATTTTTTAACGTGGATTCTTTACCTCCAAGAACAAGTCATTCTTTCCATCTGTGCGCAGGCTTTGATTTCTTTCCTCAGCATCTTGTAGTTTTCAGAGTAGAGGACTTCTGCCTCAAGTAGGTTTATTCCTAAAATATTTTCTTCTATTTGATGCGATGGTAAATGGGATCATTTCTTGAGTTTCTCCTTCGGCTCTTTCATTATTATTGTATGGAAATGCAGCAGATTTCTCAGTAGTAATTTTGTGTCCTGCAAGTTTACTGAATTCACATTGTTGTTTAGTCACTGACTCGTGTCTGACTCTTTGCGATCCCATGGACTGTAGCCCGCCAGGCGCCTCTGTCCATGAGATTTTCCAGGTAAAAATACTGGAGTGGGTAGTCATTTCCTTCTCCAGGGGATCTTCTGACCCAAGCATCAAACCCACATCTCCTGTGTTGGCAGACGGCTTCTTTACCCTGAGGCACCAGGGAAGCCTTTACTGAATTTATAGATGAATTCTAACACTTTATTGTTCACTTTTTTAGACATTCAGTGCATCATAATATGTCACCTGCAAGCAATGACAGTTTTGCTTCTTCCTTTCCAATGTGGATTTTTTTCTCTTCTGTTGCAGTGGCGAGGACTTCCAAACCTACGTTATATAAACGGGTGAGAAGGGCACATTCATGACCCTGTGGTTCAGCATCCCAGAGAAAATCCTTTCAGCTTTTCACCAGAGTATGATGGTAACTGTGGACTTGTATCTGGCTTTTTTTCTTTTAGTTGTGATGGTAAATAGGATTGTTTCTTTAATTTCTCTTTTTCATCTTGCATTCTTTGTGTACAAAAGTGCAAGATTTCTGTGTGTTGGTTTTGTATCCTGCAAATTGACCGGATTCATTGATGAGCTCTTGCAGTTTTCTGGTAGCAGCCTCAGGACTTTTATGTATAGGATCACATCCTCTGCAAACCTGGACAGTTTTACTCCTTTTTCCAATTTCACTTCATTTTGGGTTTTTTTTTCCTCTGATTTCCATTGCTAGGACTATGTTAAATAAACATGA
Source organism: Cervus elaphus (assembly GCF_910594005.1). NCBI lineage: Eukaryota > Metazoa > Chordata > Mammalia > Artiodactyla > Cervidae > Cervus > Cervus elaphus. The sequence continues at coordinate 78,029,607 of NC_057828.1, read as the reverse complement.
CAAGAGTTGACATCCTTGTGTCATTCCTGACCCTAGAGGATATGCTTTCAGCTTTTCACCATTAGTATCAGGGTAGTGATAGGTTTTTCATATGTTTCTGGGAGTTTTTATTATGTTGTTTTTCTGTCCCTAAGTTGTGTCTGACGCTTTGTGACCCCATGGACTACAACATGCCAGGCTTCCCTGTCCATCACCATCTCCTGGAGTTCGCTCAAACTCATGTCCATTGAGTCAGTGACCCATCCAACCATCTCATCCTCTGTCGTCCCCTTCTCCTCCGGCCCTCATCTTCCCCATCATCTGGGTCTTTTCTAATGAGTCAGCTCTCCAATCAGGTGGCCAGAGTATTGGAGCTTCAGCTTCAGCATCAATCCTTCCAATGGACATTCAGGAATAATTTCCTGTAGGGACTCTCAAGAGTCTTCTCTATCACCACAATTTGAAAGCATCAGTTCTTTGGTGCTGAGCCTTCCTTATGGTCCAACTCTCACATCCACATATGACTAATGAAAAAACCATAGCTTTGACTATATGGCCTTTGTTGGCATAGTGATGTCTCTGCATTTTAATATGTTGTCTAGGTTTGTCACAGCTTTTCTTTCAAGGAGCAAGCATTTTTTAACTTCATGGCTGCAGTCACCATCTGCAGTGACTTAGGGGTCCAATAAAGTAAAATATGTCACTGTTTCCACTTTTTTCCCCATCTATTTACCATGAAGTGATGGGACTAGATGCCATGATCTTCATTTTTTGAATGTTGAATTTTAAGCCAATGTCGAGTTTAACAACCTCTTGATGAGGGTGAAAGAGGAGAGTGAAAAAGGTTTCATTATAAATAGGTGTTGAATTTTGTCAAAAGCTTTCATCTATTGAGAGGATCATATGGTTTTTATTCTTCAGTTTGTTATTGTGTATATCACACTGATTTGTGCATATTGAAAAGTCCTTGCATCCCTGAGATAAATCCTACTTAATAAATATAACTTGATCATGGTGTATGATCCTTCTAATGTGTTGTTGGAGTCTGTTGCTAATATTGGGTTAATGATTTTGAGATCTGTATTCATCAGTGATATGGGTCTGTAATTTTCTTCTTTGTATGTGATCCTTTTTGGGTTTTGGTATCAGGGTACTGGTGGCCTCACAGAATGGAAGTGCTCCTTCCTCTGCAATTTTTTGAAAGATTTGCAGGAGGATAGGTGTTAGCTCTTCTCTAAATGTATGGTAGAAATCCCCCGTGAAGCCATCTAGTCTTGGATTTTTGTTTGTTGAAACTTTTTAAATTACTGATTCAATTTCAGAAATTGTAGTTGGCCAGTTCATATATTCCAGTTCTTCCTAGTTCAGTTTTAGGAGATTGTACCTTTGTAAAAATTCATTAGTTTTCTCTAGATTGTCCAGTTTATTGGCAAACAGTTGCTCATAGTGGTCTCTTAGGCTCCTTTGTATTTTCATGGTGTCAATTGTGTGTGTGTGTGTGTGTTTTAATTTTAACATTTGATTTGGGCCCTCTCCCTTTTTTCCCTGTAAGTCTGGCCAAGGATTACAAATATTGTTTATCTTTTCAAAGAACCTGGTTTTAGTTTCATTGATCTTTTCTTTGTTGTTTTAAGACTCTATTTATTTCTGTTCTGATCATTATGATTTCTTTCCTTTTACTAACTTTGGGTTTTGTTTGTAAATTTTTCTCTAGTTACACTAGGTTTAAGGTTATGTTGTTTGAGATTTTTTCCTTAGCTTGTATCACTGAGAAGCTTCTTAGAACAGCTTTTGCTGCATCCCATAGGTTTTGGGTCATTGTGTTTTTGTTTTCATTTGTCTCTAGGGTTTTACTTTTTATTGATTTAATTGATGTGTAGCTCATTTACAATGTTGTGTTACTTCTGCTGTGCAGCAAAGTGATTCAGTTACACATCTGCTTGTCTATCCATTCTTCTCATTTTCTTTTCCATTATGGTTGATCACAGAGCATTGAATACATTTCCCTGTGCCTTACAGCTGGACCTTCTCCCTTCCACTCTGTTCCAGAGTTTGCATCTGCATCCCCAAACTCAACAAGGTTTCTTGTTTCTGGTGTCTGCTCCCTGTGGGTGAGGCTGTTTCAGAGCCTGGCCCCTGGCTGCTGGGTGGGACCAGATCTTGTTGCTCTGGACTCAGGCAACATGTCTGCCTCCAGTATGAGTTTGAGTGGATAAACCCTCCCTTATATGTCCGCCCAGCTTTGGGGACCCCAGGGAGAGAACAGCTTCCCCCTGCCTCCCTAGGAGACCCTCTGATACCAGCAGGTGTGTCTGGAACAGACGCCTATGACGTCACTGCTTTGCCCTGGGTCCCAGGACCCCCTTTGAGTGGAGCCTGTTTCCTCTGTCCTGTGAAGCCCCTGCAGTCAAGTCAGTGGGATGGCTTGTGGTTCCTTCTTTATGTCTTTGGTTATAGAATATCTTTTTTGGTAGGTTCCAATCTTTTTAATCCATGTTTGTTCAGCAGTTAGGTGTGATCTTGGAATGCTTGTCTGAGGAGGAGAGCTCAAGGTCCTTCTACTCTGCCATCTATCCAGATTACTTTTTAAGAACAATCACAATTCACACTGCCAACAACAAGCAGAAGGGTGCATTTTCTGCATCTTCTTCGGCACCTGATGTCATCATTTTTCACATTTACTGACTGATCTCTTTTGCCATGGACTATTAATTCATAGGGCTTCCCTGGTACCTCAGCTGGTAAAGAATCCACCTACAATGCAGGAGACCCTGGTTTGATTCCTGGGTCAGGAAGATCCCCTGGAGAAGGGGTGGGCTACCCACCCCAGTATTCTTGGGCTTACTCTGGTGGCTCGGACGGTAAAGAATCCGCCTGCAATGCGGGAAACCGGGGTTCAATCCCTGGGTTGGGAAGGTCCCCTGGAGAAGGGAAAGGCTACCCACTCCAGTATTCTGGCCTGGAGAATTCCATGGACTATACAAGTCCATGGGTTGCAAAGAGTCAGACAGGACTGAGCGACTTTCACTTCACTATACACCATGGCAGGGGGGCTCTCCTGGGGGCACACCACCACACTGAACAACACCGTAATATCTGTCCCCCTGGAGCTCAGCGTCCAGCAGGAGACTGCAAGTAAACCAAGAGTCACACAAACAACCATTTGGCTGCAGTGGGGTCAGCACCAAAGGAAAGTGTAGAATGCCACATGAGCATCTCCATGTGGAAACAGGAAGTTTGGGCTTCCCGGGGGCTCAGATGGTAAAGAATCCGCCTATAATGCAGGAGACTCGCGTTTGATCCCTGGGTCACAAAGATTCCCTGAAGAAGGGAATGCCACCCCACTCCAGTATTCTTGTCTGGAGAATCCCATGGACAGAGGAGCCTGGTGGGCTACAGTCTGTGGGTTCGCAGAGTCAGACACCAGACACGACTGAGTGACTACCATGGGTGATTATGGGGTGTCTTTCTGGTAAGAGGGAAGAGCTTTTAAGTTGCACTGGCCCAAAGGTGAGAGAGAACTTGAGACCCTTGAACAACCAGTCTCACAGGCCTAGGAGAGAGCGAATTGGCAAAAGTAGATGAAGACTGGAGCCAGAAAAGATGTATATGGCATAACAACAGCTCCTTTTAGCAGGAATCACTTGGTACCAGGCACTGCGCTCAGCCTCTCATTAAATGCACTGCAATTTAACTCTCTTGTAGAACTAGGAATTTATATCCCTACTTTATACTTGGGAAAGTGAGGATTAGAGAAATAATGTATGAACAGGGTTATGCTTCTGGAAAGAATAAAAAAGAAATTACTTTCTAGACATTGTAATAACTCGCAGTGAAAATAATTTACTTAAAAACCCCTGGTTACAAATGTGAACTTTCACGTTCCTTTTTTATTTTTCTCTTAAGGATTAAAAGTAGATTTAGAGACTCAGGTGAAGAGTGAAATGGGTGTGTAAGAAGACCGAAAAGAAGCTCAGATAAACCTGTCAATTAAAAATAAACTTCACAGATGTTTACATCTTTCTCTGAAAAATAATCTCAGGAGTTTAATTCACCATTAATTGTGCCAGGAATTCACATGTAATTAGAAACAGATAATGCAACAACTCCGCGGATATTTTTGAAAGTCTCACGGCGCCGGATCTTTGTCGCCACGTGTGTGGGGTCTTCAGCTGAGTCATGTTGGATCGGACTCTGACCGGGGATCGGCCCTGGGCTCCCTGCACCGGGACACGGAGTCTTAACCGCTGGCCCACAGCGGGCTGAAAGCCCACCTGTGCACTTTTCCTTACGTAACTGTGTTTATTCGTTTTTGGCGTGCTGGGTCCCTGCCGCGTTGCGGGCTCTCTCGCGTTGCGGCGATGGGCTTGCCCGTGAGCGTCTCCGTGGTGCCTCTCTTGTGGGGCACCGGCTCTGGGCGCACGGACTTCAGCAGTTGCAGCGCCCGGGTTTGCTAGTGGCGGCGCATGGGCTTAGCTGTCCTGAGGGGTGGGAGTCTTCCCGGCCCACGTAAAGAACCTGGGTTCCCTGCTTCGGCAGGCAGATGCCTAGTCACTTGACCACCAGGGAAGTCTGCCCCGTGGGCATTTTCTGATTAGGTTTTGTGAAGGTAATCTGTGTCCCTATGTCATCATTTTGACTTGAAAGTTACTGCATCAGTTTGGTAAAGATAGCTATACCAACTAATGCCACATTTAAACATCTATGGCTGGTATTGGCTTTTCTAGTTAACAAACATACTTTGAGATAAAACCTCAACTGCTGCTGCTAAGTCGCTTCAGTCGTGTCCGACTCTGTGCGACCCCAGAGACAGCAGCCCACCAGGCTCCCCCTTCCCTGGGATTCTCCAGGCAACAACACTGGAGTGGGTTGCCTGCCATTTCCTGCTCCAAGGCTTGAAAGTGAAAAGTGAAAGTGAAGTCGCTCAGTCGTGTCCGACTATCCCGCAACCCCATGGACTGCAGCCCACCAGGCTCCTCCGGCTGTGGGATTTTCCAGGCAAGAGTACTGGAATAGGTTGCCATTGCCTTCTCCGAAAACCTCAACTAGTCCCACACTGTCTTGAACCTAAAATTTCCGGTGACTTATGATCAGGCATACACACACAGTGGGACTGCAGGTTCCTCACCCAGGGTCCTAGGTTATAAACCAAGCTCTTCTTCACCCGTTTGGAATGTGATTCTGACATGTGAGGATCACTCTGCCACCAGCCCAGCAGACGCTATCCCATTAAGATCCTTCAGTCTCAGAGTCTCCAGGCATGGCAGCAACTGTCACTTATTATGTGAAAAGAACATTCAAACCATCTGTAGTATCAGTAGGGGTATATTACAGTGACAGGAATAGAATCTGTTGCCTGAGTTTAGACACTTTATAGTTTTAAGAAATTTTTCTTATTCAAAGACAGCAAATGATGTATCAAAGAGAAGAGGGACCTGTGAAGTCATGCCTTAGTTTAATGCATATTTAAAGACTTCCCTCTTAGGGTCTGTCAGCCCTCCATGGTCACCCCCTGACTGTTTCAATATTTAGCCATCTCCAAAAGGATAAAGAAATAATTCATGGAAATGAGTTAAGAACTGTTTCTGTAGGTTAACTGTTGAATGAAATAAACAGTGGTAGAATTTAGTTGGGGGGGGGGGGGGCGCGGAAATCACAGATACATGAAAAACTTATTATGGTTATTTTTAATTTTATATTTTTATTTATATTAGGATATTATACAATTTTCAAAGCTAACAACAGAGTCTTTAATATGTGTATTTGAAGCATAACAAAATAAAAGTATTTCACGAAAGTCCATATTACAGTACTATTGAAATATGAGGCATAAGATAATTATTCATTGGTGGGATATAAACATAATACATTCATTTTAAAGAAAAAACATTTAATATGAGTAACATTTGGTTAAAATAAATATGCAAATGTTAACAGCAACACCTGAAGTGTATACGGATACCAGAATGGTGTTTTGTAATGGATACTATGTAGGGCGGTAAGCAGTCATGAAGGGGCTGTCATATCTCACTGAACTCACAATCAGGGCCTGCTGCTGAGCACTTAATGTATACAGGGATACCCTTAGCTCACCATTCCTAGGCCTTGGCACATGAACCAAGGTCATCCCACCTTGTGCCCTGGGGAACTGGTACCAAAGTCTAAATAAGGGTTAGAAATCAGATGTACCTTTCATTTTACTGTTCCTCATATCAAATCACATGTTTTATTTAATCAATACAAAATTTACTTATAAACAGAAATACAAAGAGAACATTTTATAGGTGATCATAAAAAATTAAAACTTCTAATCATCTTCATAATTCTTTGAAATGATCCCATTCAGAATTAAAATTTGTTTTGTGCACAGTGGTTTCTTCCAGAAAAATATGAACACTGAGATTAAAAAAAAAAAGATAAAATATCCAAGACAGAAAGTTTCCACATGTAGAAAACAATAATGGATTCCCCTGATCATTAAAATCTTCCCAATTTCCTTCTAGCAGATAGGTTCACTTAAAAGTTTAAATCTGCTTAGAAGTCCTGTGAGGGGGTCCAGCTAATGGCTTTTAGATGGATGTATTTTTAAAGATTGCAAGAAAAACGAGCATATTTGTTTCAAATAGAGGACATCTCATCTCCATGAGTCATATTACATTAAAATGAACACAACACTAAGGTCAACAGACACAGTTCTACTCTGGAGACGCGTGTGGGGGTGCCGGGGGCCCAGGTGTCCCTGCAGTCCGGGATGCAGAGCCACCAGCTCTCCCCTGCCTGGCCTGGGATAAATCACCCTAATTCACAACTGACACCATAGCTGATTAAATTTAGAAAAACAAGGAGTAGACACTTTGCTTTGTACATTTTAAACGTTTACAAATGAAAGTATTCAAATGACTTTAAGAAAAATACTTCTATGGAAAAAACAAAACCAGCAGTTCTATGGGATGAGGGCAGGCGCTCTCTGAGCATGAGGGGTCCCGTTGGCAGGGTTACTGGGCAGAGTCCGTGGTGGCACGGGGTCCTTAGCTGGTGGTGGCCACGTGGCCGTGTTGCAGCGTCCGGGGCAAACGTCTCCATGACGGCACGTGCTGAACTCTGCCCGCTCCCGGGAACTACACTGCCTCGGGCGACTTCGGGCATGAATACAGTACTTGGTGAGAAGCTTCTCAACAGAAATGTTTAGCTCATGAAACTTCCGGCTGCAGGAGTGGCTAGTTCACTTGGTTAAACATATTCTAAAATTGCAACCTTGTCAGATGAACTGCAACAGCATCAACATTCATAGGAACAGGACAACACACACCCCTCTTCCTTTCTAACAAGACAAGGCGCGAACACACGGGGCAGCCCAAATTTTTAAAAAGTTAAAAATGTTTTCCTTCCAGGAGAAGTGTTGGCATACCAAATATTCTTTTAAGGCTATAATGTTGTTAGAACATCTGAAACATTAGTGGATAAAACTCATGTACAATATAAATAGGAAAGTAACTTGAAGAATATAAAAAAACTTTTATAAGGGGACCAATCAGAATTTCAATAAAATCTATGAATAAAAACATATGCTTATATACTATAGTGCACGATCATGAGTAGAGCATTTAAATTCATAAAGGAACTGAAATATAGTACTGCAGGATTATTCAAATAATAGTCTTCAAATGTACAAACAACAGCAAGAACACACAAAAGAGCCTTGGGCCATGTGCAACTTTGAAAATTACTATCACACCAGCCAAACAATCCTTAACCACTTTTTAAATGGATTCATTTATACCATTTTAATGCAAGGAGAATATCAAAGATACTAAAATAAAGCAAAAAACTCTTCAGTGTCTGACTCACATTTTGTCCCCAAATCTTTTCACATTTAATAGTTGCATTTTGAATGTATAAGCTAAGGATTTTAAATTTCTCAAATAGTTCATGAATGAAAATATAGTTCATGTGTATATTCAGCTTTAAGAATTCTATTTGAAAGCTACAATGCTAAGAACTAAAACACATACTTCAAACTTCTGAAAATAAGAGTCACAAAAGTTCACAACTGTGTTCATCTCAGATGTCCACACATGACCAGAAAGCACACAAGTCACGTGCTCAGATACCGTCCTCGGGCTTGTGTGTCTGTCCCGATGGGGCCAAGCCAAGTCACCGGTGTTTGGCACTGAGAGTCTATCTGAACACGACTGGTGAGCACAAAACTTGAAATCATTCTAAAAATTCTTAGGCATTAAGAACCACTGTGTTGCCTGCTCTCCTAACATGCAATCTGACTATTCCAAAGTCATTGGGGCTTGCAAGAAGGTGACTTAAATTGGTACAAAATGAAGCTTACATGAAAACTGGTTAAGGATTCAAAGCACGTTAGCTCTGAAGTAGGACTCTTAACACCCAGGAGGGGGAGGTGCGCTTTGCTCAAGAACACTGGAGTGCACGTCGGCTGCGCGCTCCGCCGGCCGCGCTCAGGCGCTGGCGGTGCAGGCGTGCATCCGCTTGGCCACGTCGTACACGTAGGTGATGTCCGGCCGCTTCTCCGGGTCTGGGTTGATGCACATGTTCACCAGCTGTCGCAGCTGCGGACAAGAAAACACAACCTGCTTCAGGACCCACCCCGGGCGGTGAGGAGTGGGAACACGCTTCGCACAGCTCTGGGTTCACCAGGAATGTACGTGTGCTGCTAAATATTTGGCTGGAAATATGTGTGACCGCTGTCAGTGGCTTTAGTTAGCTGAAAGCTCCAAGAAGCATACTCACTCGTGAGTGTCCAGGTCAAGCGAAGAGTGTGCTCCACAATAGAGTGGCTTTCTGTGACCTGATTCTCTTTCAGAGAAGTCTGATCAGAGGGCGGCAGTCACGGGAGATAGGAAGTTTTAAACTCCCAAGTCTCCCAGTTATTAATGACTCTACACATTAGATCTCTACACATTGTTTGATCTAGAATTTACTGCAACAACCTTCATTGTAAGTTTAAATTTTAATAAGCAGCTTATTGTATATCTGAATTTACACAAAGAAATGTTTTTTTATTATAGTAAAAGCACTCCTTCAAACTAAGAATAACAAATTATAAGCAAAGTAAGTAACAAATAGTGCTCTAATTCTCAACTGTATGAAGTTGCACTTATGTCCTCATGTTATAGATGAGAGGACTGAGGTTTACTTATGTACATCACAGAAAAAAATATATTTTGATAAATTAAGAAAATATCCTTCCATCTGACCCTAGAGCCAATGAGTGAAGAATAGGGCACTTCATTCTTAATTCTAATTGCTGTGATTTATGGAACCACATGTCTTCACAATCTGGTCTTTCACAGGACAAGCCAAATCGAGAGGAAGGACCAGACTCCTTAGCGTTTAAGTGCTGTGCTGTGCTTAGTCACTCAGTCCTGTCCAAATCTTTATGACCCCGTGGACTGTAGCCCTCCAGGCTCCTCTGTCCATGGGGATTCTCCAGGCAAGAATACTGGAGTGGGTTGCCGTCCCCCTTCGGCAGGGGACCTTCCCAACCCAGGGATCGAACACAGGTCTCCTGCACTGCAGGCGGATTCCTTACCGTCTGAGCCACCGGGGAAGTCCTGCATTTAAGTATGTCTTTAATAAACTACTCAGAACTCTGAAAACTTGCATTACTCTTTCTCACCATAGTGGCACAGTTAAATTATCAAATAATTACTATTTGATAAGTTAACTTATCAAATTACAGAGTTTTCAACTTCCACCAAGAAGATTTTTTCATCTGGAGGAAAAAGAAACTAAGGCTAAAATCTGTGGGCTGAGTGTGTTAACAGCAGAGAAGCCCATGGCCAGTGAGAAAAGTCTGGAAAGAAGGTGTGTGTAAGGAGGCCCCCAGGGGACAGAAAGGGAGGAGCCCGTGGAAGCCCACTGGCTCAAGGCACTGTCTGGAGAGGTTTGTTTCTTCACTGATTCAGGACAAGGGCTGGAGGAGATGATGACCTGTAAGGATTCTTCCAGTGCTAACCCTCAGGTGATGTGATTCTATCAGAATGAAGCTTCAGGAGTCAGCTTCACATCTGGCAGTTCAAAGACCTAATGGCAGACCTACTGGCAGGGGCCGAGGATTTCATGGTCTGTTCTCTGCAGTGGCGCAGGGGACAGCATTCAACATCCTGAAGGGGTATGGCCGTACACAAGCCTTTGGGGTATAGGGATCTGAATCAGAAAGAGGTTGTTGGCATTTTACCCATTAAAATAAAAACAAATACATTCAGTTATACACAAAGTAGAAGACTGGAGGGAAAATATTTATACTGATACTTATATATAAAAAGACAATGCTTTCCAACAGGTTACCTAGTGGTCAGAAATTTTGTTTAGAGATAAAAACGATAAAAGGAGCAGAAAGGATAACTGTGGTACCCACATTCATTCCACTTAACCAAGATCCAAGCAGATGCAATAGCCATTTTTTGACTGAATAAAAGTGCTACACCCTTCAGGCTGGTCAAGACACCTTACTTTTCCTAATAATTCGAAATAGTGTTTACTCTCCAATCGACTGTAGCGGATGCTTGGCCCTCACCACTTCTGCCACGAGAAGAAAGCAGCCAAGATTACAGATGCTCACCGTTTAATTTCAAATCATGATCACTAGAAAGGGATGTCACTGGGTTAAGGTGTATCTGAGTTCCACTTAAGAGATGAGTTTCTGGGTTCTGAGAGAAAATGGTGGTTAGTGGGGGATAAGAAGTGGTCATTCAGAGGAGAGACACTAACATCTCAGGGACTTCATGCAGGTACTTGGCGGCTGGTCTGACTGCCAGCGGGTGAGCAGAGTGGTAAGACACTTCAGCTTCGATCAAAGGTGTCGGCCTGACTTGCCGTTTAAATCAGCAGAACAGAACCTATCAACGCAGGTCCTTGTCAAGGAATACACAACAGTGGAGTGAATATTCAAAGGTTTGAATATTCAAAAATGTGAATCCGAAGAGTATTGAGAGGTATGATACATGGCTCCTGTCAAACATGCTAAGAGCATGGGAATTTAGGAAAGACTCAGTAAGAAATATAGTTCATCCTCATGCTGTTGTTTAGTCAACTCAGTTGTGTCTGACTCTGTGACCCCCATGGACTGCAGCCCGCCAGGCTCCTCTGTCCATGGGATTTCCCAGGCAAGAATACTGGAGCGGGTTGCCATTTCCTCCTCCAGGGGATCTTCCTGACCCAGGAATCGAACCTGCGTCTCTTGCACTGGCAGGCAGCTTCTTAACTGCTGAGCCCCAGGGAAGCCCATTCATCCTAGTAACTTGGGATACACCAATGCTGGGTATATTACTCACAGACCCTTACAGGTGATAGTCCCATCATAATTCAGCAGGAGAAAACTCCATCTTCTCTGAGGGACAGAGAAGGTACACTTCCCTCCTTAAAAACATGGTCTATTTCTGTTTCCTTCGAAACCAGGCAGACCTGCCGCAGCCGCTCTGCTGGTCGGGAGGGAAGGTGTGTTTATATGCCCTTCTCTCCTTGGTTCTGAACTTGACTTCTGTTTCTGTGTTAATAAACTCTAACCTGTGTCTTCTATTGTAAGTCAGCTCAAGTCCTTTCTGAAAAAAGGTGGACTGTAAGCATGTTATGGGAGATTTACCCAGGCCCGGATTCTTAGTTTGAGGGACGTTTCTCTGATATTTGATAACTATTGGTTGTTCTAAAGATACATTTCAGTAGATGTATTAACCCAGAGTGGGGGAAAGCCAGTTTCAATAGTCTTTTGGCAAAGGAAATGGGGGAAAAAAATCCCACAACAAATAACTTACTACTTTTATATTTCAAATGGCCACGGACCAAGTTTTATGCCTTTAACTAATAATTTGATTTAAAAAAAATGCAAAATTCACATGGACCCATGCATAGTCTCTTGTCACACCAAGTAACAATTTTAAGTTCTTGGAAGTAAGGTCACCTCTCACCCTTCTTTTAGTGTATACGAAAGGACAGTACCTCTGCGACATGGTAGAGTCACGTGTGCTTCTAACATGATGGAGACAAGGATAAAACAGTCGCCCACACAGCAGAATATAGGAATGACATTAAGAGATAGCAGTTGGGGTTAACAGTCATTAATTAGAGGATGAGAAAAAACTTCCCTTTGCTTGACAGCCTCCAGCCTTTAATTGTTAAATAGCTAAACGTGACAGGCTGACTCACTCAGTACTCTGGGCGCACTTTCTGCAGCTGGTGGACAGTCTGGAGGCCACACTGCCGAGATGGAGGTGGTCCTAGGAATTGGCAGTTATTTCTAAGTTTCCAGGGGACAACTGGAACCCCATCTCCTGAACATGTTCAGATAAAAGGCATCTCTATGTGCCACGAGGTAACTCTGGGGCTTTGAAGCTGCTTCTGGTGCCAGAGCAGAGAGAGGACCATTTCCTGAAAGCTGTTGCTGATCTAGTTCTGCCCTTTCTCACAACTGGATCCAGCTCAGAAGCTCTCTGCAGGGTGGCATGCAGGAGGCGACATCCCAAGGTCACAAAGGCGGTAAGGGGCCCCGCCTGGATCAGAACTGAAGTGTCCCGGCTTCAGACACCTGGCTTTTAAAATTACTGCTCTCCTGCCCCAGGGAAACCCTGACCTGGTCTGCAGGTCCCCGCACGGCCACCTGTGCACAAAGCGAGGTGACCTTCTGACAGGCAAAGGCAGGCAGGTGGAATGGCATCACCAACTCAATGGACATGAGCTTGAGCAAGCTCTGGGAGATGGTGAAGGACCAGGAGGCCTGGCGTACTGCAGTCCAAGGGGTTGCAAAGAGTCAGACGGGAATGAGAGACTGAGCAACAACGACAACAGGTGGTCTGATTCTCAAAAGATGCCAGCTCTGATGCTGGTTCATCTGGTTCCTAAAGTGAATGGGTCACCCTCACAGTTCACAGCCAGCTCCGATCTAAAAACAGACCAAAAAATCTTCTCTAGGGCTCTGCCCAACATCAAGACAAGAGCCTTACATGATACAAAACTATTCAGATTCAGACTCTGACTAGAGTGACCTCATTCATTAAAGTGACAGACTACCTCCAGAGAAAATGTACTTGAGTTTTCACATGGAGCCATTTTTTTTAATACCAGGTTAGGAATTTACACAGTAACATGATGCATTAAAAAAAAAAAAAAGCCTCTAAGTTTTCTATCAGACATTACATAATCAAAAAGGAATAATCATCTTAGTGAGCGCTCTCAGTGTTAGTCTTATATTTAAAAAAAAAAACTTTCTCTTCCTGCAAACCGCTGCAAGAAATTACTTTAAAAATTCTGAACGACTATCCAACCTTTTGAAATACTTCTAAGTACTACATTATTAAGTATGGCTAATGAAGACATCTGTTCATATAATCACTTTTAAAAATTTTATATATATTCCTACATGTCAGGCTTTAATTTCTCATAATATTGTCAAGCAATCACTTGCTCAAAGAAATTTTGTGTTTGAATGGAAGGAATTAGCTTCCCATTTATTACTTTGTAGAAGCAATTCTCAAATCTGTGGATATTAGATTAATAAAAATAAACAGGAATAAGTAAAACATTTCATGTAAGTAAAGACATTTCATAGTTTACATTATCTCAAGAAAACTGTTGAATTTGCATTACTTTACACATTTATAAAAACAAGTACTTCGTGTTGTTTTTAAATTTTTATAGAACAAGCTAAAAATAAGGTAAAAAATAAAGGTCTGAATTTGTAGGGGTCTTTACAAAATCAGAAGAAAAAGCTTTTATTCAGATGTTTAAGGGAAATTTAAAAAGCAACACAAACATTTAAATGAGAAAAGTCATATAGAGTAAAAATAAAATGAATTCCCTGACATTTCTAAAGGATTATGAAGTCATAAGTCATATGGAAATAAATGAATATTTTCAATAAAACAGAAAATGCTAATACAGTCTGATCGATATATTTCTAAAGAAATACCAAAGCATATAGGTTGGTACTAGGCATATTAAAAGGAGAGTGTTGACGGTCCCCACTGTCGGGTGATGAAGCATCGCGCTCAGCCGCGTCCAGGTGACGACAGCGCGCGCCGTGTGCCGCCTGGCCCTGGGTGGGGACACGACCTCGACAGGAAGGCAGGCCCGGCTCCGGGCAGAGCTGCTCTCTGACCCCGCCCCCGTCCCTCTGAGGCCAATTACGATGCATCCGCTCCCGGACACACCCCGTTTCCATCCAGCCAAGGACACACTGCAGCACCCCGAAGCGGGTCTAATGCATCAACACACACTGGCTGTCGAAGCTTTAGAGGTTTATACGAAACAAGGAGGCGGATTCGATGCGGAGGCCAGAGTGTCACCAGTGACTGACTTGGGGGGCGGCGGGAGGGGAGAAAGCCCTCCCACACACAATCCTTACATGGTGACGCGATGGCTTCAGTCCGCAACTGAAGATCACTCAGTGTCTTCTGAAACCTTACAGAAGCGTCTTAGAGAAAGTTAATGGTTTCACAGGATCCCAGAGGATGTGTGAAATGTAGGGCACCGCTTTGGATTCATCTTAGAGGAGAGAGTCCCCAGTGTCGCTTCAGAAGCATAAGTGAACAAAGGACCTGCTTATATATATTTTTTAAACAAAAATGAACATTCAAAGTTTAAAGATGTGCTCTTACATGGCAACTTTGAGTGAAGGAAGGTGGTCAACTGATATTATAAATGATGGGAGTATCAAACTTCCTAAAACCGTTTTCAGGAAGGAAAATCAAATGTTCCTAATAGTGTCTAACGTAATATTAACTTCAGTAAATAGTGGCATGGTTATAGATTATATTTAATATTATTAGATATCCTCCTACATTTTAAAGTAAAATATTCTTGGGACTTCCCTGGTGGTCCAGTGACTCCTCACGCCCCAGGCAGGAGGCCCAGGTTTGATCCCTGGTCAGGGAACTCGACCCTGTATGCCACAACTAAGATCTGGCGTAGCCAAAACTTTTTTAAGAAATAAAGTAAAATATTCTCATATCACTTAGCATGGATTACATAATTATAAGAACTAGAGAAATATTTGTGAAAACAGATGTACTTCCAAATATTATTTGGGCCATATAGTCTCATTTAAATATTCTTATAGAATGATTTAGACTGATCAAATGAATAAAAAGATTTGAATTTCAAAGTATACAAAAACAATCTGTACCTGACACTTTTTTAAATTTACGTAAAGTAGCTCTTTTCCGAGCTAAAAAAAAAAAAAAAGTCATGTTTTTTGTTAATGAGGCAACTTTCTTAAAAAGCCTCTTTAAGCGTATTCTGAATTTTACATATAAAGAGAAATTACTTGTAATGCCAGTTTACACCAGTTATGGGGCTTCCCTGGTGGTTCAGTGGTAAAGAATCCGCCTGCCAGTGCAGGAGACCTGGGTTTGACCCCCAGCCCGGGAAGATCCCACGTGCCGCGGAGCAGCTAGGCGGGTGCCCCACAGCTCCCGCCCGGCGCCCCGCGCTCCGCAGCAGAGGCCGCAGCGAGGAGAAGCGCCTCCACCGCAACTAGAGAACAGCCTGCACGGCAACGAAGACCCAGCACAGCGGAAAATGAATTCCTTGAAAACCAGTTATGGTTTTTAAAGCTTTCATTCAGTACTTTCCTTAAGGGTAACCATTTGGGAAATAAAGCCTAAGTAAAATTACAACACACTGTAAAACAATTTTGTTTTTTATTCAGCACAGCTATGGATCAATACTTCTGATACCTTATTTGAAACACGTAGTCGTTTCCACATATTCCAATATGTAAAAATCATTCCCGCCCTTCTGAAAAATTCCCTCCCTTTTTCCCTTCAGTGTGACGTGGCCGAGCCACAACCAGGCGGAAGGGTGTTCTGAGCGAACTGTGGGCCCCAGGGAAGCAGAGCCCGGGGGAGGCGGCGGCGGGGCTGGCTGGTGGCGGCTGGGGGCGAGGGCAGGACCAGGGACCACAGAGGCGCCCAGGAGCCGGGGGCGGGCCCACACGTGACCCCTGAGAGCCCCCCTCGCCGCTTGCTTTGCCCTGGCACAAGCAGCGGATGCTGGGAGGGCGCCCTGTAGTCTAGGGTTCCTTCTGATACTGTCGGGTCCCTTTCTGCTCACGTGTGAAACGGGAATAATGCCGCAAACCTACTTTCTCTAGCAACAAAGTTCTTATGTGGGTGAAAGAAAATGGTGATTTCACAAGCTGAAAAAAAACCCTCAGTATTCCAATTTTACTTAAAGCCATGTAAATATATTTATACTCTGCAATAACCTATAACTATCTGAAGTCAGTTTAGTTCAACTCAAAATATATTATTATTTTGTTACTCATATATAATAAAGCAGAGCAAGCTGTTTAATCCTTATACTGTAAATACTCTGGGGGAAAAAATCAATATTTATCTAATCTCAAGAATAATGAAAAATTCCATGATGCGGTATCACTTTACACTGGTTAGAATGGCCATCATCAAAAAGTCCACAGATAAGAAATGCTGGAGAGAGTGCGGAGAGAAAGCAACCCTCCTGCACTGTGGGCGCGGATGTACATCGGGGCAACCACTATGCAAAACAGGACGCAGGGTCCTCAAAAAACAACTTCCAGGTGTCAAAGGGCAAAGGAAGGGGAGGAGGGGTCAGTTAGGAGTTTGGGATTAACAAATATAAACTATTGTACATAAAGCAGGTAAGCAACAAGGATTTACGTATAGCACAGGGAACTACGCATAGTATCTTGTAACAGGTTATAATGGAAAAGCATCTGAAAAATATACATGCATATAACTGAATCACCCTGCCGTACACCTGATACACACTGCGTCAATCACAATGCTGCTGCATTTTTTTTTAAAAGGAATCATAAAAATGATGCTGGAAATTCTTACTCTTCTGAGTGAAGTGGTAGGGAAGACATGTCCAGTGTGTACTGCTGAGCTGTTCCAGGGGGAAAACCCTCCTCTCCTGCCTTTCATTTCTCTAACTTAAAGCGGAAAAAAAAAAAAAAGAAGAGAAAGGGACTGTGTCTAAGAAGGAAGAAAACATAATGGAAGAAGCAATAAAAAAGAAAGAAAAAAAAGATGATTTTGGAGGTGAACATTTATGAGACTCCATCCATTCTCTACTAGACCTTTTAAGTTGGTATTTTAAAGGATTGACCGCATTATTTGAGAAGTAGTCTCATTAACTGAGTTTTAATAGAAACAGTTATTTTTCTGTCTGTGGGCTGGAGATATAAAGCCACAAAACAAACAAACTTAATGTACAACAAGAGAGGCATTAAATAATGTGAAAAATGATTACTGGTCTAATAATTCTAATCCCAAAATTATATATATATATATATATATATATATATATACACACACACACAAACCTATAAATAAGAGTAGTAAGAGCTACTAAATTAGCAAGCTTTCAAAAATACAACTATAAGATAACCACAAATACCGTATCCTGCAAAGATCTTTGTCATTTACTTTAATAGATTTAAAGTTACTAGTAAACAGATAAGCATTTGCCTAACAGTTCAGGTCAGGAGGCACTGTTATAATGACACCATCCACTTCATTAAAAAGATTTAACCATCTCACCATGTTTTAATAGGTGCTTAAATTTCTTTTTCACTCGTACTGTTTTCAAATCTTCAGATTCTCCCTACTCTATATTCTCAGACCAAGATCACTCTTATTCTCTCTACTCACTTCCATTTTTAACTTTCATCAGCAAACTCTTGACTCAGCTTTTCAGAACTTCCTTCCAAACCTCTGAGGCACAATTCTCTCCAACTTTTCCTGTGTCTTTTCTATTTAGGCTAGCTAAGATTTTTTAATTAAAAAAAAAGCAAAGACAAATATATGTTTTGCATGGTATTAATGCTCAGATTTTCAGATATCGATTAAAAAGAACCAGCTCAATAGAGAACCACAGTGTGCACTTTCTCAATGACTTTCAATATAACTATTTACTATTTTTTTAATCTTAGATTTTCCTGAGATAATTTAGTAAACAAGTGTGAAAAATGCATAATTCTGATGATTACTCCAGTGTCTCCCAGAGAAACTAAACATTGAAGGGGAAAAAAAATCTGTCTTATTTCCTAGTGAATGGACATGGACATTCTAGATATGATATAGCTTGTTTACAAGATTGAAAAAAATCACTTGCAGGTAGTATCAATAAAAGAAACATCACACCCCTGATCTGTCTTTTGAGTAATTTCTTCCTTACTACCTAGGGTTCTGTAGGAACATTTGCTCACTCATTCCACTGACATTAATTGGTTCATTCATTCTTTTTCTCATTTATTCCTTTAACTCACTTTCTCCGTTGACTGATCAATCACTGAACCTTTTTAGTGTGCTGGGCCCTAGAGACACACAGATGAAAAGCAGTCACTACTGTCCAGGCACAGGAGCTAGACAGGTCTGGAGGTGGAGCCACCGAGCAATGAAGACCAGATACACATATGCGATGGAATACGACTCAGCCGTAAAGAAGAAAGTTTGCCATTTGCAACAAGATAGATAAACTTGGAGGGTATTATGCTATGTGAATAAGTCAGGAAAAGACAAATACCCTTTAAAAATTGTGACTTACTATGTTGTACACCTGAAACTTACATAATACTGTAAATCAACTATACCTCAAAGGAGAAAAAAAAAAAAAAAGGAATTATAAAGCAGTGTGATTGCCAAGGGAAGAGGGCCTGAGAAGTGGAGAAAGGGAGCAGGATGACTTTAAGGGGGAGACAATGGCCAGGCTTTGTTCTAAAGAGAATGAGTCCACCTGATAGGGCACAGAGGGCAGGGCATGTCAACAAGAGGAGACAGCGCCCACAGAAGGATGGGAATTCCTGGGCCTTCTGGGAGAACCTGCATGCTGGAGTTCAGGAACGAAGAGAGGGTGCTGTGACCAGAACAGCTGGGCAGCTCAACCCGGATCAGACTAGGAGAGGCCAGGGGAATCAGGACTCCCTGGACACAGTGAATATTCAAAAACTGTTTGCTGCACTGATGTTAATTTCTTCATCACCAACAATTTTAATAGCTGCTGTTTAGTCGCTAAGTCGTGCCTGACTCTGAGACCCCGTGGACGGACTAACCCACCAGGCTCCTCTGTCCATGGGATTCTCCAGGCAAGAATACTGGAGTGGATTGCCATTTCCTTCTCCAGGGGATCTTCCCAAATTACCAACAATACTAAATTTCATTAAAACTAAGACAGAATTCAGGGAAAATATCCATCTTTTCAACCAACAATACTTCTATTGTTAAGTACAGTAATTCCCTATCATACATGGATGAGACCACTACTAGAAAAGAACACTGATCACCAAAAGTCATAAAGCTATTATTTTAGGGAACTCTAAAATACACATTCTAAATATCAGTCATGTGTAGCTGAGATGTTTCAATCGAGAACCCTAATCATTTGTACATCATTACAGCAGCACAGTTCAACAGGAAAGATCTGACAGACAACTTTATTTTTCCAAAGAATACTAGCAATACTTCTCAGTTTTGGTTTCTAATGCTTAAGTGAATCTATGTCTTAGATTATAAGAAATGAAAAATCCCAAGCTCTTAAGCTCTGAGCTCTTCCCCACAGAACACCCGTATCTGGAAATAGACCTCGTAGAGCTCCTCAGGACGCCTACCAGTCGAGGCTGGTTGGAGGCACAGCTTTTATTCTCATGAACAAAAATGTTCCCTGTGTGTCTCCTCTTTGGGCAGGAGCCTTAAAAATTTAGCAGTAGCTAAATCAAACTGGTAAGCTTTCAAACAGGTATCTGGTGGGAAATTAATTTTGCTTAAAAGTTTCAATTTTCAAACAGATACAGAGTCTGTTGCCATCTGATGGAGTGATCTTTTAATTAAAAGTTTACTGTTTAAAACCTTTATATTTCACTTTTCTGTTTCCTAAATTTTTGCCATACTAAAAAAAAAAAATTAGACTTCTAAAAGATCTAAAAGGCATACTATATAAAGCAGTATTGAAGATACGGTTGAAGTATGGCAGTATGGTATCTGTTCAGGTTTTTTGCTACCATAAACTCTGAACAATTATCTTCCAAACAAACTGAATTCCTGCTTATGGAGAGAAAATATTTATCAGCACATCTGCACTTCAAAGCTCTTGTTCTGGGAACTTCTCTACCTAACGGAACAGATTAAAGTAAGATCATTAGTCTGTATTTTTTGTAGCTCATTTCTTCCATAAGAATTAGGTTCCCTGTTTACCAACCTACTACAGCTTTCTGTTTTATTGCTGTGCAGCAGCAGGATTTACCAATGTGAGGGACCATACTAGCTTCTTTTGGTAAGTACATCATATAACGCGTTTTGCTTCATACCTCGTTTCAAGACTGGTAAACTATATGGAGAGAAGTAAAAAGTGGAATCTCTTTTCCTTTCCCAACTGTGAGACCTTCTTCTGTCTGGGCCAGACTTTGATATGTGCCCCTCGGCTGAGAACCCGCGAATCCAACTTCACACTTAGCTGCAGTGAAGTAGCCCTGCAGGCAGGCCGACTTCAACAAACCACCAGTGGCATCATCATTAAAATCCGGCTGGAGGTCGCCATGGTAACCGCCTGCTGAGGCTCCGCTGCTGCGCGGGCATCTCCTCATCAGCTACCATGTGAAATGCAAATGCAGACGGTCTGAAAATTAGTCAAGAGGAATAGCGGATGAGGATGCAGATACGTGAAATATTCATGCGCTTCGTGGAAGAGAGGAGACAGCGTGAATGACACAACAAAGAGCGGCCCCTGACACCCTCGCCATCATTCTGCACGACTGTTCACACCCTCCCGCGTTTGTAGGCCGAGAGTGCTAGAGCCGGTTTTGTGAAATGCCGTATTTATATTCCACACCCAAAATAGTAATTAAAAATGACTAACATAATAATAGC
This sequence comes from Cervus elaphus, assembly GCF_910594005.1. Taxonomy (NCBI): domain Eukaryota; kingdom Metazoa; phylum Chordata; class Mammalia; order Artiodactyla; family Cervidae; genus Cervus; species Cervus elaphus. Next base: position 78,008,758 of record NC_057828.1, on the reverse strand, counting down.
ATTAACATCAAATAAAGGTAATGCTTCTAAAATTACCAGCGCTGTCTTGTAAGAGTTTATTCTAAGCACCTGAACACAAGTGTTGTGGAACAAAAAAATCCAAGTGTCCCTGATTATCAGCATCAAAACGATTAGGGGGAAAAAAGTACTTTCAACATCCTAGGACCATGAGTGCTTTTTCCATATGGTAAAAATTCTTCAGAGAGATTTTATTATTCAAGTTACATGGACTCAATCTTCCTTATATAAAACTAGAACCAACTGCATTTTGAAATAGAAAGAGTGACAAGACCAACTGAAAGGTGAATGTAATTGCTTCATTTTTTTCCCTCTGCACCTTTCCATTTTCCTTGGACTGAACCCCTGCTGCCCATGAGCAGGTCCCTGACACCGTGCTTTCTCTGGGTGGGTCCCCAGTGAGCTGTCCAAAGAATTATGTGAACACATTAGTTAGCCTGAGACACTGCTATTCTGCAGTATCTCCTCAAATACTGGTGAAACCATGATGCATTAGGCAAAAGTGGGAGATGTGTCGTGCAGGGAACCCTGGGTGTCGGGGGGAGGCCAACAACCCATTTCAGTGGGTTCCCAGAGCAAGCAAGGACCCCGCTCAGACAGATCTTCAGTGGGTAACGTCTTCTATCATTTTCAGTTCCTTCCAAGGTACTTTGTTACCACGTCTACAGTGATGACCTCAAACGTTTCCCACAGTAATCTGACTGCAGAGGGGAGGTGGTTATGGGATGGGCCTGGTGAGAGTAAGAAGAGTGAGGATAAAGCTGAAGGAACGAGGCTGAGAGACACGCAGCTAAGAGATGTTTGCTTCCATTCTGGGAAAACGTGGGCAGGAGGGAGGTTCTGCCAGAAGAGGGAGTCAGAGCTGCTCTGAGACCATGGGCATGGGGAGGGACACTGGATGTGCTGGTCACCCAGAGCCTGGGCGCCGTGTCCAGGAGGCGTGATCAGCCACCGTTCCCATCACACCCACTGTGACACCGCACGTGGTGTGGGGTTCCTCTCCATGTGATGGATGAACTGTGGGCAACTTTTAACAGCCAAGCCTCCGAGAGAATGAAGGTGTTCTCTCTGCCACCTACACTCGGCATGTGCATCATGGGATAGAGAAGGGCCCAAAATAAAATGCAAGCATTAGCAAAACGAACAACGTGGACACACAAACTGAAAGATGACTTACTTCCTCTGAATAGTGGTCTGAAGGGAGAGGCGGGTAGTCACACTGCTCTATCTTCTTACACAGCGAGTACAGGTTCATCTTGTCACCATAGAAAGGACTCTGTAAGGCTGCCATCTGCAAAACGCTCCCAATGAAACTGATACACTTACACGCTAACTTTAAAGGAGGTTTCATCGAGCATATGACACTGGAGGGGAGGGGATAATTACAAACATTTTAAATAAAGTTCTCCAGGCATTTGGCGTTTCATGAACATCCTTTTCAGAGAATTAGTTCATAAGTCCTAAAATGTCTTACTTCAATTTTTGGTTATTATTTTTAACGTTTAAACTTTCCTAGAAGGGAGAAATGGTTAGCACAGAATTATATATACACACCCACGCACACTTAGGCAGCATTAAATTAAACAGTATTACAAAAATAACATAATTTAGGACTCTTTGTAAATACAGTGCAATAGAAACAACTAGTGTATCTCATGACCAGACAAACATGAATGGTATAATATCAACCATTCAATGGTTAAAATACAACAAAAATGAAATGAGCTAAAACTGCAATATAATCCAGCAATGGTTTAGGGAACGGTACATATAGCATTTTATCTCAGGACAGTCTCTGCAGGAAAAGGGTATTCCGAGATTAAAAAAATGTCCTCTCAATCTGAATGATCTAACTGATACTCAAACTAGTTCACAGTGAATTAGAACTCCTTTCCTTTTGTGACAATGTCTCAGAAACACTAAACATGCTCAAAAGCCCTAGGAGTTGTGGCCACTAATTCAAGGCATCCAAATGGGATTTTTATGCAGGGGGGAAAAAAAAACACACTCAATGAATGACTTTAAAAAAGACATTATCGAATTCAACTTTAAGACCAGGTTCTAACCTGACATTTCAAGTGCAAGCAAGGACTGCGGTAAGCGGGGTTACAAACTCAAGATTCAATTGAGGATGTTCGCCTCCTGTTCAAACCTCCTAAATCTCTGAACCGCGGCAGCATGACTACAACACGGAGTGCAAGGCTGCCCCCAAGTCAGTCACCCTTTTCTACATGTGCTAATAAGTTTGATTTTGGAAGGACAATGTGTACATTCCCCAGACAGGCCGGGCGTGCGTGCAACACGCTGGGCCGAGCAGGGCTCCTCGGTGGGCGTCAGCGGGGATGGGATGAGCTGAAAATGGCTCTCATCTGTCGGGGCTGCAGCAGAGCTTAACTCCTTCCGGGCCTGGACCGCGGGGCTGGAGGATGTGGACCCGTAGAGCCGCCCCCCAGCTCTTCGCTACAGCTCCTGCCAAACCACCTTCAGAAGAGGTGTTCCCCATGACGAGGAGAAATCCCCAAACCAGGTGTGTGTCCCTAAATGTGTAAAACGCTCCATCCGAGAGGACATTTCCAGAAGAGCGGTTACAATAATAATTACGTCTTCTGTTAAGATACGAGGACACTCTGTGATAAGACAGAATCTTTTAAGATGCCCCCTTAAAAAAATAGACTGTGTGTAAACTATTGTCTCCTTGTGTTTGCAAAAACCCTAAGTAAATGTACGTGTGTTCGTTATCACGTGCCAGGAGCTCATTACGGTACTTTTGTCTCAATACGGCAGTGTTAAAAAAAAAAAAAAATCTGAACGTCCCCTAAGGAGTTAAACAGGAATAGTATATTTTCATGCATCTCCTGCTTTGACAGATGAAAAATGTCAACTGTCCTGTTTTTATTTTCAAGCTTTTGCACTATTCATCTGGTTCATTAGTGCATCTCGATGCTGCCCCTGACAGCTGCTCGCCCTCTCCTCCCAGCAGCTGAATTTTTCAGGCTAATTTGATCCTCCACACTGAGACGATCGCTAGGATGATTGACTTGCTCCCTGACCTCCAGGGTCCGACTTCCCTGATTAGTATTCTGGGGGTGTGGGAGCGACGAGGGCCCACTGTCTGTCTTCGGGGCTGGTGGCAGCTCTCTCTTTTTTCTGAACTGTAAGCCACCAACCTACAACCCTGGGAGGATGCGACTGCTGCACTGAACAATAAAGGAAGTGTGTAAAACCTACTTTTCCATGTAAAGGTCCGTGTAGCAAAAGCAGAGCATCTTGATTTTAATTAGTAAAGTCTACTTTGTTGCATATCAATTAAAACTGTACTGCCAGTTTTTTGTGTGTGTGTGTGTGTGAGGTTTCAGGAATATTTGAAAGTCTAATTTGCTGAGTTTTCAAAAAAGGGTTCCCACTCCTTCGTTGTGAATGTTGAAGTCTTAGTGGGATACAATAGAAAATGTCTAGGAGATGCTATGGCCAGTTTTCTTAAACTAATGGGTATTTTTATTGACATTATATTAGAAAGAGATACAACATCAAAGTAAATTAAATCCTTAGAAGAAATTCTAGTTCTTCCCAATGACTTGCATAGAACAATTGGGAAAATACTCTGAGCTGAAAACTAATGCCAACACATTAAATACTTTCACTCAAAATCATTCCCAACACATAATACGCATGAATGTGGGAGCATCCAAAGAAATAATTTTTATTTTGGTGATCATTTCAAGTATACATAAAAATGGGACGCTGCCTCTCAAAGGCAAATTCATAATGTGAAGGATTATTTCAGTTTTGACATGGGAATCTGCTGGTCCTAAAAGAATTATGCAGACATCTCAAATAACAACTGAACTTTTTCTTTTTCATTGCTAAATTTACTCTCCTTAGTGGAAACCAATTTGCAGTTTACTTTGAGGTATATAAAGGGAAAATGTTGCTTTGATAATTTATTAGACTATGGCCTGAAAGAATCTAAGGTTGCCTAAATAGGTATAAAATATTTTAAAATGTACAAAGTGCCTTTTAAACTTTACAATAACAACATAGTCAAATCAGTGCAATACTGTATGAAATTATTAACAGAATATAATATTACTGAGCATAAACCTCTTTTAATCTCATGTGAACAGTGAATACAAACAAAAATGTATTTTATTCTATCAATGATTCATAACTTTTCTTAAAAAAATTATCCCAGGGATATTATTTAAAAGCTCCTAAGTGGTTGTTATTTTAGTAGGAAGAACACAATAATCTCAAGTTCCTTACATTAAGGAAGTCTGACCTTCAATCTGTAAACAATAATTAAAGATTATGACACACATTTTAAAAAGCCTTTTGATGCTCTACTTCCAAGTAAAGGTGGAACAATTAAAATACATGATGTCATCATATTTTATTTAAGCCAGAAAGGCAGGAGACAGAAAATAGTAACAAATACACTGGTTTCTATCTATCCACTTTAGACTTCCTTTCTATGTCTTAAAATATGAAAAGGATTCCATGTACTATTTTCCTTCATTTTATTTTATTAAAAGAGTTACCGAAATGTACGCTAATGTTTAGGGAACAGCACTGACTAGAAGCCCACATTCTGAAGAAAATTACCATTCAATTAAAGAAGTCCCTAGCTTGAGCCTTCTCTGACACCATTACTATATAACGAGAATAAAACATGCTCATAGCATGCTTTCTTCTATTCACCCAAATTGTCACACTGCAGTACTTGCTAGAGGACCTGTCTACATAATTCCATCTTTCTTTGATAAATTATCACCAGAACAGTTGAGAGAATTTCACCAAGCTTTACCAATACAAAGTGTTACTCACAGAAACTAAACTAAGTGATAACCTAGAAGAATTATCTCTTTATAAACTATCCTGAAAGCTGAATTACTTTACATAAAGTTTTAAAAAATTGATAAAGATATTTATCATGCTTTCATATTTTAAATCCATTCCATTGTCATCTCTCCAGCTATGCATGGGCAAGTTTTTTTTTTTTTAATAGATGTTGAAATGTATATTTTTATAAGATTATGCAGCAACATTATATTAACATAAAAACATTTAAGAAATTAAACTTCGATCAAAAGGAAACAATTTAAAATTATATTAGAGAAAATAAATGTGTAGAAATGTGTAGTTACTAAACTACATTATAAAACCAGTTACTAAGTCAATGAATTAACTTCCTCATAATTAAAAAGCTAATTCTTAAACATCACCTAGAAAAAAATTAACTATATACTAAAAGGACAGGGGAAACACATTCCGGTAAGTAAAAGCACTTGAGTGTACCAAACTTATCAGCATTACCTACCTCATACAGTAGACAGCCAAGGGACCAGATGTCAGACTTGAAGTTGTACCCATTTTCGTGTATTCTCTCTGGAGACATGTAATAAGGTGTACCCACTGCAAAAAGAAACCAGACATAACAAGAGGAGGATAAAAATGAAGATGCAGCTGTGGTAAGAAATTACATCCAAAATTTTAGATTAAAATGTCATCAAAATAATTAAGATCAGAAAACTGTTCTGGGGCATACTCCAGAACCTTTAAATTTCCTCTTTTTCCCCTGATCCTGAGCAGCACATTTACATCTGTCCCACATTAAAAAGGGGGAGGTGAGTGCCACTTTATTTTCTTTCTTTAATTCAGGTAGAGTCTAAGGAGCACAGAAGGAATTCTAACAAAATCTACTAAGTGGCTCACATTGGTTTCATTTCTTAATTTTTATAAACATGGCTTGTATGTCCCAAATAATCAAGCATGACAACATGGCGATTTTAAAATACATAGTAATACATAACCATTGGTGGAGTGTGTATAAAGCATACCTATCAACTTTTACAGAAACATCCCTTAGAATACTGTTGTGACTCTTAAAATTACAAATGATATAGTCACCAACCGTCAGAACCTTACTTAACTCCCACTTTAGAAGGAATAAAACAGAATTTTGTATATCAAAGGGTTATATAATAACATATGTGAAAAGGTCACTGACATCTCTGGAAGAATGTCTCAGACTGTTACTACTGAGACCTTTATAGACACAAGGTGCCCTGGATAATTTGGGGTTGTTTTGGATGTTAGCTTATTTTGCATACACTTTCTTTTTAATATATTTAATATTTATTAAATGTCTTAAATAAGACATTCACATTATATTTTCAAGGGCAGAAATATTTAAGTAACTTTTGAAGGGAGAATCTTAAAATCTCAAACTTAGATGGCTATTATTTCACCATCATTTTGCCTAAGGCTTTTTGCCAAATAGTAAATCGAAGTTTGAGAACAATATTTAGAAATCTTACTTGCTTGAGGCAACAGCTACCAAACTGTGCTGCTACTCACAGAGAAAAGCTCTTTCCCCCTCTTCTACCAATTGTTAAGAACTCCCTAGGAGTTCACAGTAAATCTCGTGAGACTGTAACTCGGGATGCTCAACACGGATGTTGGGGTAGAGGCAACAAGGATGGACCCAACGAAGTCAAGGCGCCGTGCTCAAACACATCGGCGTTACAGGCGCTGGGGGCGGAAACGACACTGGGCTAAAAGGGGAAGACACCACGGAACCACCCCTGCACAGGAAATCCTACCGACACTGGAACCCCTTTTTCAAACTAATGGATGGCCCTAGTCAGAATGGATGGAAGGGGAGGTATTCATAAAACTGAGGAAATGAAAAAAGGAGTGTGCAAACAGGAGGATAAAACTGAAATAAAGTATGACACGTTCGGATGCTATCAGAGGCAGACAAGACATAAATGATTTAACTGCAGCATTTTCTGTGAAGACGAGTAAATTTGCCGATTCCCCTCGGAGGAGAAAAGCCAGACAACCAGTGGAAACGGCTGGGTGTGAAGAACGTGCAGTATCCCAGAGTCGGACACACACTCGCCCCGCGGCCCCGGGAGCCGCGAGCCCTCTGGCCCGTCGTGTGGGCTGACTGGACGCGTGCGGTCAGCGGAGGCGGCGGCTGTGCCTCAACTCCCGGTCCAGGGCCCGGGGCGGGGGGCCGTGACCTGCGGAGAGGGGCTCCCCGGAATCCACCGGGGAGGCGACGGGAAACACTGAGGCGTGAAGGTTCAGGGTTTACCAGAGGCGAAGGTGATTAGCTCAGGGAAATCTGCTGATACCTCAGGGGTCTGAGGAGAGTGCAAGATGGATGAAGAAACGCTCGCGTTTGCCCTGGCATCACACTTGGACCGCCGCACGGGGCCCACACGCCGCCGCCGGCCCTCGAGCCCAGGGGCAGGGAGGCCGGATGATGGCAAGGGCTCCAGGACACTGCACCGGAGTCGGCGAAGACCTCAAAGCACAGAGGACTCGCTTCCGGGGCGCTGCGGGGGGTCACCGGCAACGGTCACACCCGCAGCCCACGCCGCGGCTTCCACTCGACGCTGGTTCTCCGCACGTCACGTCGGAAGGAGCCAACTCTGCCGATAAGCGACCAGTAGAACCGCACTTCTGCCAGAATGCCTCCTCCTTCCGTTCTGTGTCCTGCTCCCATCTCAGAGCGGAAATCTGAGCGACACCCCAGGTCCCGGGGCGTCGTCGGCAGTGAGGAGGAAGGCTGCCTCCCGCAGGTCGGCGCCGAGGGGGGCGCTGCTCCGCGCCGGGCGCCCTGTCCTGGACAGCGACCTGAGCATAGGCGGGGTCCCTGCCCAGCAAGGACCCACTCTCGCCCCCTCTACCTGGCAGGGAGCCCGCAGAATTCAAGCACTAGGAGAAGGTGAGATGCATTGAATCTCCATGTTTCAAACTTAATGAATATATGATTATTTCCTAAAAACCCTTCTTAAAAAAAAAATCCTGACAGCTGTGCTGCCTCCAGCATGTGGAGACTCCCTAACAGCTGTACAAGGGGGAGGTGCGGAGGGGCGGGAGACGTTAAAGCCACCACGCGACCCCCGGGGCGCGGAGGCGCCTCAGAGGGCGGGACGCGCAGTGCCCGCGCCTTTCCACCTTGGGGGACCGCCCGCATGAAGGGAATGCAATTCACCACAGCAAGGACTTCTGTCATTTCAACCTCCCGACCTGAGTAGAAGTGAGGAACGGATGATAACACCATAAAAAAACAGAAAGGCCGATACCACACAAAAATTGTTAAGAAATGAAAATGCTATCTGACCTTTCTTTAAAACATAGTAAGACAGGCATTCAAATATATATATATAAAAGTTTTCATTATGTTGACTTATTCTAGCTATATAAGAGTTTTACACGGAAAGCACTCTATTAACAATAAATACGTTCGAAAATGTATCCCTGTACAAACGAAGACTGATGTTCACAAGTTCTACAATATGTTAAGAGAGCCAAAGAATTCTGTTTAACTGCTATTACAGAATATATGACTAAAATAGTTAATAACTTACATTTCATCAGAATAAGTTACATACAGAATTTTCCCAATAGTTTAGCTAAACATTTAGCACTGCCATTGCTGCAAAGACTTGAATGAGGAAAAATGACGTAACCACTGAAACGTCTTTTTATACGGTTAGATCTGGGCTGCTATTTTTGTTTTGTTTAAGGGAGGGAAGGAAAAACCAGTCAGAGGTCAGGAAGTATGTTTCACATCTTACCTTTGCCATGAGCTAGCCAGGACCTCTAAAGTCTTCTTTCTACTCACTCACCTCATCTGTAAGATGCAGTGATGAGGAAGATGAGCTCATTTCTGATATCCCTTTGCTCTAAATTCTGTAGCACTCTTAAAAACCCTACAAATGCCCATACAAAAAGTGAAGTGGAGAAAAGTAATATATTCCTATTTTAAACTATCACCTAGGACAGCTGACTAAGTCGGGTACAAACAAGCAAAGTCAGTTTAGAAATGTTGCTTCTTAGAATAAACTGCAGAAGAGAAAGCTTTGAACATTCCTTGTTGGGAAAACTGAAAGGGCACAACTCATCTTAAACATCAATTTGATTTAAACATGCATGCGCACCCCCCCCCCCACACACACACAACTTCAGGGAATAGGAATTAACTTTCATTTTTTCCTTCATACTCGTATGTCAGCCCAGAAATTATGTTGGCAGACTTCATGGAGAGAGGCCAAATTTACTTAATTGTAAGGAATATTATCTCAGGTCAGTACAGAATGTCTCAGTAGTAGATCAATATTTCTTCTATGAAAGACATTTATTAAATAAATTTTTCTTCTTTCCAGTGTAACTGATAACATTTAAAACCCAGATAATTTTACAGTTACTGTTTCTCTGCTCCAGGCACTGTGTTAAATGGATCACATGTATTATCTTGTTGAGCTTTCAACAATGTTTATCAGGGCCCCCTGCACTGTTTAAGGTGCTGGCGAGACAGAAGTAAACAAGCCAAGCCCCTTGTGGGGCTCACTGTCTAGAGAAATGGGGGCCATTTCATGAGATATTCCCACTATTATCTTGTTGTAGGGAAGATGCAGAAGGAAGTCAGGTAATCTGCCAAAGGTGACAAAGCCAGTAAGGTATGGACCTAGAATCCAGCCAGGTTGTCCTGTTCATTGCATTTCAACAGTTATTTTGTCAAAAGTGACCACTGTGAAACATGACTGGGAAAAAAAAAATCTGAATCTTTCCAAATTAAGAAGCAGAGAACTCTTCTACAAGTCTCAGCATGTACACACGAAAGGCCACGGGTGAGGGTCAGGGATCAGTGCTTCTCTGCAGCTCCTCTGCTTCAAATAAATACTTTGTGATGGTAGTTGAGAGGTTAACCATGCACAGTTTACAATTAGGTAACAGCTTCCTCCCAGCGTGATGATTTATGTCAAGAAAGGACTGAAAGTTAAATAAACCAGTGCAAGTAGCCTTCAATACTGACCCAGCATATGCTGTCTTTACAGCTCCATCCACACTGAACTGAAGGGTGACCAGCCAAGGAGAGCCCACAGAGAGGCGTGAGGGAAGGTGTGGGAACAACAGGCAAGTGACCGCAGGTGGCACTTGGCACCAGAAATGAAACTGCTTTCATGCCTGGTTCAAGAACACTAATTTTCTAAGTTGCAATTGGAGGATGTATCACCCTCGCAAATAGTGTGGGGAACATGAATTGTACACTCAAGAGACCCCAGTGTGAAAATTCTGAGGCTGGCTGAACGGTAGCCATGCGTTTACCCTGCTGGCAACATCACAAAATCAGAGAACCATTGTCTCATTCTGAATGGCAAAGAGGAGTTCAAACAATCCTGTAACACAAACAACAACGACATCACAATTACCCCCAAGGGGTTTCAAATATTTGTCCAGCATGAGGACCAGTCTCAGAGCACTGTAGCCAGCGCTTTGTAAAAACCCCTTCCATCCTCAGGAGGTGTAGCAAGCATATATAACAACTAAATCACACATGTACACGCAAAAAGAAAATTCTCCATCTTTGCTCTTCTGGGAGACATTAAGAAAGCAAGTAAAATGCCAAATTAGAACATGATGAAGCCTTTTTTTTCCCCCCTTTTCACTAGAACAAGCAGTGAGACAGGAAATACTTCACTGTATATAATAAATGCAACTTTGGTGCAAATGGATTTGCCTGAATGGTGCAAATGGATTTGCCTGAATAACAGATAACTACTCTTAATTACTTATATACACCTTTGTGTGGTTATATTTCATGGCAGTTTAATTTCTCTAAGTTTTGTTAAAATTGCTTTCTCTTATATTCCTGTCCATGATGTACCCAAAAGTACAAAGGGGAGATACCCCCTGAGAATTAAATAAGCATTTGTAAATAATTTAGAAAAACAGAACTATTAATAAATTAATAGTAATGCTAGAAAATGGCTTTCTTGCTAGAAACTTTTATTATGACAAGTGTGGTATTTGCTCCCTTGAAAAGTAAACGTGTATCACCAAGAAAGGTCTATAATAAAAAAAAAAAGGTGAAATTTTAACACTAAAACATCTGCCTAAAAAAGAAAGCACTTAATTTCAGTAATAGAAACATCGATTGAAGCCTCTGACCAAAACCATGTCACCTCGTCGGGTTTTAGGGGGAAGACTGTCAAGAGGACTAAACCAGGGAGCAGGCAGATCTCCACCCCTGGGGTCACACCTGTGTGCATCATGTTACATGGCAAAAGGGCTCTGCAGGTGGGAGGTGATGGATCTGAAAACAGGGAGACCACCCGGGGCTGTCCATGCCACATGCAAGGGTCTATACCTGCCATGCTGGCTGTGAAGATCGAGCAAGGAGGTGGAGGTCACTCCCACAAGGGCTGCTGCTAGTAGCTGACAAGCATACTCAGGTGACACGGGCAAGGGACAGGGGCCTTGGTCCTTCAAGACGGAAGACCTGGCTTCCCACAACCTGGAGAAGTCTCCCCTTGAAACTCCAGAAAAGAGAGCAATTCCACAGACGCCTTGATGGCAGCCTAGGGAGAGCAATGCTGGAATCCTGACCCACAGAACTGTAAAAAGCGTACATCTCTGTTGTGTTAAGCCACTACATCTGTGGGAACTTGTTAGGGCAGCAATAGGAATCTGACACGAATGCACTAATGATTTACACACCACCTGGGCCAAGTCCACGTGCTGAGTCAGCTGCAGGCCAAGAACCCGCCAGGCGCTGGGGGAGGCGGAAAAGCTTGTGACCTGAAGCATCCATGACCTCTGAGCTCACTGGACAGTCTGGGGGGGTGGTCAGTTCGGTCTGTGAGAGCTTTTTTTGGGGGGGGGGGGGGACGGAGAAGCCAGTATATTTACCATAAGACAAATGAAAGGATAAAATGACCATGTATAATTTAAAAGCACACTGGTTGTTCACTGACTGCTAAGGACCCTAAACCAGGTAATCACAACCACTTTAAAGACTTGAATTAGAGACACAGAAGAGAAAGCAGGTCACATGCTACATGGCACTCAGTTCACAGCTGATGTGTGAAGCTTGGTAAAAACAATTTTTATTATAAATGTTTTAAATTGGCCAAAATAAGGTTCCCATCATGTGGATGAAGCACAAGCTGGAATCAAGATTGCTGGGAGAAATATCAATAGCCTCAGATATGCAGATGACACCACCCTTATGACAGAAAGAGAAGAAGAACTAAAGAGTCTCTTGATGAAAGTTAAAGAGGAGAGTAAAAACACTGGCTTAAAACTCAAAATTCAGAAAACTAAAATCATGGCATCTGGTCCCATCACTTCATGGCAAATAGATGGGGAAATAGTGGAAACAGTGGCTGACTTTATTTTTGGGGGCTCCAAAATCTCTGCAGATGGTGACTGTAGCCATGAAATGAAAAGACGCTTGCTCCTTGAAAGGAAAGTTATGACCAACCTAGACAGCATATTAAAAACCCAGACAGCATATTATTTTGCCAACAAAGGTCCATCTAGTCAAAGCTATGGTTTTTCCAGTAGTCATGTATCAATGTGAGAACTGGACTATAAAGAAAGCTGAGCACCAAAGAATTGATGCTTTTGAACTGTGGTGTTGGAGAAGACTCTTGAGAGTCCCTTGGACTGCAAGGAGATCCAACCAGTCCATCCTAAAGGAAATTAGTCCTGAACATTCATTGGAAGGACTGATGCTAAAGCTGAAACTCCAATACTTTGGCCACCTGACGCAAAGAACTGACTCATTGGAAAAGATCCTGATGCTGGGAAAGACTGAAGGTGGGAGAAGAAGGGGACGACAGAGAATGAGATGGTTAGATGGCATCACCAACTCCATGGACATGAGTTTGAGTAAACTCCGGGAGTTGGTGATGGACAGGGAGGCCTGTAGTCCATGGGGTTTCAAAGAGTCGGACATGACTGAGCGACTGAATTGATCATGTGTATGTCCAGGAAAGAAAATCACTGATTTACTGATCAAGAGAAAACTCACCAGGGATCAAGACTCTAGCATACCTCATGAATTATTCTGGATTAAAAAATTATCCCTCTGCTCAGAATCTCCTAATTCAGAATGATGGACATGCCCCAAAGCCATGTATGGTTCCCTCCTCTTTCCTTACCACCATACAATCCCATCAAGAGAACTAAGTACTCTTCAGGTGCAATAGCTACAAATATGTCACAAAAATAAACAAGGAGAGAAAGAGTACAAATCATACAAAAAACACACAAAAACCCCGAGGTGTTTTTCCTCCAGCTCATGGTCCTCACTGCTTCTGGTTCTCCTCTTCCTGGACACGGGGGAATTACTATGTCCACTCCTTTAAGACAGGCATGAACAAGAGACTTGTTTTAGCCAATAAAACATGAATGAGAATCAACCTGTGTTACACTCAAGCAGAAAGATTTATCTGAGAGTCAGTAAGTGAATTCTCCATGTATCTCTTCCCCTTGTGAAGATCACACAAGACGGAAACCCCTGAAATGCCAAGGGACCATGTGGAAGCAGGGCGGCCACCTGGGCCCACAGCGGACTCTGGATAACCACAGAAATAATATGCTTCGGTGCTGACTGCCGTTGCTTCCTGCAGCGTGCTCTAACCTCTGCTTCCTGATGGACTTAGTTAAATCCACCCTCTGAGGCCCAGCCTGCCTCTCATTCATTCACTCAGGAGGTACTGAGCATCTACTCTACGTTATGTCCTCTGCTAGGCACTTGGAACATAGGAGGTGGGAACCCAAACCACAGAGACTTGGTCCTCATCAGGATACATGTGGTGAGAGAGGGAGGAGAGGACTAGGCACAGTGAGGGAGTCACACAGCGTGTCAAAGATAAGAAGTCTAAGAAAAACAGAAAAAAAAGCCACGATAAAGATCAGGAACTCTAGGGGTGGTGTGTCAGGGGCAGCAGATTCATTATTAAATAGAGTGAGCTCAGGAATCGCCACCCAACCCCCACACAACGTGATGCCTGAAGAAAAGTCACCTTCAGACTGCCTGAAATGGCAAACTGCTGTGCCCATCTTCACTGCCACAGCGGCTGCTGGACCACGGAGCAAGAGAGGATTCCTCTGGGTCAGTATCACAGGAAAGACAGGTAGTTCGATAGGGCTTGAATAACAATCATGTATTTTTTTAAAAATCATACATTTGGATTATTTTAAAATAACCCAAGGTGAGAAGAGAAAACGCACACCTTGACTGCCATGTTCCTACTTCACAGGTTTTAGTTTCCAGTCTTGAAGGGGCACTTCCCTGGAAATGTCAGCCCCAGCTGCGGGTCGACAGGAGGGTTATGAAGAAAGACCTCCGGATCCTGCTCACTTCTGAGGCTTGGGCACGGAGAGCAGGCACGTGCAGGGCAGGAAACAGCGCGTCCACCTGAGGCTCCTCAGCTGCGTGCGGAGTGGGATACGGTGACCCCAGGGAGGTGAGGAACAAGTCGGGAAAGTGGCGGAGTCAGGACCATGCCACCACGTACCGGTCCAGTGCACCCACAGCGCTGGACAGGGGCGCGCCTGCAGGCCAGGAGGGATGCCTCTCTGCCTCCCGGGTGGACAGCCCACCCACCCCCAGGCCTCAGGCTCCTGGACTCTGGAAGGCGAAGAGTCTGCACCCGCAGCTCATGCCCACCCGCCAGGCCCTCAGGGAGCCCAGCGACTGTGAAGTGAGCAGGACAGTCACACACGTGAGTCCCGTCCTCACAAGCACCGGCAGCTCTGTGAATGACTGAGTCCTGTCTGACCACCTGAACTGGCCCGGCCAGCAGACTGCCTAACAGGAGGCAGATAAACAGGACTCGGTCCTTAAGTAAATGGAACAGCACAGAAGTACTGTAAACACAGGCTAATGTTTTCCAAATTGCAGGTTATAACCCATTAATGAGTTGTGAAATCAATTTACTGGATTGCAAATAGCATTATTTTTAGTAACATAAAATAGAAGAGACTGTATCAGGAGGAACTGCAGTTTAACAGGGAATTTCCACTTCAGTTCTGTGCAGTTAGGTTCCTGTGGGGTCATGGTGCAGGGCTTGGGGGCCTGGGGCACACTATCTGGAAATCTGGGAGCACCTTACTGAGAGAGCTTGACTCAAGGGGGAGATGTGCCCTCATCATAAAATTAGAGATACATACACACACACCTGTCATTCTCTAACAAGTCTTACATCTGTAAGGCTGATAAACAATAGGAAAGAACAGACATATATATTCCAACAAGGAGTCTCCCAGCCACACCCTCTTGTCCAATTTGATACAAAAGCACTAAATGAAGATCTGACTTAACCTAAGTCCATGGAGAAAACAAAAGGGGAAGCGGACACAAACCGAAGAACCCCGAGAGCTCAGACCATACACGGGGATAAACTTGGCGTGTGCTGGGCTGGTGAGCACAAAGAGGTTTAGACTTTGCTCAGCTCCGTGAAGCACATGCTAAGGGGCCGTAGAAGAGCCACAGAAGAAGTGGCCAGCACAGGGGAGCCCCCGAGGAGAGCAGACCACACTGGGTGTGCTGACCCCAAGGGCAGGGGAAGGTCACGGCTGGGTCCTCCCGCCAAAGCTGCAGGGCTGGCCGCTGAGCCTGGAGGAAGGGGTGAGCCACTCCCACATGTGGCTGAGGCCCCGGACCCGAAACCTCCTGCAGAAGCGCCCACCCTGCTGCAGCCCCTTGTCTGAACCACCCCCGGGCAGCCTGGGAGGTCACTCCCTGGGCCTCACTCTACCCTCTCACCCCCGTTCAGACCCACATCCTGGCAGGAGTGTGCCCTTTCTAAAATACTCCCCCTGCTGGTCACTCTGTGTGCAGGCTAACAAACCCTCTTCTTGTCTGCTATTCATCTATCTCCTCCCACCACAAGGTGAGAACCATCAAGAGGAGGACTTGCCTTGTCGAGGCTATGTCCAGGACCCTGAAATGGCACTCTTTTTTTATGAAGGAATCAGTTCAGCTGTTTCAAGAGGAGACATAAATTGCTCATAAATTGCTTCCCCTTTCTTTTTCTGTCTCCTCCACACCACTGTCACGATCACAAAGGCAACTTAGCATTTATACAGCATACCACAGTGCTTAGAAAACACGTTTACCTTCATTTTATTAGGTTAGGGGCTGGTTAACATAGCACTGTTACTACCCACATTTCTAGTTGTAGAAACCTGGAAACTGAACCTGAGAAAAGTGGATAAATGGCTTGATCAAGGTCCTACAGCACAGCGGGCAGGTCAATCCAGAAATGCGCCATCCTCTACAAACATCCTTCAGTCCCACGTTCAGAACAAGGCAAGAAGCAAAGCATGGCAGACATCATGGAGGAGGTGTGTAGCCAAGGATGGCAGCGGGCCAGAGGACACCACCCCCAGAGGACCCCAAATGCTGAGCCAAGGACTCTTCATGACAGTCCTTAGGCCACAGAGAACAGGTGAAGATTTGGGGGAAGTGAGATAATCAGATAATGTCTTTAAAGGAGATTTTCTCTGCTGGGAATATGGCAATCAGAATGGATTAAAAAGGAATATTGCAACAGAAAAGGATCTTTCCTAGTCCAAACAGGAAGTGCTTACAGTTTGAGGAGGACAGAAAAGAAAGTGGAGAGGGTGGGAGACAGTGTGTGTGGTGGGGGCAGAAATAAAACTAAAGGCTTCTGAGATTTGTTTTTTTTCCCTCCAGTTTTGAAGATCTGGACATGATCTGAATATCCAGCAACATCATCTTTGGTATGTAATTTTTAACCCCAAATTTAAGGAATTATTATTGCTCCATGTTGACGTATTTTTAAGTTAAAAACTTGGTTCTGAAAACTGGCTGGGAACATGGCTGTCTATACAACCTTATCTGCTACAGAAAATGTGACAGAACCAGAGATTTTACTGCAGGTTCACACATTATCATGGAATTAAATGATACATATTAGAGATAGAAACTGGAGCGACAACTAAAAAATCCAAAGATTTGATCATCTCTTAAGGATTGTTAAATACAAAAAACTTTGGAAGTGTGTTCCTTATAATGATTAAATCAAAATAAGTGAAAATAAGTGAAAAAAATTTGATTTTTGAAAAAAAGACATTTTAAAATAAACAAAATATAAATGCATAATTACAGTTTCTAGAAATCCTAGGTATTTCTGTCCTATTGACTTAAATTCCTGAAAAAAAAAATCTCCTTTACAAAATTAAATGAAATTTAGCTCCAGAATAGAATGCATTCAAAGTAAACTTTTTCAAATTTTCTTTTATGAACATACACATCTCTTTTATTTGTAGTTTCATAATATTTAGACCTGAACTGTGAATAAATCATGCCCTACAGATTTAATCCTCAGCAAAACCAGAAAAAAAAAAACCAACCAACATACAATAAAGCATAGAGCTTATCAAATTTTCTGTGAGCAAAATAAATTTATGTAGGTGACCACATTTTCAAGTACTTTTTGGAACCAATTCTTAAAAGCAATCTTTTATTTTTAGTTTTTTAAATGGAAGTACAGTTGATTTATAACAGGTGTACAACATAGTGATTCAGTATTTTTATAGATTATACTCCACCTAAAGTTATTACAAAATAATGGCTAAATTTTCCTGTGCTGTACCATAGATCCTTAGTATTTATCTTTAAAACAATCTTTCAAGTTTGCTCTTAAAAACAAAAGTATAAGTCAATAACACAGGAGGGCAATAATTTTTTAAAAGCAAAAATTAAGGTTAACCTGTCCACAAATGCAAGTCTGTGTCACAATTTCTATCCTTGTTATTTTATACATATTCTTTGTTAGCAAAGAATTTTTCCTGATCCTTCTACATAAGATTTTTATTGGGTCCAAACACCTTGTTGGGCTAGGTTCAAACTTCAGTTTCAAACCATCAAAATTTCTACTTCACAGAAAAGACAGGCAGAAATACAAGATGTTTTCTTATGTTAAGAATACTTTTCTCAAAATAACACAGAAAACAAAAATACTTGGGAAAGAAATTATTTTCCTATTGATTCATTCATCAAAGCAATCAGTCTCATTGCTACTTCCTCACTGGCTGTGCCTCAGGTGTGCCTCAGAGTGTTTTATGATTATGGGCATTCCCCAATTCATGTGTGTGTGTGTGCACGTGCACACACATATAAACTACATACAACTACATGACCCTACGTGAACTGGTTTAGATAAAAACTGACATTAGAAATTCTTAATTATTAAATCTACTAAAATTTTGCTCTCTATAATCACATAATTTGGAATAATATATCACCTAAACCTAGAGATGCATATACATTTGTAAACCCCATTAAGAACATCTGTAAGAAGCAGTGGCAGGCAAGCTAAAGAAGTACACTTCCAAAACTGGTTTCACATAATAATGCTGGATCTTCAGGGTCAGGCAACTACAGCATGCACAGAGCGACAGCCGCAGAGCGGCATGTACACAGTACACACGCATGTGCCGGAGCTGAGGGCATGTGCAGTTGTGCACGCGTGCGTGCGTGCATGTGTAATGATGACCCAGCATTTTTAAGTATAATAGATTACAGACAGAGTGCTGTCAGGACATTCCGTTCAGGTGAGTAACAAAGTCAGCACAGGTTATCTTTCCTAAGGGCCAGTGGCACTGGCTTGGAACAGTCTGAGTTTTTCTTCACAGAAGTCCTCTACTATTTGCGTTGTAAGAATTGGAACTTCCATATAAAACTTTATTCAAGTGCTATGCAAATTCATGCAGTTCTCACGGAATTTAATATCAAATTTCCCTACCCCCCCTCAAAATTGCAATGTTCTGTGAGAATAAATATGAAGTGAAAGAAATAACTGAAGCAGTATTATTCAGCATCAGTTGAAATTTTATTTTCTTAAAGTACTAGACAAAACTGAAACTCTGTGTGGAGGGAAAAGTATTATCTTCCCACCACTCCTTAATCTAGGGTCCAATGCTCTGTCATCCACCAAATATCGTCTGTGTGCCACACACCATCCTGGATGCAGAAGAATCAAGCAACAGGTTCAAGGTCTCATAGAGCCTCAGCAACAAAAGTCAGAAAACTTTAAAAATGTCTAGTCACCTAATTTGGATCCTCATTTTATTATTTTGTCACTTAGTGAAACTCATTCCTCATCAGACCATTTAATTTTTATTGCTCACTTAAAAACAATAACTTAATTTTTAAAAATCAATTGTTTTCAATGAAATTATGACCACAAAGATGAGGCATCATTACATAAAAGCCAAATTATTTTTATCTTAATTCTTATTTTGATGGTTACCATTTTGTCAAAGCCTTATGTTACAAGGAAACTATGATTTGAAAACTTTTAGGAGAAACTCTATCATTCCCTTTAAGTTATTCAATCTAAAAATTATTTCTTCCCAGTAATTGCTATGTTAATGGAAAACCAGTTTACATTAAGGTAATGCTGGACTGGCTACCTTCAGTTCTGTTTTAGGTACAAAGGACACTGGTATGCTATCAGCTCTAGCGTCAGTAAATTACAAGTGTCTTCTATTGTACTCTTAAAATTTAGGGGAGTATTTCCTCCCGAGCCACAGATCATCTGTAGGTCCCTCCCTAGAGCAATCACAACCACCTACGCCGCTTTAATAAATCTGCAAACTACTCTAACATTTTTAAATGGTCAGGTGAGGTCCTCTTTCAAGACATGGATTATTCTTCATACTATCTTAATATTATCAAACATAAAATAAAAGGGAGGGTCCAGGGCAACAGTTAAAACCAGATTTGTTCACTGGCATTTTCTTTTACTAAGTGACTGCCTGACGGTCAAAGAGAAGTGTCCAAGTGTCACATGAATGGACACATTATACCTGATAGGTTTCAGCTCAGGACCTGAGGATTTTTTAAATGTTGATAGTTTTATTTAGACAATAAGAGCTGGCATATAATTCGTATGTCCCTTATATTTTAATCACGTGGGTGGGGGTGGAGGGAAGCGGATAGATAACTGAAATTATACTGTGTCTCTTACCTAAAGAATGTGCAGCTGTGGTTTTGGAGCTGAAAAAACGGCCAAGCCCGAGATCTCCAAGCTTGACCACCCCAGTGGCTGTAATGAACACATTAGCTGGTTTAATATCTGTGAATAAAAGAAGGCATTGGGTGAAAAATGATGTCAGTGTAGGTATATTCAAGGGATTAAAAATACTTTTCATTGTAGAACTTAAAATATATCTTAAAAATGAAAGTCAGTTTGAATTCTGAACCAGTTATTTATTTTGAGTAATTTTCACATATCCTAGTATTTCTGAGTTCTCGGTCCTTTGATAGACAATCATCAATACTGGATGATGAGCACCATTAATTTTCATTTAAAATGCATTTTTTCCATTTTCAAATGAACTTCTGTGAAATTGAAAGCAGAAAATAAACGTGTGCCCTTCTATCAATTTTAAACATCCTACTAAATAGTAATTTATTGACATGTTTACATAAAAATATAAAATCAAAACAGATGCAGATAATTACTTAGATGACATTATTTTAATTGCTTAAGTCAACTATACAAAATTTTTTACATCCCAAAATGAAGGGATCACTGCCTCAGTGATGTAACCTTCACACATTTGGTCTGACCATTTGACTGAGAATCATGAATATATTATGAGTGAATAATGAACATTAAAAATCTAAGTCATTATAAGGTATACTGTTCATTAAAAAAAAAAAAAACAACTCTTACTTATGCATATTCAACTGCTTTCCTGCATCTATTTTTTTTTTTTTTTTTACTTTTACCAACATAACCAGTTAAAAAAGTTAAACAGAAAAATAACTAATTCTCATTCTTATTTAAAACCAAGTACGGCTTTACTTAAAGGCTTATCATTCTGGTACTAACAAGATTGTAATTTGGAAATAAATCACCTAGGAAAGTATGGTATCACACAATGACTGGAAGGAGTTTATTCGTAAACTGCCTAGTGCCCTGTGGCCTTCACAGCAGCGTGAACAGCTTCTCAAGCCTGGACTCACCCCGGTGCATGACTCGTCGAGAGTGCATGTGCTCCAACGCACTGCACAGCTGCACAAAGTATTTCCAAACAGTTCTTTCAGGAATTAGCCTCTTTTGTTTCTTAAAATGCTGTTTAAAAATTAAAAAGAAGATTAAAAAAAAATTTCAAACTAGATTCTGACTTAAGTCAGAAAAACACCTATTCTCATCTACCTATTAGAAACTAAAAAACATATGATTTTTCGTAGTGAAGTGATACCAGGATTTGTACCTGATATCATACCTTAAATTTCTCCCTACTGTATCTAAAGTCAGCACAGGCCATATCAGGCTACATCTCTGTGATGTCCACCTGTTTCAAAAACAGGTTGAACTTTCTTTTTTTTTAACATCCATATAAGGTGATTTCTTATCTAAAAGGAGGATGTCAAATTTAAGAATAGCCAGAATAAGAAAGTCTAGAGACCTGGAGGTAATTGTGTTCATTACAAGACAGTGCTTCTCTTGACAGAAGGTAGTGAAGTAGAATTCCTTTTAAATACTGAACCACCCTTGGTGATTTGAAATATCACTTAATTTATTAAAAATTAAATAAATAAGAGGGAGTTGCATGAAAAGTTTTCATGAATATTTCCACTGCATATTCCAAGTCAAACCTGCACTTTGCTTTGAATGAATGAAACTAAACATGGGAGCAAAACATGACAGGAAGACCAGGGTGGAAAGCTGAGCTGAACATCCTAGTTTGGAAAGACTGCATCATCATGCATACGAGGGGCCATAACTGAGTCATTGCAAAACCCAAGGGACATATGTGTGCCCATTTTTCTGCATTATATTTGCTAGCAGAATATACTAATAATATGCTCATTCAAAAACAAAGTTCTTAGTTTCATAGGATTTGTAAGGATTCTTTACATAAAAATTATTTTTCAAAACCAAAAATGTAACTGGTTTCTTAGCAAAATTTGTAAATGACCAACATGAAAAAGTATTGCATTTAAACAAATTTTCAGACAATTTTAACTTTTTTTATATTTACATAGACATCAACATTTAAACATGTGCTTTAATGCACTTTATCTGATGACGTGACATTTTAGAAAGTTCAACTGTTTTGATTTTTTGGTAACTGAATATGGAGAAATGGTATTTCAGATGATTCCAACACAACACACTCTGTCAGTCCCCACCCCTGTGACCAGGCGAGGGCGGGGGAAAGGAAGAGCAGCAGAGGGAACGCAACCTGCCTGCCCGCCTCCTTCATGCTCCGCACGGGGTCAGGCCCACTGACTCACACACACGCAGCGCACCGAAGGGCAACTCGTACGGAAAACCAGTCCCTTTAGGTTAATCTTTATCGGAACATGTACTATAGAAACGAAGTTATTAGCAACTTCAATGACTATTACCTCAGTAGCAAAAAAACCCAAAAAACAAGTTAACAATCAGATGACCAGGTAATTAAAAAGCAGATCAGGATTATACTAAAATGGTAAAAACCTCCCAGATCATGTTTCAATGTTAAATCTTATTAACCACAGCCTGCGTCAGCATCAGTTTTCATTCTATGGGGGCAACACTGCAAAATCAGTTTTAGACACATAATTTTCTTTCAGACTTGGAATGAGTCCAAATAAAGCCTGTCTATGTGCTCTCCCTGACGCTGGATTAGCATATCAGAAGACCGTTTGATGTCAACAGGAAGATGGGGAACAGGCTTCTTTTCATTCAAAAATAAATATACCATATCATGTAAGTTATCAGACCATGAAAGAAGAATTTTATGCTTTAATATAGATTCTGAAATCATCATAATTATAATTAACCTGACAGTTTACCTTTAAAGTTCTATTATTAAAAAATAAATTGTATATTTAAAAAAGGGCACAATGAGAAAACTGCCCTCAAAATGGAAGATGTGATCAGGCCAAGGACTGTTACTTTCAACAAGTTAAAGATTTTAACAATGAACTGGCATCAATATAATGCTAGCTAGACAGAATGACTTGGCAAAGTATAAGTATCCAGATTAGTAACATGTTTTTGAAGAGTAATTTTATGAATTTGACTCAATCAATCATAAATCAAAAGCAGTTTTAACATGTCATTGGTTATCTCCCAATATTTTTTACATGCCTGTTTAAACATGCAGTTTTTCAACCATCCTTGAGAACAAAAAAAAAATTTTTTTTGAGAAAAACCAATATCTACAAGGAGAAGAGCCTGTCTGTTCTGATGGTGGCACTGTTGGCTATCTCTTAAGAGGATGAATAGAAAAAAGGCAATAAAAATCTGAATTCTTTTTTCTACTGGTAAAATTTATATTAGCACTATAAAAGGACTCACATAATGCCAATTTTTTTTAAAAAAAACCTTTTCTTTACTTATTCTAAGATATATGTATCTTTTAAAAGTTAATTATCTAGTCAAATAGCGTTACTGTTCAAAAATCCTATCTTTCTCTAAAAAAAGACAATTCAGCTCCAGATTTGGGGGAAGAAAATCCAATACCAACATATAGGAATAAAAAATGTACATTTATTTGTCATGTGGTACGCTTTTAATAAAGCTAAATCGTTTTAAAGGGTTGCTATTAATAAAGGTTTCTATGAAAAAAATTAAAAGATGTGTCACTTTTACTATGTTATAAAACAGAATTTTAACCACTTATATCTGAAAATAAAATATCTAAAAAGTCATCAAAGACAGAAATTAGCACTCAGATATACCTGATCATTTGGACAGAATTTTTATTGTCTTTTTTTTTTTTTAAGGTGGGTTCCATCTTTTTTTTAATGCAAAGCTTCAAATACTGTTTATTTTAAAAGCATATTTTCTACCTCCATCAACATTCAAAGAAATATTGAACATTATTCATATCAGAAAAAGAAAACCAGATATAACAAAAAGCTAGCCAGTGTATTTGTAAAACACATATACCAACATCAGATCATACTGTTCTCTCACTTAGATGTAACAAGACGACCAGCGTCTCGTCTAGGTGGAGCTCAGCATCCTTGGTAAAACATGTAGTCACTAAGGCGAGGCTGGATGATGCAGGCTGCCTCCACACGAAGGCTTTTTGGAAAATGGGCACAGCTTTTTTTTTTTTCATTGTCAAACATTCTCTTACAAACTAGATGCCCCAAAACCAAATTATACAGCAGACACTGCCTAGCAAGTACCAGTTTTGGGGAAGGAATCACTTGATTCCTCAGTCTGGACACTCCTGCTCCAAGCAGAACATACATTTCTTATTTCTATGTTCTGCAATTCCAGCATTCCTCCTTGGGAAAAATTTTTATCACTATTACACAGCATAAACTCATCAACAGAGAAAGAATAGAAAATTACCTTGTTGGATCAAAAAATCAAGCTAATTTCTATAGTGTATCAAAACATCTAACCCTATGGTTTAGTATGTTCGTGTTTAAAGAAGGACGTTTCAGACAAAACACCCAGATCCATAGGGTCTGCTTCGTGAGTGTGCGGCCTGCATGGTCACATGGGCCCTGCGCTGGGTCTAATGCTATTTCACCAGCTAGAAATTCCTAGTCATTTGTTCCACGGGGACCCGAGACAGTGTAGCTGGTTCCAGAAGTACAAAACCAACAACTTTGGGAAACAAGGTACTGCTGTAATTAAAAACACAAAACCAAAGAACAACAAACACAGTCCTGGTAGGCGAGTCGTTCTCGAAGAAGATTAGGAGAAATGGTAATTAAATAGTAAGAAATAATGAAGTTATATGAGAACTGGCATTGCAGGCACCAGCTGTTTTCCATCTCTTCCAAGTATCTAACACGAGGAAGGAGGTGATTTATGTTCAGTATTAGGAACTACTTCCTGCTCGGGAGTGTCGTCAAACGTTTACTGTGCCACTCACATAATCCACATGCACCTTTCATAACAGACCTGATGATGAGCCTTAGCAGTAATGGCTGTGTGACCTTGAAGAAGCCACTTAACCTTGCTGGGCCTTGGTTTCCTCACTATATTAAACCGTTTTGGAGATGAACAGAGTATGTGGTGCCTGCTGCCTCTAAAATATCTCGGTTACTAACAAAACACAAAAAACAAATGCCTGATTGGCACATTTTCACACTGAAAAATAACAAATTTTAGTATGTACGGTCCTTTAAATCTTCAGTTAATAACAACAAAGCAAAAATAACAATCATAACACCTCTGAGATCCCCAGAGGTTCAGTTAATCCTATGAATGGTCTTCACGTGAGATGACAGGTCAGATTTTTATAATAAGGTAATTACAAGGTAATTAGATCAAACCTTTACCAACAGAAGCAATATTATGTTCCCAAACATCTCTGTAATTATAGTGCATTTTTATAAGACTACATTTCACAGAGCTTCTTTCAAAGATTTAAATGCAGAGAGACTGGATGATGGAAAAGACAGGATGCTTCCGAAAGTATTAACTGCCAGTTCTAAGTGTGATTTCTATTATGTATCAATCTTTCTATGGAAACACTTTTCTTCCAAGGGTATAAGAAGGTCTCAACAGACTAAAGTGTACATGAACTTGCCATACACAACTCTGGGTATTATATAAATGGGTAAAATAGTAATGTAGAATTTTGGTATGTGATACTAATTTGCAATGTGTGAACATTTTCTCCCTTGGCACTCTGAATAAAATTCAGGTATCCTAAGTTGCTTTAGAAGATGCTAGAAGAATGGGCCCGGCAACCAGGGGAGCACTAAAAAAAATAAAATAAAATGCCACCTGCATCTAATTTTATCCTCTTTGATAAAATACTTCCCACCCAAGCTCTACTCGTCTTTTTCCTTTCCTATAAATGTCAGAAAGCTAAGTGTACTCAGCTGCTTCTAATTATAATTTAATAGACTATCAATGTAATCCATCTATTCCCCAAAGTCAAAATCGTACAGGTTAATAATAGAAGTAGAAAACATATTTTATCTTATGTTAGAAAATGTGAAACATGTAAGATTTTTTTTCCCCTGAGTAATTGAGCCTTGGGGGAAAAAAAAGAGAAAACCTTATTTACCAAACAAGAAAAATGAGCTCCTATAAAGTCACAATGTTCTTCAGCCTAACCCACAAAAGTTGCCTTCTAAATGTTGGTATATCATTATCAAATAAACTTGGAATATTTTTAAAAATCAATGAAAAAAGGAATATATCAGAATTACTAGAAGGAATGATATTGCATTGCTGCCATGTGGATAACCTTGAAGCTTCCAAGTACCTAAAGCTGATGAGAAAATAAATACCTGAAAATACTTAAGACGTTGCCTCTACTGCATTAGAGGACTAGAGACAGATGGCGAGACGAAAAAGCGGGAAGTCCATCTTGAGGGTGACGTGGAAGGCTACAAAGGCAAACGAGAACACTTGTCTCTGTGATGCAGTCTTTCTGGTTATGTTAAACCCGACAACAGTTAAGAGAGAATACGGAAATATATTCTTAATGGACAAGGAAAACAGTGGAATAATAAGGGGACAGTAAAGTCTCTCAGTAGAAATATGAAAGAAAAAAATGAAACAGAAGCCTGAACCCCTTCTCTCTTACTTGTCTACAGCTACCAGCACTGCTGTCTGTGAGCATAAAGTTCACAAAGGCAACTTTCCATCAATATTACCTTCAAATAGGAGCAAAAAGTTCCCTTCTAATTTTTTCCTAAGTAAACACAGTTCAAAACTTACACACAGTTCAAAAACTTAACCCCCTTTTCACTATGCTTACATATGTGCTTACTATGGCACATAATTTTCAATTTATTAAAATCCCTAAGTTCAATACTATTTCATTACCAAATGTCTTAGGTTTCAAAGAAAACCCAAGGGATATTTTATCAGCAATACTGCTTCTATAAAAATAATGCTGTATAACATACCTACATATGCATGCCACAGAGACATAAACCTTTTTGGTTACACACACACACAGGTGTACATGCATAATGTATAGGTACCTATGTATAGGATATTCAGTTCTGCATAGCTTTTTCCAGACAGCGCCACTAATTTGTAACCTTAAGACTTCTGAGTAATTTTGAAGATGCAAGATAACATAAGATAGGTGGCCATCTTATGGAAGCGACCCGGCAGGAAACATGCTGTGCTGGGGAGCACAGGCGATTCCCCCTGTGGTCTGGCCCGGGTGGCACACTTAATCCCAGATGCGGAAATGGACAGTGTCTATACCCTCCCAGCCATAAATCAGCATCAACAAAGACAGACGGTACTGCTGGGGAGACTCTACTGCTTTAAGGGTCCAAAGGTCAAGAGTGTAGAAGACATTTCTAAGTGCTTTTCTTTCCAGTACAGCATCTAAATTTAGATAAGAACAGATGAGAATATGTCTGCAGATGTAAAAAAAAAAAAAAAAACAACCAACCACACTAACAGGGTGAACAAGATTTACAAGTTGTAATATTTGAAGATAATAATTATCTCCAAGATTTGTTGATGTTTTAGCTAATTTATCAAAATCTGTGGTGTACCAACCTCTCCCCTTGAGTGTGAGCTGGGTTATGAACGTGATGAACTGTCCCCTCTGTATTAGGTTATCTTATGTGACAGAAAGGATTCTGCAGATGTAATGAAGGCTCTAATCAGAGGTTTTTCAGTTAATCACTAGGGAGATTATCCTGGGTGGACCTGATCTGATCAGGTAAGCCCTTCAAAGAACTCAGAGAAATTCAAAGCCAGAGACTCTCCTGCTGGCCATGAGGGAGCAAACTGCCATCTGCAGAGACGGACACGCAGCCTCAAGGATGGCTCCCAGCTGACAATCAGGAGGCGAGGAGAGACGTCAGCCATGCAGCCACAAGGAACTGAATTCTCCCGACCATCTAGTCAACAAGGAGGAGAACCCTAAGCCTCGGATGAGACACGGCCCCAGCTGGCACCTCGATTTCAGTTTCCAGCATCCTGAGCAGAGAACCCCCAAACCAGGATGTGAACTCATTAACCCCCCAAATTGTGAGAGAACATATTTGTGTTGTTTTAATCTGCTAAGTTTGTGATAATTAGCAATTAAAAACTAATAAAAAGTGCATTTCTACAGACAGCAAAAAAAAAAAATCAAGTTTATGTTTTATAAAGGAAAAGAGTCTTAAGGCTCCTACCAAATTTAAAGGAAATGCCACACAAGTGATAACAATGTAGAAAATACAAAGTCGACCATTCAAGAATAAATCTGTATCTAAATAT
Source organism: Cervus elaphus (assembly GCF_910594005.1). Classification (NCBI taxonomy): domain Eukaryota; kingdom Metazoa; phylum Chordata; class Mammalia; order Artiodactyla; family Cervidae; genus Cervus; species Cervus elaphus. The sequence goes on along the minus strand of NC_057828.1, from coordinate 77,980,739 downwards.
GTTATGAACAAGAAGAGAGGGCCTAACTCAGGAACAAGATGCAAGATCTCACTCTCTCCACCTCTATTCAACACAGCCCTGGAAGAACTGGTCAGAGCAATCAGACAAGAAAAGAAACAAATAACATGCATCAGAACTGAGTAGGAAGAAACAAAATTGTCTCTGTTTGAAGATGACATCATTTTATAGGTAAAAAAAATTCTAAAGACTCTATCAAAAAAAGTTCCAATCAACAAATTCAGTGAAGTCACAGGATAAAATAATTAACATACAAAAATCAGTAGTGTTTCTATACAGTAGTAGTGAATTATCTGAAAAAAATAAAGAAAATGTATTCCATTTACAATAAGATATTTAGGAGTAAGCTTAATTAAGGAGGTAAACAGCCTCTACTCAGAAAACTACAAGATGAAGAAACAAATCAAAGACACAAATAAATGGAAAAGAGTCAAATGTTCATAATCAGAATAATTAATATTATTAAAATGTCAATACTACCAAAAGTCATCCATAGATTCAAAGCAATCCATATTAAGATTCCAGTGGAATTTACCACAAAACAATTTGAAAATTTCTGTGGAGCCACAAAAGACCCCCCAAAGCCAAAGCAATAGAGAAAGATGAGCAAAGTCGGAGGCATCACGATTCCTGATGAGAACCACATTATGAAGTTAACAGCAATCAAAACATTATGGTACTGGCATAAAAACAGACATATTAATGGAAAAGAATTGAGAGCCCATAAATAAGCCTAAGCGTTTATAGGTAACTAATATTTTGACAAGAGAGCCAAAAATACTCAATATAAAAATGACAGTCTCTTCAATTAACAGTACTAGGAAAACTGGACATCCACATGTAAAAGAATAAAACTAAAGCCTTAATTTTCACCACTCACAAAAATTTACTCTAAGCAAATTAAAGACTTAAATGTGAGACCTGAAACTATGAAACTCCTAGAAGCAAACACAGAAGAGCTCCTTGAGGATGATTTTTTTGATATGATACCCAGAGCACAAGCAGCAAAATAACAAACAAGTACGGTGACATCAAACTAAAGATCTTCTGCACAGCGAAAGAAGCAATCAAAAAGTGAAAAGGCAACCTACAGAGTGGGAAAACATATTTGCAAATGTGTCTGACGAGGGGTTACTATTCAAAATACAGAAAGAACCCACACAACTCAATATCAAAAAACAACCAAACTAAAAATAATAAGTCAGTTAACAAGCAAGTCAAAGACCTGAGTAGACATTTTCCCAAAGAAGATAAATCAAGACTGGCCAACAAGAACATGAGAGGATGCCCAGCATCACTCGTTGTTATAGAAATGCAAAACAACATCACAACGGGATGCCATCCCATGCCTGTTAGAGTGGCCACCAAAAAAAGACAACAGGCAACAAACACTGGTGAGAATGTAGGGCAAAGGGAACCCTTGTACACAGTTATTGGGGTTGCAAATTGGTGCGGCCATTATGGAAAACAGTATGGAGGATCCTTGAAAAGTTAAAGTAAAACTACCATATGATCCAGCAATTCCACCTCTGGGAACATATCCAAAGGAAACGAAAACACTAACTTGAAAAGATATCTGCACCCCCATGTTTACTGCTGCATCATTTACAATAGCCAAGATATGGTAACAACCTAAGTGTGTGTCATTGGAAAAGGCCCTGATGCTGGGAAACACTGAAGGCAGGAGGAGAAGCAGACAGCAGAGGATAAGGTGGTTGGATGGCATCACTGACCCAGTGGACGTGAGTTTGAGTGCTCTGGGAGTTGGAGATGGACAGGGAAGCCTGGCATGCTGTAGTCCATGGCGTCGCAAAGAGTCAGACACGACTGAGCAACTGAACTGACTGGCCAATAAAGCAGTTGCCGTATGTATACAATGGAGTATTATAAAGTCATAAAAAATGAGGATATCCTGTCATTTGCAAAATCATGAACAAACCCTGAAGGCACTGTGCTAAGTGAAATAAGTCAGACAGAGAAAGATAAATACTGCATGATGTCACTTACACATGAAATTTAAATGTGCAAACACACATACATACACGATCTCATTAAAAAGAAAAAAAAAAAAAGGAGGTCAGATTTGTGGTCGCCTGAGGCACGCGGTTAGGTGACAGGGGGAACTGGATGAAGGGGGTCAGGAGGTACAAACTTGCAGCGCTAAGGTAAGTACGGACCAGGGCTGCGATGCACAGCACGGTGCTCCCGACAACACTGCTGTCTGATACAGTGGAGCTGTTGGGAGAGTAAAGCCTAGGGGTTCTCATTAAAAGAAAAAAAAAGTTTTCTTTTTTTTGCTAGGAACTAGGAATCTAGGTGTTCTATTAGATGAGCTTACTCATCTATTAAATGAGTAAGGAGATCCAAGAAAAGCGTTTCCTTCAGGAAAGTCATTTGTTTGCACCAAGGACTGACTGCACTGAAGACAGAGTCGGCACCGAAGCGCTTTCCGTGGGGTCTGAGGGCGGGCATTCGAGCTCTCCCCGGGGGCGCGCTCTATGTGCCAAAGCACCCCAACCGACAGCTTCCCACCCAGCATATTGCCCCGCAGTGTCCCAGGCCGAAAACACACGATCGGGACAAACTAACCCTTTCCAGTAAAGAAGCTGTGTGGGCTGGCTGTTTCCTGGGGGGTGAGTGGCACAACTATACACCTCACTATGAGCACCAATACAGGTGCTCCATTAGATGAGCTCCTAGTCAGGAGATCAAAGCGAGTCTTTCCTGCAGAGAAGTCACTTGCTTTCCCAAGAACTGACTCTAGTGAAGACAGAATCAGCACCCATGGTGTTTTCTTGGGTGATTTTGAGAGTGAAACATTTTGGCATTTATAGGGTGAGAACACTGTTTTTTGCCAGTGGACCCAAATTGGCAGGTTCACACCCAGCATTGTCTAGCACTGAATATACACACTTGAGAAAAACGGAACCTTTCCATAAAGGAAGCTGTGTGAACGGGTGGTTCTCTGGGTGGTGCGTGGCACAGCCATACAATACATCATAAACCTAGGGATTTTATTAGGTGAGCTTATAGTAAGGAGGCCCAAGCACAGTGCTTCCTTCAGAAAAGTGACTTGCTTGTGACAAGGACTAGCGAATAGAGAATCAGCGCCCAAAGTGTCTTCCTAGGAGGGTTTGACAGTGAAGCCTTCTAGCTCTTCCTGGGTGAGAAGTGTTTCTGCAGGCAGACACAACTGGCTGGTTCACGCCCAGCATATTACCCTGCAGTGTCCCAGCACCAAAAACGCACTCAGGATGATGGAACCTTCCAAAAAAGGTAGCTGTGTGAGCTGGCTGTTGTGTGTGTTGTGAGAGGCACACCCATGCAGCACGTTATGAACCTGGGTGTTCTATCAGACAAGCAGCTAGTAAGGAGACCCAAGCACAGTGTTTCCTTCAGAAAAGTCGCTTGCTTGCACCATGAACTGACTGAAATGAAGAGAAAATCAGCACCCAAGATGTTTTCTCAAAATTCTCCAAGCCAGGCTTCAACAATATGTGAACTGTGAACTTCCAGATGTTCAAGCTGAATTTAGAAAAGGCAGAGGAACCAGAGATCAAATTGCCAACATCCGCTGGATCATCAAAAAAGCAAAAGAGTTCCAGAAAAACATCTACTTCTGCTTTATTGACTACGCCAAAGCCTTTGACTGTGTGGATCACAATAAACTGTGGAAAATTATGAAGGAGATGGGAATACTAGACCACCTGACCTGCCTCTTGAGAAACCTGTGTGCAGGCCAGGAAGCAACAGTGAGAACTGGGCATGGAACAACAGACTGGTTCCAAATAGGAAAAGGAGTACGTCAAGGCTCTATATTGTCACCCTGCTTATTTAACTTATATGCAGAGTACATCATGAGAAACGCTGGGCTGGAAGAAGCACAAACTGGAATCAAGATTGCTGTGAGAAATATCAATAACCTCAGATATGCAGATGACATCACCCTTATGGCAGAAAGTGAAGAAGAACTAAAGAGCCTCTTGATGAAAGTGAAAGAGGAGAGTGAAAAAGTTGGCTTAAAGCTCAACATTCAGAAAACTAAGATCATAGCATCTGGTCCCATCACTTCATGGCAAATAGATGGGGAAACAGTGGAAACAGTGGCTGACTTTATTTTTTGGGGCTCCAAATCACTGCAGATGGTGATTGCAGCCATGAAAATAAAAGACGCTTACTTCTTGGAAGGAAAGGTATGACCAACCTAGATAGCATATTAAAAAGCAGAGACATTACTCTGTCAACAAAGGTCCGTTTAGTCAAGGTTATGGTTTTTCCAGTAGTTGTGTATGGATGTGAGAGTTGGACTATAAAGAAAGCTGAGTGCCGAAGAATTGATGCTTTTGAACTGTGGTGTTGGAGAAGACTCTTGAGGGTCCCTTGGACCACAAGGAGATCCAACCAGTCCATCCTAAAGGAGATAAGTCCTGGGTGTTCATTGGAAGGACTGATGCTGAAGCTGAAACTCCAGTACTTTGGCCACCTCATGCGAAGAGATGACTCAGTGCAAAAGACCCTGATGTTGGGAGGGATTGGGGGCAGGAGGAGAAGCGGACGACAGAGGATGAGATGGCTGGATGGCATCACCGACTCAATGGACATGGGTTTGGGTGGACTCTGGGAGCTGGTGATGGACAGGAAAGCCTGGCGTGCTGCGATTCATGGGGTTGCAAAGAGTCGGACACGACTGAGCGACTGAACTGAAGGTGTTTTCTCAGGTGGGTTTGAGAGTGAAACATTCCAGCTTTTTCGTGTACCTAGATGAGATGATGGATGTTAACTAAACTTACTGTGATGTGCATTTCACAGTATCACACAGGTAAGTCAGGCCATTATACTGCACACCTTACACCTACAGTCATGTAACTCAACAAAACTGGGGGGGGGAAGAGATAACCCTAAGTAATTATCTGAAATTATGCCAAACTCTTGGCACAAAATGGAGTTCAATTTAAATTATCTGTATTGCATATGTCACTAAAAAACATCTGTAGCAATAATATTCACTTCCCTGTTAGCCAGTCAGTGAGCTGTGGCATGACAACTTTTCGGCAGATGAAATACTTCGAGTTTCCCTTCAAGGGATTTATTATACTGGGTTATATTTTGTTTTACTGATATTTTAGTAAAATATAGTTTTTAAAAATATGTTAAATATGTAAACTTATATTCTCTATCTGATTCAATCTGACTTTCTAAAAGGCAATTATAAATAAAGGAACTTATAAATAGTTCAAAGAATAAACTATATTTTGGAATAATGGGCTACAAAAATTTTAAATATATTTTAAGAATACTTCTACTGACAGTGAAATGAACAAAGCTCATGCTTATACAGTTCTGAGATTAGTCTCTCATCTGCTCTATACTAAGTCTCCATCACCAAGTATGTTTCTTAGCAACAGAAAATGAAATATATAGTATTAATAAGGCATACTACAAAATGGAACATGTACTGGTTCAATTTAGGACACAATAAAGAAAATGTACAGCATATATATCACAACTGGATAAACTGTAACCCAATCACCATTCTGTAAGAATCTTTTCCTTTAAAATTCTGATTACGGATGATGAAGAAATACATGATGAAAAATTCTGGATTTCCTTTCATCTGAAAACTCATCTGGGAAGTATTTCATCTGACCACAGCCTCAGGTATTCCTCTGTCACTAATTAGAGAAATACTGAATATTTCAACTATAAATTGCTTAATTATATTTGTCAGCCTGCTCTAAACCAATTAATTATTTACTTGTAAAAATCTTTGATGCAATGCTATCCAGAGGTTCCTTCCTGGAATACAGACCAGGAGCGATCTTTCCTCTTCCACCCCAATTAAGCAGGAGCGTTGAGATAGCGGGGTACGTTCTGGTGCGCGATGATTTACAGTATCACGTCCCATCAAGAAATGAACCGCGCTCCTTACAACCCTCGGACCTACTGCTATCCTTTGCAAAGCATCAGATCACTGCCACACTCCTTCATAAAAGAAGCCCCTATCATTTTTTATTTTTTGGTAATGTAGTCTCTTGTATAAAGAACGGCGTACAGCACAAATTAGAGTGTTGAGAAAACAACATTAGCATTTCTTAAGGCCAAAAAGCCCCCTCCTGTATCAGAACGCTGTCTCCTCTCCTGCCACATTCCACTTGGATGTGCGCACCTGGTCGTGGGACTGCAGTGTGAAACGGCACGACGCCGTGTGCCTGCTGGACCACCAGCCACGTCTCCCGGCGGGCCCCTGGGACAGAGGGGCGGACGAGGAGAGGGCGTCGGGTCTGGACCAGCAGCCACGTCTCCCGGCGGGCCCCTGGGACAGAGGGGCGGACGAGGAGAGGGCGTCGGGTCTGGACCAGCAGCCACGTCTCCCGGCGGGCCCCTGGGACAGAGGGGCGGACGAGGAGAGGGCGTCGGGTCTCACACGGACGTCTCAGCATTTCCTGAGCTGCTGCCTCAGCCAGGCGCTCCCTAGAAAGCAGCCCAGGGCGCAAAGCAGGCAGTCCCCACACTCAACAAGGCCACACGGGAAACCCAGCCATCAGGAAAACAGCCCCACCAGGAAACACACGACGGTGTAAGGAAGAAACCATCTGAGACACCGTCCTCGGTCCTGGTCTCAGAGACTGTCCCAAAGAAGCGGGAATGAGCGGGGAGCGGCAGGACTGACGGACCCACGCCCAGCCTGGGGGACAGAGCACCCGGGGCGGGCGGGAGGCGGCCGACTGCAGCAAGTGTCCCCTGAGCACCTACTGTGTGCATGAGGACACAGGGCAGGCAGGCGCGCCTTCCCCCAGGGTCTGCTCTGGATCGCAGCAGCGGGGGTCAACGGGGGCGCCAGGGCGGTCTGGGGGCAGAGGCTTTTCTTCTCTCTCTGTTCACCTCTCTTAGAGACTGACGGAAGCGGACGTGGGGGGTCCTGGCCACGGGGAGATGAGTTAAACAGCTCTCGCGTTCTAGGTGACAGGCGCCGGTCCTTCCCTCAGAGGAGACAACGGAAATGGAGCTGATGGAGAAATCTGAGCAGCCTTTGGAAGGGGAGGCAATGGGACTCTGAGCGCGGGCCAGCTCCCCGGGGTCTCACGTGGGACACCGCGGTCTGGGCGGACGCGCGGGCTCAGATGCACTCAGGGTGCAGACAGAGCTCCACCCTCCAGACAGGAACCGGTCCCCGGGAGCCCAGGCAGTTAGAAATGCAGAGAAACGAGCAAGGCCAGCCCAGAAAGGAGGGGAAAGCAAAGAGCGAAAAAACCCGGGCCTGAAGCTCTGAAAGCTCCGTCAGGAAAGACCAGGAGGAAGAGAACCCAGTCAAGAAGAACCAGGAGCGTGCGGGGCCCAAGGAGGAGCGCGATGGGACTCTGGGCAGGGAGGGGCCCCTCGGAAGGAGGGGGGAGGCAGAGGCTCGTGCGGCTGAGGACCGGGCAGAGCCGTAACACGGGCCTGGGGGGTCAGCAGGCTGACCTGTAAAGATACAATATAAAGTTGCAAAGGTTTTACGCACATAAAAGTCAGCAGTTAAACTGAGAGATGAGAACACAGGGCAGAAAGTTAAGGATCTTCACCACTTGAGAAAACTAATGAGAGACATTATATATTAAAAAATAAATAAACCCTAACCTTCCTAAGTCAAATGAAAAGAAACGTCACAACTCGGTGTTCAAGTGAAATGCAACAATCCATAATCAGAGTGATTTTATTTGCTGAAGGACCTGGGGAGATCCCACAGGTTAGATTCTCCCAAGTTAATAAATTACTCCTTCCCAATACAACTAGGCATTTTGTTCAGGTCTGAAATATCATCCCGCAAAAGACTTCCAGGGCTATAATCAGGATGTGAAGACATTCCACTCATGTGAAACTGCGCAGTCAAACTTTCCGTTCTGCACACTGGGCAAGCTTTCTGTTACAGTCATTACACTCAGAGTATCGTCTGACCTACAGGTTTGATAACAGGACTTTCGGCCTTTAGAAGGGCCCCAAGAGGACCTGGAAAACCACAACCAGAGCGTCTTCTATCTTGACAGGCAAACTGATGGCAGCTCTGATGAGGGACAAGACCAGGACAGGCTGACACAGAGGAGCCCATGACGGAGGAAGCAGGGATGACGGTACTAACCCTTTAACCCTTTAAAGAAGAACCGCTTCAGTCTTCTACCAAAGCACGCTAAATGGCTCTGTAAGCGTCTTACTAGGAATCAGTTGATACTTTCTAAAAAGTTTTTTTTTTTAAGTTTTTTTTTCTTTTAAAAAGTTTCCAAAATCCTCTTCATGATGGATGCTTTAAGGGTACAGCTGTCAATTCTATAAATGGTTAAGTTACTACTCATCGCCAAACAGAATTCTGTTCTCAATCTATCTTACCAGATCCACTGAGTCAGCTGCTTAAAAATTTTCTTGATAATGTCAACTTACGACAAGCCTGTTTAAACACGGAGCTGAGTTCATCACCACAATAAATGTAAGTTCACACTGACAAATTTTTCCTTCTTCACCTGACCAGAGAAACCCGAGTCTGCTGACGGCAGAGGTTAACAGTGCTTCTGTTAAGGTCCTCCGGTCTAGAGTTGGTTTTCTCGAGTGGTCGGTGGACAGGAGTATTCTCCCAAAGTAAATGTTACAGCCTCAGGCACTAGGCCAGGAACGGCAGCCTTGACGTGTGAAGGAAGAGCAGCGAAGGAAGAAAAGCAGCCAGAACAAGAACGCAGACTCTAAAACCCCCCAGTCATCGAGCACTGAGTCTGGGGTGAGACTCCAACTGAAATGCTGTTTCTTCTATCTGCTTCAGCAGGTATTTGCCCAATAAGGACGTGCCCACTTTCCTTCCCCCTGTAAGTAATTAAATTAACTCTTATACCTAAAGGTTCAAGCTAAGAATTTTACCCTCCCTTCCTGGTTGATCTGCTTCATGCCTGTGGATCAGTTATCTCTAGACGTGTGTTGATCCAGTTTCTTATCTTCAGTGTGGGTCTCTGTCGAGTCCTGGGGGCCTGCAACACCCCACGTCCACACAGGGCCCCGTGCTCCCCCTTCTCTGGGAGGGATCATTTACAGCTGTTTTTATATGTCTCATCTTGATAGACAGCTGCTTTTCTAAGAGTTTCCTTTTGTGTATTTGCATTTCTTTTTTTTGTTAATTAAATTGCAAAGACACATTTTTGTTGGTGGTTAGCTCTCTGTGGCGGGGGTGGGAAGTCCCTAAAACAGAAAGCTGACGAGCAGTGAGTCATCCTACCATGGGACAGTCAGCTTGACAGCGTTCTGTGATAATGAGAACACTACCTTCCTTTTATGTAGACGTTTTATATTTAGAGATTGTAAAACTCTCCATCTTACAGATGAGGAACCTGGGCCTAAAAGAAGTTCAGTGATATGACAGTGTAAGTGGCTGATGCTAAATTCACACTGGAAAGCAGGATCGCCGCTAGCAAATCCACCAACACCTTGATCAGAACATCTGCGAAGGCTTGGAATGGAATGCAAACTGTGTATGCATCAGCATTTTCCAGGTAGAGATGGTCAAAGGTTTTCATCTGATTTTTTCAAAGGAGCTTTGTGATACAAAAATTCTTAAGGGCCTCGCAAGGAAAACACCTGGATTTTTGCATCAGACAAACCTAATTTCCAAAAGAGTTCTTCTATTTTCTAGTAACGATACTTCTCTTCTCTAGGTGTCAAAATTACCTCCCAAAATCACTGTAAACAAGATAATGCATGCAAAGCACCTAACACTGTTTTTTTTTTTTTTTTCTAACACTGTTTTTAAAACCCCCTTACGAGAACTCCATGTGGCAGAGACTACGGGTTGTGCTCAAGCAGCCGCTGAGAGACTGGATATACAGACAGACAACGGACAGAGCACATACAAAAACAGACCTTTGAACCACAATCCGCAGCAACCTGGTCAGGAAGCCAACCTTTCCACTCTAGCAAGCAGCCCGAGAAGCCAGCCTGCTCCGTCCGACTCGCAGGAGGTCACACTGCTCTCTCTAGTGACAATCCAGGAAGCTAAACAATAACTTCTGTTAACAATTAGCCCCAGACGGCCAGGATGCAGTAACTGACAGCTTCCTCCATTTCTGTCCCTGCTTCCAACTTAGGACTGACCAGAGGAAGCCAACTAGACACATGCAAGCCAGTCACCTGATACCTGGCTGCAGCAGGCTCAGTGGCGGCCCCAGCATGCCACGGCCACCCATCAGGGCACACCCGAGCCCCCCTCCTTATCCACCGTGAAGACCCCCTCCTCTTGACCGGGAACCTTGCCCACACGCTGGTGATGGAGTGGGTCCTTTGCTGGAGCAGGCTCAGAGCTCACAGCCCTGACTCTTCTCATTCTGTTGGTCTTGGCTGATTTCTGCACCATTCGGCTCGGCTTGCAGAGTAAGAGAAGGTTAGCTCGCAAATGAAGAGCACGCAGGCCAGCCTCCCTGCACCTACACGTGTTCCTAAGACGACATTCTGGCCAACGGCGTGAAGCGGAAAACACTGTGTGGCAGCAAGCACCTGGTGACGTGTCCGCAAACACAGCCGTCAGGGGCCTGTCTCCCCTCACATCTCAGCCCGAAACCTGAGGTCACAACTGCCATGTCAGTGCCGGCATCGTACACAACAGAGAAAGACACACAACAACACAGAATACAGCAACGGCCTCCTTTGACACAGTGTTCCTATGGGGGGCACTCTTCTGAGTTCTGCGGTGAGTGTATACATACATACAAATACATGTGTGTGTGTGTGCATAAGTTAACTGATCATTTAAAACGACCCCATCTATTATTAGTCTGTTTCAGGGGAATGCAGTGCACGGAAGTGAAGTTGGGCCAAGGCCAGCGATGACCAGTTCTTAGGCTACTGTCATCAGGCAGTTTCTGTAACTTGTAGCTGAACTTAAATCCCGTGGTTCAAACGGTAAAGAATCTGCCTGCAAGGCAGGAAACCCAGGTTCAATCCCTGGGTTGGGAAGATCCCCTGGAGAAGGAAATGGCAACCCACTCCAGTATTCTTGCCTGGAGAATCCCACGGACAGAGGAGCCTGGCGGGCTACAGTCCTCAGGGTTGCAAACGAGTCAGACACCACTGAGCGACCAACACTTTCACTTCCAGAAAAGAAAGTTAAATGACTTCTCAGGGATCAAATCAGGGCATGACACGCAAGACTGAGCGCGAGGCCCGCTCTCCTCTCGACCACGACCCTCCCAAGAGCAGGGGCGGCCTGGCCAGGCTGCTCCACAGTCCCCGCCCGCCCCTCGGCCTGATGCCCAGACACGTGGGACGGAAGGTGATCTGCGTGGAGAAGCCAAGCTGCAGAGCTGTACCTTCAGCTGATACACAACACACCCTCGGTCTATTTCCAAGTTGGTTCTGGGGTGTTCATCCATCCCAGGGGACCACTTCACCAGGTCCCTAGCTTCATAATCACCACCATCACCATGGCCTACCATTTGTTACATGGCTACCACACATCAAGCACCGTGGTGAGGTCTTTCAAGCATCCGATGTGCCTATGTGCGCAACATACAACTCTCAGAAAAAAGTAAATCTTTAGCTTTTTGTTTTTAAAAAAACAAAAAACCTTACCTTTATCATTCTGGATAGATCACCAGCATCAGCTAATTCCAAAACTATGTTCAGTTCATTATCTTCAATGAATGATGCATAATATTTAATTACATTTGGATGGTTGAGTTGCTGAGGAAAAAAAAAATGGCATCAAAAAGTTTTCTTACTATAAGTTCCCAAGAGTCACTTACAGTTTTGTAACTGAAGAATAAAATTAGTTACTGCATTTCATTTTTAAGTTATAGAAATCTTAACATGACTGTGTTTTTGTTTCATCTAGTGAATTTTGAAATAAGTATTAAAATTATTGAAAGTAAAGCTATACAACAATTATTTTTTAGTAATATTCTTAGAAATCTTAGAGTATGTTATACACCTGAAATTTTTAAAAGTATTGCTATGCCCAATGAGTATATAAACTATGCATATAAATGAATGACCAAACTAAATAGCCAATTGTTAAAAATGATATCCTTCTAAATGAGAACTGTCATTAAAGGCACTCAATGGTGAGTGCACTTTCCCTTTTTACTATTTTGAAGTTAAGGCTGATCCTAGTATAACTTCAGCCAGTGATAAAAATCTGACATCTACTATATCTAAATATTGCCTTTATATCAAATACTACAAATATTCTGAACCTATCTGTGGGGTTGATTATTAAATTATCTTAAAAAAAATCCACCTTGTAGAAATATGCATTAGTCTACACATATTTACAATCTTCTCTAACAATCTTTTCATTCGCTCTTTAAGCAAAAGGTAAATAAGACAAGTCATTTCTCAAAGAAGATTATTCAAGAGTTATCCCAGAGTATACAGAGGCTTCTCTTCTCTTCTTCCTACTTACAGAAGAGATAGGTTTTCCTCCCACATTCTCTGTGATGATACATTATTTCTCTAACAAAGGTCTGTTAAAGCAGTCACTTCTTATTCCAGTAAATAGCTACAATAAATAGAACAGTGGGAAGCATGGCTTATTTTGAGCGTACTTTATCTTTTTTAATGAATCTGATTCATTTTGGGCACAAACAAAAATGGACAGCATAAATATCCTCCAAGCTTTATCCAAAAGTTAAAAATAACAGCATAAGCCACTGCTGCTAAGTCGCTTCAGTCGTGTCCGACTGTGCGACCCCAGAGACGGCAGCCCCCCAGGCTCCCCCGTCCCTGGGATTCTCCAGGCAGGAACACTGGAGTGGGTTGCCATTTCCTTCTCCAGTGCATGAAAGTGAAAAGTGAAAGTGAAGTCGCTCAGTCGTGTCGGACTCTTAGCGACCTCATGGACTGCAGCCTACCAGGCTCCTCCACCCATGGGATTTTCCAGGCAAGAGTACTGGAGTGGGGTGCCATTGCCTTCTCCAACATAAGCCACAGCATTCCTCAAAAGAAATTTCATATAACAAATGCAGTGTGAGGGTAACTCAAACCTCAGATCTATTCTCTAAGAGAGCAAGAAACTGACATACTCTTTACACCAGCCTTTCTACATCTGGAAAAAAGATACGGAAATATTATTTTTTAAATGTGAACCACTTGGATCAGCTCACATTCTCAATACACCACACCAAATATGCATTTGCATTATCTACTATTTAGAATGTGTCTAATTGGGATGGTCAAGAAAAAAATTTCTTCCATGTTTTATTTTTATGTCTATTTCTAGTTTGAAATGGGGAAGGGAGTTAATCCTACCAAACATTGCAATTAAATTAGTGTGCAGTGAATCCAAAAGGTAACTGCATTCTTCAATATACTGATTTCAAATTTATACATTATTTGAAATCAGTGTGGCATAAGCTACATCTCAAAAACTATTTTCCTTATAAGTGTGAAATCTTAATAAATCACTTTTATCAACCCACTCAGTTATGTTCAAAACAGTCAACAGTTCATTTGTTACTTACCTTAAGGAGATCTATTTCTTTGATACAATCAGCACGTGCTTTGGCATCCATTAAATCAAATATCTAAAAATAAAAATCAGTTTTACTCAAGAAAACAGTAATCCACGGCTCAAACTACCATGTAAGTCCATTGTAATACTCTACACATAATTACACACACATTTAGAAGTGTACTTTCCAGGTAGCATTTAGGAGCTATGCAGATCAACAGGTAATTTATCTCACATTACTACTAGAGGGTATACGTTTTTCCCTCCAGAGGCAGTCAGTATTAAAAATGGGAAAAGAGAACAGCTACATATTTCATACATAACACAAAGTGCTTTAAAATATACAAAGAAATCTCTCAATGTTCCAAGCATGTGGAAAATTAACAGTAAAAACAAGCGTCATATGTTAACACATATATGTGGAATCTGAAAAAACTGGTATAGACAATCTTACGAAGCAGAAATAGAGACAGAGATGTAGAGAACAGATGATTGGACACCACGGGGGACAGCGGGGAGGGGTGGGATGAACGGGGAGATGGGGACGGACGTGTACACAGCGCCCCGTGTAACGCAGCACTGACGAGGACCCACTGCACGCCCAGGGGCCCCCGCTCTGCCCTGCAGGGACCGACGGAAAGGAGTCCGAAAGAGGAGGTGCGTGTGCACATGTGGCCGATTCACTTTGCGGGCAGCAGAAACCGGCACAACAGCATAAAACAACTAGACTCCACTCAAAACTGTCTCACATGGCTACATAGTTTCAAAAATACTTACCATTAAACAAGAACTACAAATGAAACTATCTCTAACTGAATTCTCAGTACCAAAAGTGACTTCCAAACAGTGAGGAATGAAGTTTTGCTGGCACATTTAAGGCAAAACTACAATCTGAGCCATAGATAACATTTCACTGGAAATTCAAAAGAATTTTATCTTCCTTTTTCTCTTAGGCAGCATTTCAAGACAAAAATGAAAACTGTATCTTTAGCTTAAATCATTTCCAGACATAGATTCAAACCTGATTCCATGAGCAAGAAAAGACAAACAGATATGGGGGAAAAAAATATCTGGATTCTCACAGACTGTTTACAGGGTTGTCTCTAGAAAGCATCTTCGCAGCTCTATCTATCCAAGTTTCTGTGGGTTTTTAAATTATATTTGAGAAAAGCAAAGCAGTGTTTAGGTAAGTGATTGGCTGATAAGCTCTTGGTATTCTCTGGATCATTTTAAAAGTTTTCTTTTGTCATCTTTAAATTTTGCCAGAATTGTTCACAACTAATGAAACTGAAAATGGTAACACCTATATCTTTAGGAAGAAAAAGGCCTTCAAGTGATTTAACACAAATGTCCTTGAAAGGGCATCTATCAGAAGAAACAACACTTATAATGTAGCAAAGAAAGTACTTAAAAATAACACTAAGAGAGTGACAAAGTGTCGTATCTTACTTTAACTGAATCTTGCATAAATGGAATCCTAGCCAGGAGTCCGGGGCCCATGGAGCCTGAATGAATGGCTCGCCCCCTTCCGAGGCCTGTTCTCTGTGGGGTCCCCCACCCGCCCCCACGGTCCCCCTTCCGCCCGGTTCCCCTCCTCGCAGCCCCGGCCGCAGTGGGGTCCAGGCCCGTCTCCTTCGCCCAACAGGCCTGGCCGAGGGCAGGGAGACCGTCCCGGTGTCTGAAGGGTGGAAGACGCAGCGGAGGAGGAAACCCCCAGGGAGAAGGGCTGCGGCCTCTCAGACAGAAAGGAGAATCCCCGCTCCACACACAGGCCCCCGGGCTGCGGGGGCTGGCGGGGGCGGGGCGGAGATGCAGCCAGCGGGCCGGGGGCTCCCCAGGGCCCCGGCCCCCTCTCTGCAGGGGCCTGCACGTCCCCAGGGCGCATCAGAGACAGGCCTCAGTGCGGCCTTGTGGGCTCCTTAAGGTCCTGGCAAATGACGGCATGGAACGCGATACCTGTCCGTGTGTCCTTTATTAAAAACCAGAAACCCGGTTCCAAGGGGATGCCTTCTAACTGCTCAGCCCACAGTGATCTGCCTCCTGGAGCACCAGAAGCCCCACGTCCTTAAACCCAGAAAGCGTGGGAGAAGTACCACCGGAAATTCATACTTCGTTTGAGAGCCTGACGCTCAGCCAAGTTTAGCCAGGGCTTCCAGGGGTTCAGAAGCCACCGTTCGGAGGTCAGCGAAGGTGGCCCAGCAGCTGCGAAGGAGCCAAACCCTGAGGGTGAGACCTGCCCGGAAAGGCAAGGGGGGTAGGAGGCGCCATGGAAGGAAGGAGAAGGGGACCCCAGGGAGAGGGGGACCCGAGCCCGTGCAGGGAAGAGAAGAGGGCGCTGGAGCGGCAGCGGCCACGGGACGTTGATGGCAAGGGGTGAGACTGCGGGGAGGAGGGACAGACGAGAAAGCCCCGCCCCCAGCACAGGCGGGGGGAGGGGAGGGACGCGGCCAGCGGTGGGAAGGCACGTGGCCGGTGGGCGCTCCGCTGAGCGAGATGGCACGCAGCCAGGCCGAGGCACTCCCACCGTCCGCACTGTCGTCATGCACGCCTGCTGGCTTGGGTTCTGCTTATCCTGTGGCTAAAACGCATCCAAGTAGGACGTGCAAGACAGTGCATCTCCTGAGAGAGGTGAGCAGCGCCCCTCGGGGCTCTGGGCGTGGGACAGGGACTCCTGATGAAAGCGGAAAACATGCGGCAAAGAGAAACCCTGCCCGGGGCTGAGCAAGATGGGGCGATTCTGAAATGGAAACATCCACGATGCTCTCATAGCTGACAACGGTCCAAGTAACGTAAGCAGACAACTGAGGCCAGACCTGAAGTAAGAGGTCTAGGGGATGTGGGCCAGTGTGCCGTGGTCAGGATGGAGTCAGAGGCAAGGTCTGGTGGGAAGAGAGCATGAGGCAGACAGGAAAGCGGATGTGGACGGCTGAGACAGAACCCCCGAGAGCAGTGAGGGCCGGGACGTGACTGAGAGCGGAGCGACCAGGGGCTGGGGGCTGGCGTGGGGAGAAACCAGGCTTCCTGGTCTCGGCAGAGACAACGCGGTGCTGGGAGGGGGCACAGCAAAATAGGAATGAGGGCTGAGAACACACTTAAGAGAAAAAGGTCCTGCAGACTGGAAGACAAGGGACAGAGATGGAGCCAGATATTTAACTGGGATGAATTCCATAATCACAGTGAACTCTGAAAGAGACTGCATATATGGCCATAACGGGTTAGAGATACATTAAAATCACTTCATGCATTAGAAAAGAAACTGCTATCCATAAATTTTTAAATGCATGAAAATCCTAATGCAATCAGGACTGCATGCAAAATATACAGAATGTAGTATCAAAAAGTAACACAGGTAAAAAGGCATTAATATGCTTTAAAAAGGGATAGCTTTTTTAAAGCTTGAATTATGGAAAATTTGACTTGCAACTGATTTTCTTGATGAATGCTTTAAAATAGCTATTAAATATAAGCAAATATGGGGCACCCCTGGTGGTTCAGATGGTAAAGAATCTGCCTGCAATGAGGAAGACCCAGGTTGATGCCTGGGTTGGGAAGAACCCCTGGAGAAGGGCATGGCAACTCACTCCAGTATTCTTGCCTGGAGAATCCCACGGACAGAGGAGCCTGGTGGGCTACAGCCCACAGGGTCGCAGAGAGTCAGACAAGAATTAACGGCCCAACGATGGAAGAGCTGAGTATAATTAAAGAGCGATCACCTGGACCAGAGCAAAACAACTGGCTACCATCTTAGGACACAACTGCAGTTCTGAGACCCAGGCCGAGCGCCCTGGGAAGCCTTTCTCAGCCTCCCCTCGCTCTGGGCTCCTCTCTGCAGACAGGTCTGGGCTGCACCTGCACTGGGAGCCCTGAGTCCTGTTATTTTGTTCATCTTGATTCTCAAAGCCTTTGGTGCCTACCACTGAACACCAGACGCCCGCTCCCACTGGAGGAGCAGCAGGAAGGGAGGCAGGGAGACAGGGCAGCAAGGTCACCTGTGCCCCCCAGTTAAGGGGCACAGTAACAGTGGCGAACAAACCGTGACGGGGTGGGGCGAATTCTCCAAAAGACCCGATAGTCCTGTCACCACCACAGGCTCCCGACCCCTGTATCATCTCGAGAAGGAAGGTGCACTCAGCACACACTCCTTCCCTTGCACACGCAGGTCCCAGGCACACGTCCAGCAAAGTCACTGGGGCTTCCAGCGAGCCGGTCACGGCAGACTGAAACCTGACACGTGGCCAAAGCACAGACGCGCCCAGAAAACGATGTGGAGGAGCCTGGACGCTGCTCCCGAAGAGTCTCACGAAATATCTGTGAGCAGAGCACCGAATTACAGACACAACGCTCCAACGCAGGGACCCCACCGGGAAGGGGCCTGGATTAGCTGGAAACAGTGACGCAGCCCTTCAGGCCAGAAAGAAGCCTTACAACAACAGACTGCAGGAGGAATCCAATGTCTGCTTCCTGGTGACGTTTCTCAAGAGAGGCTGGGATGCTTCAAACAGGAAAGGAGTCTGGTCAACGGTATTTTAAAACACTTTCATACTAAGCTGAAGAGGTGGCTTATTAAAAAGGAAGAACCCTGGTCTCTCTAGTTAAGCATGAATGTAATATATCACAAAAATCAACATGTCTGAAATGCAAATATATTTCTTCCTGTAAAGCTTTAAGATAACTGTTCCCTAATTATATAAGCTAAGAATATCTTCACAGCATCATTTCTTTCTTGCATATATAGGGAGTTATGCTTAAACTAGAAGAGGTCCCAGTTGCAACACAACAAAGCAGAGAGGAGGGCTCAACGCTTCCGTCTCAGGCACATACAAAAGGGAGACTTCTGCATGTGTGTGCCAGGAGACACACAGGACGTGACGTGAACACGACAGAAATACAACAGCAAACAGCCGTATACAACCAAAACTAGTAGACATAGTGAGAACAGGATGCTAGACACACAACATGTGACACTACACACATACATGCCTATCCACACGCTGAACGCTGTACGTATACAGATTAAAGCGTAGCCACACACCAACATGTGACAATATTTATGCAAGTTCAAAAATGCAAAAGCAAACAGCAGATTCATTCAGAATTTACACAGGTATGGAGAAAACTCTGGAGAAAAGCAAAAGAATGATACAGAGAAAACTGAGGACAGGGTGACCTGCGAGGGAAGGGAGTGACAGATGCGTCTGAGCCGCGTGGTGGGTATGCGGGCATCTGCTTCACCCTGACCTCTGACACGTGTCCTGTAAATGCTTTCATAAATATTTACTGTACAAGGGAAAACTGTCCACCTCTGCTGGGATGGCTGTCACAAGGACACTGATCCTTCATGAAATTAAATAGTAAGAGGAAGAGGACAGAGAAAAAGACCCCAGGTAGCAGAGTAAAACGGGAAGTCTACAGGCGAGTGTGAACAAGAACAACCTTCTCCCTGAAAAGAGAAGTTAGACTGCACGACGTCAAACACACTCTGAGGCAGAAAGGCGAGAGCATGCCAGACCAGCGGCAGTGGGCCCACAGGGGCAGGGCCGGGCCAGGGGAGCTGGGCAGACCAAGGAGCCTGCACATGGCCAGGGCTGGAGGGCAGGGCCGATGCCAACACAGCGTGGGCATGTACGTGGGGCAGCGATCCCCTACGTTCACCTATTTCACTTTCCCATCTCCTCCGGTAAACAAAGTTCACCTTGGTTTTCTTTCTTTCATTGCCAGGCTGGTTCTCCCCTAGCACGGAGCCCCGCCCCAGAGCATGCCCGCCGAGTCCTGGCTTCAGGCGGTGCGTTCCATGAGCCGGGTCTCCTTGCCCGAGGCCTGCAGCTGAGGCTACGACGTGCAGCCACACGCCCTGCTAGAATGCATGGTGACAACTCCAATCTGCCTCTTAAAACCGAGAGCTGTGAAAGCTTTTCTAAGATCATTCCAGTCATGACTGAACCCGGGTGAGCAGAGCCAGCTCAATTTTAAAAGTAGCATTACAACTAAAAAGGGATTTCCACCATACACGACACTTAATGCAAGTGTTTACAGGACAATTTTTATTCTTTCTCATCATTCTCAACTCGAGACTGTCATGACCCAATCGTTCAGGACATACTTTTCTCCATTTATTACTCACAGAGCATAATTTTACATGGATTTATAGAATTAGAGTCATCTTACCTGTACTTTTTTTAAAGCTACTGGTACTCCATCCAAGAGACAGGCAGCCCTATAAACTTCGCTAAATTGCCCGCGACCAATTTTCTTCTCTATTCGAAAGTTGGCTAACGTATTATAGCCCATATCCGGTCGTAAGGCCTTCTGTAATTAAAAAAGTCAGAAAAGTTTTCAATCACACAATATGCACACAACTGTCGATTGTCTTCACATAAGTAGGTGATTTCTATGGTTAACCTGCAGACAGTCACTTGTTTGACAGGTATTTATCAAACTACTCATATTATATAAAAATAAACACACACACACATACACACACACACACATTCACTTAGTCCAACCTGCCAACTAGCACATGAAAACTTTCTAAACTTCCTGATGATACTTAACTTCTGCAAAGAACAATTCCAGGGGCAGCGAGTCTACCACCTCATGATTACATTTTTTTAAAGACCTAATTTTTTAAAAGCAAAACATTAAGAGGAAGGTAGAGAGGGTCCCGTTACACCCCCACCCAGCCCAGGCACTGCTTTTCTCATTATCAGCACCCCATCGGAGCCGGACCCTGGTCACCAGTGATGAAGCCCCACTGACACACCACCATCACCCGAAGTCCACAGTTAACACTGGGCTTCACCCTCGCTGCTGGGCATTCGATCAGTTCAGTTCAGCCACTCGGTCGTGTCCGACTCTTTGCGACCCCATGGACTGCAGCACGCCAGGCTTCCCTGTCCATCACCAACTCCCAGAGCTTGCTCAAACTCACGTCCACTGAGTCGGTGATGCCATGCAACACCTCAGCCTCTGTCGCTCCTTCTCCTCCCGCCCTCGGTCTTTCCCAGCACACTCTATGGGTGTGGACGACGGATAACGGCCTACATCCATAAGCAGAGTGCTGGCATGTATGCTCAGTCGCTCAGCTGTGTCCAGCTCTCCGCGGCCCCGTGGACTGTAGTCCACCAGGCTCCTCCGTCCATGGGCTTTTCCCAGGGAAGAATACAGGAGTGAGGTGTCATTCCCTTCTCCCGGGGGTTTTCCCGACCCCGGGACTGAACCTGCATCTCCTGCATTGGCAGGTGGATTCTTTTATCCCTGAGCCACGTGGGAAGCCCCCAAGAATCTTAGCATCAGTACATTTTCCCTGCCCGAAAAACCCTCTGGGCTCTGCCAGTTCACTCCTCGCTCCCCACTGATGCCTAGCAGCCACTGATCTTTTCACTGGACCCACAGTTCTGATTTTTCCAGAATGTCACATAAGAATCATACAGTATGTAGCTTTTCAGATTGGCCTCTGTCACTTGGAGAAGGAATGGCAACCAGTACTCTTGCCTGGAAAATCCAATGGATGGAGGAGCCTGGTGGGCTACAGTCCACAGGGTCGCAAAGAGTCGGACACGACTGAGTGACTTCACTTTCTTTCTTTCTGTCACTTAGTACATAAATACCTTTTAAACAATATATTTTTTTGCTGTTCATGGGAAAAGTCATTTCTTTTTGAAACTCACACTTTTTGTACTCATTAGACGTCAGGCACTGAACTAGCCCCTAGGGAAACAGATGCATCCAAAGAAGTGCTTCTGCTTGGAAAGAGCCCACGTGGCCACACGAAGGGGCCTTAACTGTGCCGGGCGCTGCGCACGCCCCCGCAAGGCGGCCTCTGCAGTGCCTCGAGGCACTCCTGCCTACCTGCAGCATCTGTCCACTGAAATGGAACGAGACAGCTCAGCCAGCACAGGAGCTTTTCCATCTTCTCTTTTTTTGGCCAAACACTCCTGGGCCTCTTCCAAATCCCAGGATTCCTGATAAGTAGACCCTTCTTGGCCTGGTACCACTCTGCTCACATCCGAATGGACCTTCTCTACTCTGGGCCGACTTGGGAGTAAACATGATATTCTTGTGGGGACTGACTCAGGTCGAACATTAAACATCTACTGGTGCAACCAAAGGGCACAGGGGTTCCTAAACCCACTAAGGCAGCTTGAACTCTCAGTCCTCACATAAACCTTAGTTAGGGCTGATGACCCCATGACATATGTAAGAGGCTGTTTTGACATACGGGCATTACATTAACTCCTAATATACATTAACCCCTTGTTCATGTCACTATATCAATCACGCTAGCAAAAAACTGTAAAATTCTGCTGGTGTTTCACTGCCATTCAAATGCAATGTTTTTCAAAAAAGAGGGGAAAAGTAGCAATAACTTGTTGCCATGCATTGCTTTTCTTCTGAAAAGTCCAAAATAAGAAAAATACCACTCTTCAAGACATGAGAAATAATCAGAATACAAATTACACAAATTCGTTATGTGAATATAAACCATAAATAATTGTCAGAATAGAATAATAACACTGCCACAATTAAAAAAAAAAAAAGGTTCCATTTGGGTACCTATAATGTAACAGGTCCTAAAAATCAGTACTTTTTATGCTCTTTAATTCAATTCTCAGGAGGATCCTATCAGGCAGATGTTATCACACCAGATCTATGGCTAGCTGATGCCCAAGCCCCAGTTCCCAAGCACAGGCTTAGCCATCCTCTGGGGTTACCAAACAGCCACCTACAATGTAGTAGATATTACGGCACCCTATGATGATCCACAGTATTTTCAATTTTAGGCCTTTTGATGAAAAAAACAGAAATGGGACTAGAAACACACTTACCAAAACTGAAAATAAAAAATAGGAACGAAATCATAAAGGGAGACTACTTGCCACGCTGTTCAAGTTTAAGATTTCTTTTTGTGGTCACTGAGATGAATTTATAACTGTCACTGTAAAGTAAAGTGAAAGTCGCTCAGTCCTGTCAGACTCTTTGTGACCCCAAGGACTCTACAGTCCATGGAATTCTCCAGGCCAGAATACTGGATTGGGTAGCCTTTCCCTTCTCCAGGGGATCTTCCCAACCCAGGGATCAAACCCAGGTCTCCCACACTGCGGGCGGATTCTTTACCAGCTGAGCCACAAAGGAAGCCCAAGAATACTGCAGTGGGTAGCCTATCCCTTCTCCAGTGGATCTTCCCGATCCAGGAATCAAACCAGGGTCTCCTGCATTGCAGGCGGATTCTTTACCAGCTGAGTTACCAGGGAATTGTCACCTACTTAACAAAGGAAACTTACAAAATCTCACTTCTCAGATAAGAGTCAGTAGATATTAGCAACCTCTAGCTTTCGTAACTTCATTTCACTTAAAGAGGAGAGATTTTCAATTGTCCATGCTTTCCTAATAAATTTCTTTTTTTTTAATTTACACACTAGGACAGACTGCAACATCGAAGAGGTGGGTTTCCTTCCTCTCTTCCAAACATCTAGACCGCTCCTTCTCCGGATGAAAACGGGTCGGTCTCCGGGGTGACACGCGGCTTCCTCATCGGGGACGCTACCACGCAACCCCGCACGCACTTCAGGCCTGCCCGGGACCCCTGTCCGCGCGGTAACTGACAAACGGGCGCGGGGGCTGCTGAGGCGCTGTGACGACCGCATGCTGAGCGCGGAGGCCGGCTAATGTGTTTTGGCATGCAGGCGCGTAATCACACATTTACATATGCAATGACCTACATTTGCATGTCAGATCACACACTGTCTGGGTTTATTAAGGCTGGGCGCCTCCCTGCGCTTGGCGGTCGGAGTGGCGAGCGAGGGCCAGAGGGCGGCGTTTTTTTGGCAGCGGAGGGATGAGCTGCCACCCAGGATTAGGCTGATACGGCCTGAGCATTAGACACTTCATTAGACGTAATCTGTTTAACAGTGGGCAGTGTATGTAAACTTCACAGCCCATTTGCGGCACCCTTTCCCCCCGTGGCCTTTCTTCAAAGGGCAGCGCGGCTGACTGACAGCCTGTCTCATCTGCTCCCGTGTCCTGTCGCCCGGCGCAGACGCGCGGGGCAGACATGAGGCGGAGCCGGGCTCTCGTCTCGGCACCCCCGCCCCGAGGCTCGGGCCGCTGCGGCCATCTGCAGAAAGATCAGCCTGGGCGCCGGGCGGTCTCCTTTAAGAGGTGGCCGGGCAGGTGTCACACACACCTGGGCGGTGATGCTCGGACGCCGTGGCCAGTGCCCCACTGCGTGTGGATGAGTTATGTCCCGGGTAAACAGCACTGTGTGAATGACCAGGCTGTGTGTCTGAGCGGCATGAAATGACTTCTAGAAAGATGTCAGTCATTTAAAGGAGTTTCAGCTTTTATGAAAGTAAAACGCCACTCTGTCTCTTCCATCACACACTGACGCCCACCTACACTGGAAGCGGGGGTCTCACAGTCACCCCACACCTGCCCCAGCCGCCCCACCACCCTCCCCGTCTGCCGCCAAGTCCGGTGGCAGCTCACCCCTCCACACACAGTGTCCACCAGGCCCGGCCTTCTGGGGACCCGTGCTCTGCACGCCTGGCCCACCTCTGCTCACCGTGGGGACCCACCTGACGGCCTTCTCAGGGGCCCTGCCCTGGGCCCGCCGTCTCCAGCAGCAGCCAGCTCTGCAGACAGCTGTGCAAGCTCAGGCACCCGGCTGGGTTCCGGATCTCACTGGCTTTTAATTATTTGTTTACAGGTGTCTATTTCTCCCTCCAAGCACAGCTTCTCAAAGGCAGAAACCAAGCTTGATCTTTGTGTCCAGATGCCACGAAGACGGCGTGACATGAAACAGGCAGGAAGTATTTACTAAACAGGTGAGCGCGGCTGAAAGAAATCCCTCTGCCCCAGCAGTTTCCAACGGGGGAGACGGAGACTTGCCTCGCACCCCCGCCAGGACGGGAGACAAGTGCTAATCCACTGTCCCCGCTGGGCTCATACGGGAAGCCCGGGACACTGCCGGCCAAGGCCTGACCTGGCGGTGATGTACTTTAGTCACTAAGTTGTGTAAGACCCTTTTGCGACCCCACACACTGTAGTCCAGCAGGCTCCTCTGTCCATGGGATTTTCCAGACAAGAATACTGGAATGAGTTGCCATTCCCTTCTCCAGCAGATCTTCCTAATCCAGGGACTGAACCTGAGTCTCCTGCATTGGCAGGCAGGTTCTTCACCACTGAGCCAGCAGGGAAGCCCCAGGCCTGACCGAGGTTCTCACAAAGCCCCAGAGAGACGGTGCAGGGTCTGGAGTCACTCCACAAGGCTGGGCTGGAGCCTCAGATCTGATTCTCAGTGTCTTTCTCAGCTGGGCAGCTGCCCAAACCTTGTACCCACTTCTCCAGGGCAGGCGGGAGCCCACCCAAGGGCGGCCTGCGAGTGTCACCAGGGACAGAGCCTCGCACACGCACGTGCTCACTGTCACCTATGCCCCTTCCCCGGGGCCCCGCGGTCACAGCCTGCCACCGACCCTGCCTCCCCTCAGCCTCCTTCAAGTCGAGGCATCAAGACTGAAACTCCCTAGTCCTGACCTCGATTTTCTTCTGTGGCCCTCCTTCTCTGGGCCCAGACAAGCTTGAATCGACAGCCAGACTTCCATATGCCAGCAGCCTCCTTCCTGGGGTCTCTGAGCAGTGCCCAGTCCTGGGCTCGCCTTCCAGCCAGACACTCCAGTTAGCATGTGGACTCTCGCCCTGATCCATGAATGAACACAGCCGGACCCCTTGCATATAAGGCTCCTTGGAAACATACACTATATCTAAGTAAAATTTTCCTGCCCGAAGGCCTTCTAAATACTGGGGTCGGGGGGGGGGGGGGGGCGGGGGGAGCAGGTACAACACCTAAAACCACGTGTGGTGGCAAATCAGCTTCTGGTTGGAACGTGGTCACATTCAAGTTTAAAGTCCCAGGCAAACTGAAGAGAGCAACTGCTTGAAAGCCTGTAAACCCTCCAACTTTGAAACTGCAAGCTCTTGGTGACAAGAGAGACTGAGGGACGGGACTAATTCAGCACAGAGTAGCTTCCAAAATTACTAAATAAAGACCACGCACTCCATAAAATATTTTTCAAACGGATTCCTTTTTGGATTGAGTCTTAAAATGTAACTATTCAACATGGATAACATAACTGTAAGCTTATGCAGGTTTTGTTACTGTTTGATTGTTTTTACCAGGGTCATTTCATTTCTTAATTACTAATATAAGACACCCGTGACTCCTTAAATAGAGGGCATGGTTATGACTGATGCTGGAAGCATGTGCGTTACATTTTTGTGGTAAATGATGTTTAGTCTCCTGAGATGTGTGAATCCGCAAGTTAAAAGAATCCTAAAATCTCAGAAATGTAAAATAAACACTCAAAATCACATATGACGTCTAAAAATATCAAACCCAAGAGTGAAAGAAGCTTTATGTAACACCTAAAATGTCCAGCATTCTCATTAAGGAAACTCTTGTTGATCTGAATACGCTTTACCTACCTACCAACAGATCATGCTAACTAATTGGGATTAACTTCCACGCGTCAGTCCCCTCCTGCACGTAAATACTTTTCATTTTAAAATAAAATGCAGTCTGTTGTGCCACTGGCTTATACTCCCACAGGTGCAAACTCGTTAAACAACGACTTCCCAGGACTAAACTAATTTCTCTAATTTCTTTTAAATTTGAAGGCAAGGACATTTAATGAGCAGTAAGATAATTCAGGGTAACATGATGATAATAGTTCTCTCTGGGGAAATTAGAGGAGCCCTGCCATGGACTCGACAGACTCCCCGGGGAGAAAATCCTGTCCTGACAATTCCTGGAGGTACTGTTATCAACAATCTAATGTACAAGCCAGGATTAACAATACTTAACACCATTAATAAGGTTTTCACTGTTACTGCAAACTCGTCTCTTACTGGTGATTTTCATCTTACCAACTGTGTAATCTAACAAATATTATACTTTATGTTAATATTATTAAATTTCTCCAAAATTTGAAAGTAACGAAACTTAAAAATGTCCTTCAATTTTATTTGGCAATAAAGCTCATTCTATGGATGATCTTTAAAGAGACATTACTCAGCTCCCAACTACACAAACTGCCACAACTCCAAAACGCCCTTTTGACAATATCTCACACAGAGCTCTTATACACAACGTTCTCTATAGACCTCACCAGAAATTTAAAAAACATGTTAAAACAAAAACATTATGTGTGCCAGCAATCTAATTAGTCATTCTTCTTCCCATTTGAAAAATCATCTCCCTAAAATTTCTTAAGTAACCTGTTTCAAAAGTAACCTATTCTTAAAGACACTAAAAGTCTGAGATTTAAGTCAGCTGGAATGATGTGCCATTAATCACTATAACTGGCTTTTTATCAAACAAAGGAGAGAATTCACTACAGCATAAGAAAAATGAGTGATCAAATGTAACCAATTATTTAAACATTTATGAGATCTTGGTATTTGTATCATCTAACCATTATTAGCTATACTACCCAGCATGATAATTACTATACCCAAATTATGTAACCAAAAATACCTGTTACCTCTCCTGGCGTTTCACCACCACCGTAACGACAGAGACAGTCCCACTACCCCTTGAGCACCAGCAGCTACAGCTGGTGAAATCCAACACTGCGAGCAGAAGCCTTTCACTGTGATAAACAGAAGGAAGATGTTTTCTTCAATTTATTCATTTATTCCACAGTTATTAATAGAGAACGGGGCTTAAACAAACATGTAATCCAAAAACAGTACAAAGGCAGTAAGCAATATTAGTACCCGAAAGAAGGAAATGGCAACCCACTCCAGGATTCTTGCCTAGAGAATTCCGTGGACAGAGCAGCCTGGGGGGCTGCTGTCCATGGGGTCACACAGAGTCAGACATGACTGAAGCGACTTAGCATGCATGCTTGCGTTGGGAAGGAAACGGCAACCCACTCCAGTGTTGTTGCCAGGAGAATCCCAGGGACAGAGGAGTCTGGTGGGCTACCATCTATGGGGTCGCAGAGTCGGACACGACTGAAGTGACTCAGCAGCAGCAGCAAGATTAGTATCTAATATTTAGGTACTTTATGCAGAGAAATAAAATAGAGTGATATAATAGAAAATGAATGATGGTTATTTTGGATTGGATGATACTGGGATGACCTTGCGGAGGAGGTGACATTTTGGTTGAGATTAAAAGACCAGAAGGAAAAGAAGTGCGGAAAGCAGCCCTGGGGGAAACGTCTTCAGGGAGGAACAAGCCGGGTGTGTCGGAAGAACACTGGCTGGAGGGTGGAGAACACTGAGGTCGCGGGTAAGGACCGGGGTCAGCATGGGTGTGGGGTGTGGGTCTCCAGCAGAGAGGCTCCGAACTCAGGAGCCTGACCCTGCGGGGAGCGAGGCAGGGAGGGGAGAGCCGGGAGCACGGAAGGCCTGGCCCGACCGGACGGTGAGAGCGAGGCGCACGCAGCGGGCGGACCCCGACGCGACCCCCGGGTGGACTCCGAGGACTCGGACTGCGGGAGCTGAACGCGAGGGCGAGGGGAGAGGGACGCCAAGGACGGATCGCGGGTTCGGGAACCGCTGACTGGGGTGTGCTGGTAACAGAGGTGTGACAAAGGATGGACCATGACACAGAAGCAGGCACGGCAGAGAGGCCTGTGCGTCGTCTCTGCCGCACGCGCCCTGGCCCCGAGAGCCAGCATCTCATCCCGCCTCTGAGCACTGTCCGCGTGCCGGGCGCAGCACTTGCAGGCTCCAAGGCTGCGGCTCCGTAAAAACGAGCGCTCCTCTAACCCCCGGGCGGAAGAGCGAGGCGGAGCTGTTCAGTAACCTGCGCTCCAGCGTGCAGCCAGGAAAGGGGGGGAATCCAAGCCTTACACGGGACAGTCCCACGTCAGGGCTCAGGCCCTAAGCCACCCCGCGAAACGTCCAGCCCTTCTGTGCCCTCCCGGCCCCCTAGACGGGCCCCCTGTAAACGCTGGCGTCCGCGCGGCGCTCATCACGGGGCCACGCAGCCCCCCGTCCCGCCTCCCCCTCCGCCGGCGCTGGGAGCTGGGGTGGGCTTTCACTGATCCCGTGTGACCCCGACTCCCTACTGGGTACCCCATCAGAACTCTCCTAGGAAGTCCTGGTCTTCCACCTCCTTGTTCTCCTGCACTGAACGAGACCCGCTGAAGGGAGAAAAGAAGGCGTAATTAAACGTAGTGCATACAAGCGTTCCTGGAAAAAGAAGTACTCATCAAAACTTCACAATCAGGGTAACATTTGTTTTATGAACACTTCATGAGAAGAGCGCTGTGTGAAGCATGCCCACAGGTATGTGAGAAAGTCACAATATTCACATAATAACGGTATGAAGGGAGACAAAATATAAAGGAATCCTAAATGGAAAATGTACATCTGATTTCTCACAAACATACTAGATTCTGTACATTCAACGTTGCCCTTCAAACAGGCCCCATGGGAGCATGTGGACTTATTTCCAGAAAGGCTTCTGATACTGAAAATCCATTTGAAATCTCTCTTTGGGTTGTAATCACTTTGTGAACCATGGAAACTACTGGTCTCACTGAAGAGGAGCTCTTCTGACTGAAAGAAGGCCAAGACACTTTACTTTTTCACCAAGTACAAACTCGGCTCCAGAGGATTTCTAAATATTCCAAATATCAAGTTCATCCTCAAAAATGGAATCATTTTCATCACTGAATTTATTACAACTACATTTCAGGCTCTGCATGCAGTTCCAAATAGAACTGGGAAACTATTTTCATTAATGTATACCTCATCTTTGAACCAGTCAATCCTAAAGGAAATCAACCCTGAACATTGATTAGCAGGACTGATGCCGAAGCTCCAATACGTTGGCCACCTGATATGAAGAGCAGACTCACTGGAAAAGACGCTGATGCTGGGAAAGACTGAAGGCAGGAGCAGAGGGCAGCAGAGGGTGAGATGGCTAGATAGCACCACTGATTCAACGGACATGAATTTGAGCAAACTGCAGCACACCAGCAGTCCATGGGGTCACAAAGAGTCAGACACGACTCAGCAACCCAACAACAGCCACATCATCTTTGAACACATCTGACTATTCAAACAGAAATTTCCAAGACAGCAGATGAGAGAACCCTTACTGTATTTCCATTCTTTTAAAAAATCATCTAAATTTCTCAAGGATTTCCTTTAAAAGCTGAGAAACATCTAGCCCTAGATACGTTAAGTATGAACAACCGATCTAAATTCAAAACTCAATCAAGCTTTAAATATTCTGATGTCACCTCTCATTTGACAGAGTTCTTTTTAGTCTACATTACCACAGTCTTTTCCTAAAGTAACTTTCAAGAACTAAAATCCATACAATATTAAGATAATTAGACTGATCAAAATTTAGCTTTCATTTAGAAATTAATTCATTCATCCTACAAATATCTGGGTAGCCACGACCTATCACTCATTAATATGAAGCACGGTCTGCAGGAGTGAACACTGCACTGCTGGCCCAGCACATTCTTATTTATTGGAAGCGTTCAGTGTAGGAAACTAACCAGTAGTCATTACTTTTCTGAGAGTAATCTTTCTGCTGTCTTCCAAACTACATGCTTCCTCTAGGATAACACTTTCCTTAGGACCTCTTCCATCTAGCTCACATACATTATAATGAGCCTTTATGCTGATGACGGTCCATTAAGGACTAAATCTCCTTGAACAGCTCCTGAGACCGTGATCAAAGCACCTGAAGTATGGAGATGAAAGAGAGCAAGATATGACTGAATCTGTGTCCAAAATAGGGAAAGACACAACATGCAGCTGAAGAAGAAAAAGGAGACCTAGCGACGTGAGACCCTCTGCATCGCACAAGGAAATGGAGAATCCACCCTCGAGTCCGGAAATCAACGTTTCCAGAAGTGCGGCTCAGCAGTAAAGAATCCACCTGCAACACAGGAGATGCAGGTTCCATCTCTGGGTCAGCAAGATCTCCTGGAGAAGGAAATGGCAACCCACTCCAGTATTCCTGCCTGGGAAATTCCATGGACAGAGGAGCCTGGCGGGCTACAGTCCAGGGGACTGCAAAGAGTCAAACATGAGTCAGTGATTAAGCAACAACAAATAATAATAATGATAAAATATACACTTTGGAAAGATGACTCTTGCTACAGTGTGAAGACTGAACTAGAAATGGCAAAATGAGAGGTGAAGAGACTGGTTCAGAAGGTTCCACAATAATCCAGGCAAAAGGTGGCACAGTCACCTTATTTAGGCACAGTCGGGATGCAGAGAACTAGCAGATTCCAGAGCTACTTAAGGAGTAAAATCAAGACAATGTGAAAACGGCCTGCATATAAAATATGTGATTCACCTGTCTTCGGAGCAAGAGGGATGGTGCTAACAGTCACAGGCAAAAGGACAGTCTTGGGCAGAATGTAATGCATGCCATCCTGAAAGCATGAGCTTGCAGGAACTGTGAAAACATCAAGAGTCACGGTGACTGAGAAGATCAGACTGGCCAAGAGATGGACGAGATGCTTCTTCTGTGAAACCAAAGCGTGTGGCAGGCCCAGCTTGAATCCCAGCCCCTCTGCTTACTGGCTACATGACCAAGGGCGAGTTCGATCACTGGTCTGAGCCTCGGTCTCTTCGCTTGTGAAGTGTGACCAACAACATCTCCTGCAGCTTGGGTCAGGAACACAGCAAGGCCCCTACACACGAACTTCGAGTTGCAGACTTCCCAAGATGAGGCCCTGCCTCTAGTTCCAGCGAGAAACCAGAACCCGTGCTGCGGGCGTCAGGCGTGAGCGGCATCGCAGCTTGCCCGCCGTCTGCTATCGCCGGCGACCCTTCAGCTCTGCCGTCTCCCACGCCTTCTCCCTCCTCCATCAGTGACTCCTCCGGCCTGCTCACTGGATGCCACCCCCTGTGTGCCAGCCGCTGCACCGTACTACTGCACTTTTCAGGGTCCTGCACTGTAAGGTTAAAAATGTTTCCTCTGCTCTCTGTGTTTGGTTTTTATGCATTGTTTGCCTGGAAAGCATTATAAACCTGTTCAGGACTATACAGGTGACTGCTAGTTGGGCACCCAGGCTAACTTTGTTGGACTTATGAACACGCCCTTGGAATAGAACTCATCTGTGTGTCGGGGTGCTTAGCTGAAACACACGCTCACGGTGTTCAGCGCAGAGTGGTGCTCTTGGAAGAACTCCCTCAGCAGCAGGGCTTCTGCCCTGGACAAAAGCCAGATGATGCTGGGAAGGAAGGCGGGGGCCGGGGGTCAAGCATCCAGCTTGTGTGAGGGCTCACAATGAGGTCAGGCGACAACAGCGACAAGGAAGGCGAGAGCCCTTTCTTCGGGGTGCAGAGCCTCGAGGAAGAGGGTCTTACCCCCGACACCCCAAAAACAAGGAGGAGTTACGGGCTGGAAGAGGCTCTGTGGATGGAGAGGCACCCCCCCAACCCCCGACTCTCATGGTGTGCAACTTCTTATTAATATCATCAGAGAACCAGCAGCCTCCATGGGAAAGGATGCCGGGAGACAGCAGCCTTGGGGCAACCAGCCGGGAGGCTTAAAGGGACAGCCGGCCAACCTCACCGCTTACTGCCTACTCCCAGATGGGATGCTTGTACCTTCCTAGCAACCAGGATGAGGAAGGCCCCTCCTCCTACCTGTACCCCCGGGATGCTTCCCCGCCTTCACAGAGAGCCCCAGGGTTACACCAGACAGCTTCAAGTTTACAAATAGTAGGCATGACCTAAGTCCTGGTGATGCTCATAATTAAAATAAACCCACCCTCTAGACACACCCAGAAATTCTTAAAATTTCACTCTGATTATAACTGCTTCATAGTTACCTTTATGATAAAAAATGAAGGCAGCAGAGGGCTCTTCAATGACCAGAAATGCTAGTTGCAGATTTCTATCATTTAAAATCAGCCTCGTACTAAAATGTAAATATCTTACCATTTCTGTGTCATCATCAATGATAGTGTGCAGTTTTTTAAATTAAGCTATAATAAATTCATTGTTCCAAAAACAAGAGTCCAAAGGCAACGTGAACATAACAGTGTGCAAATCTAGTCAAAATATCCTGTCAGTACTTTTGAGACTTTAGTGGAAGGAGTCAAAGAAGGAAAAAAGGAAGGAAATGGAAGATGATAGGGAAAAAAGAAATTCCCTAAGTTCAGTGAATGACAATAATACCAACAACAAAAAATTAATAGAGATACATAAATCTCACATCCTAAAGCATGAAAAGGAAAGGAACTCATATGGCACTAAAAGTGAGACCGCACATATGCATTGCAGGGTTAAAGTATCCATCTCAGAGCAAGAAAAAGAAAGATACACTGAGAATATATACCTATAGACCACGCGTCATTATACAGGGAATGGGGCTCTGACACTTAGAAGGCGCACTTCCTCAGTTTCCTGTTTATGAGCAGACACGTATTAGCATCACACAGCGGAAGGAGTCGCTCAGCTAACCGTATGCTGCCTCATCACCCCGTTGTTCGGGCCAGTGGTGTGGAACAAAACAAAAGGTTGTCGACCCGAATCAGAAGCTGTCCTTCGCCAGCCTTTGAAAATCCTGCTCCTGAGAGCGGTAACATTTTTCAAAGACTTAATCAGCAGAAACGCTTGTGAACTCTTGTCAGGTAATCTCCCACCATCAGTCTGGATGCAGAGACAGGGGTCCCCCCACCCCACCCCCTGCCTGCATGGGCGACACCAACCTATTTCCCAGGAGAGTGGGGTACCTCTGCCCATCGGGGGGCAGAGGCGGGATGAAGGAAACTTTGTCAGAGATGCAGAGCCGCGGACGCCGCTTTAGACTCATGCTGCAGGGCAGCCAGGTCCCAGCAAGCCAGGCCTCCAGGCTGGGGAGCCAGCAGCAGCAAAAACGAAAGTGCTCCTTTTCCTTTCCTTTGAAACTTGGAGCTATTCAAAACAGAATTTCAAAATCATGACATAACTACCTAATTTTAGTAGCATTGCTTTTACCGTCTGCACAGAAACAATATACAAAACAGTAATGTGTGTGTGTGTGTGTGTGTGTGTGTGTAAAACTGGCACAAAGATACGTCTGCATCTAGTAGAAACTGCATACTAGAATCTTGGATATTTTATGACCATAATATAAAATATATATGATAGATTTGAAAAAACAATCCTCTTGAAATTAAAATACTGGCCTTACTTAAGCTCTTCAGGGTCTCGTTTGTGAATACAGTACAGAGAATTCAGATAAGTGTAACAGAGGAAACAACGTAAAATCCAACTCGGTCAAGGGTCAGCTGACACGCTCACGTGCAGGCGTCCCGGCGGGCTCCGTCAGGTGTCCCCCGGGGCCCCTGCTACCATGAGGGACCTGCAGTGTCACAGGGCATCCAGAGAAAGCAAGACAAAGCGCAAGCCCTCAAGGTTTGGAAAGAGGCTTCCTATCCTAACCCGATAGGAAAGATGAGGTTTTATGTCCATGTGAAGTGACACAGGGCTCAGAAATACCAGAAGAGACATTACCAAGGATGCACTATCATGTCTCCAAGGAAAAGTATTACATTCACAAAATCAGAAAGAGCTTCATAGCAGAGACAGCATTTTAGACGGTCCTTGAAGGGTGGGCAGATTTCAAAATCTGGAGAGGAAAAAAAAAAAATCTGGAGAGGGAGAAGAGGGGGCAGGCAAAATGAGTAGTCACACAAGCAGAAAGTTCAACTCAGCCGCTCAGTCGTGTCCGACTCTTTGCAACCCCATGGATTGCACGCCAGGCCTCCCTGTCCATCACCAACTCCTGGAGCTTACTTAAACTCATGCCCATCGAGTCAGTGATGCCACCCAGCCATCTCATCCTCTGTCGTCCCCTTCTCCTCCTGGCCTCAATCTTTCCCAGCAACAGAGTCTCTTCCAATGAGTCAGCTCTTCGCATCAGGTGGCCAAAGTATTGGAGTTTCAACTTCAACATCAGTCTATCTGATGATATTCAGGACTGATTTCCTTTAGGAGGGACTGGTTGGATCTCCTTGCAGTCCAAGGGACTCTCGAGAGTCTTCTCCAACACCACAGTTCAAAAGCATCAATTCTTCACAGAAAAGATGGTGGTATTTCCTGGGCTGTGCCCTACAGACACGGATTCTGAGAGAAGCCAATAGATGTGCTTACAAAACAGTCCACAGTCAAATAAGTTTGGAAAATACTAACCCCGCCTGGAAATTCACAGTGCGCACCAATACAGGGGAGGTTCTGAGGAAGCAACTGTGCAAACCCAAGCCTCCCAAACTCATCTCACTCACTGCAAAGCACATCTGTAAAAGACCGATCGCAAGTACTGAAACGGAATCTGTGATTTTAAAACTCCCAACAAACAGAAGTCCAGGACCAGGTGACTTCGCAGGCAAATTCTACCAAATACCTGGAGATGAGTTAACCCCTGAAACTATTCCAAAAATCTGCAGAAGGAGGAACACTTCCAAACTCACTCTGTGAGGCCACCTTCACCCTCATACCAACACCAGACAAAGACACCACGAAAGAACACTGATGGATTCTTCATTTCCAGAATGACTATCAAGCAGAACTGGAACAAGGCTAGCAGAGTAAACCTGGGACACTGTACAATGCCTCCAACGCCGAACTGAGAAACACAGAATTTATGAATGACAGTTGTGCAGGGGTGAACGTGATTTCAGACACGTTATCATACACTGGGGTTTCAGCGCAAGTGTCCACAGGGAATCAGCATGCTAAGTAATTCATTTCAATAGTGTGTGTACACCTTCTGCTGAAACCTTCCTTTAGCTTCACTTTATGGTACAAAAGAACAAGCAACTACGTAACAGGAGAAACACACTGCTGGTCAGAGAGGACGAGAAGAGCCATGGCTACGGACGGCGCTGTGGGCAGTGTGGGGCCCCGAACTGAAGCAGAGACAGGCTGGACACAGGCACCACCTCGCCTCTGCTCCTCCCGAGCCCAACAGCAACTCCCAAAGCCTGCAGGTCGTTCAAGTTAAAAGCTAAAGCTGCCTTTCTTTTTTTTAATATATGTCCATGAGAACTAAATATTCTAAAACAGTATTTTATATCAGAAACAATTCTGATTTAAGCGTGGAAACTCAAAATCAGCATGTTCAGCACCTTATTTCCTAAAGGAACTGTACAGGTTCTGCTTCCTTCCTCACTGTACCTGTATCCACTTGTGAGCACGTGTGCGTGCGTGCACACACACACACACACACTCTCTCTCTCTCTCTCAAGGCCGCATTTATTAGAACAAGTTACCTGTGGCTGGAACTGAGGAACAGGTGGCCCTTGCATTCCTTGTGATTGCTCATCCATTGTCTGAAGCAACAGGAACTTCTGAACTCTGCAAAAAATGTCAAGTGGAAATTTAAATAATGCAATCATTACCACAACACAATCCACACTTGAGATGAGCCCAGTGCTTCAAAAATGGCCATTAAGCATTCCCTACTCTCATCTGCCATTTGCTAAATCCAAGTTCTGTTTGGCTAACACAAGTAGTTACTGTCTCAACTCATTTTCTCAAAAGCAGCATTTCCCACTTAGAAAATGCTATTTTGTACAATGAAATCCTCTCTTCTCCATTACGTTTTACAGATCAAAGAGGCTCCCCCTCCCTCCCCAATATGAGAAGGCAATCACCATGGAAGGCTTCCTGTAGTCATGAGCAATGCTTTACATCCTCAAACGCACCTCATCTTACGCTCCACACATGTTAGCACTTGTGTTCTTCAGGTCCAACTAAACTTCTTCCTGTGGTTTCTAGGCCTATGTTTAAAAGGCCAGTCCTCATAGGAGGACTTACGCAGACCTTCCTTGTGATTATAAGGCATCCATCCATTAATTCAGCTAACACAAGCTGAAAACCATAAGCCAAGTCCTGCACAAGGCTCAAGAACTGAGCTATAAATGAAACAGCAAACGCCTGTGTCCACAAGCCACTTCTGATTCTACACAACACCACGTATCTCTAGGCTCTTCACAAGTGTAATTTTATAACTAAAATCTGTGAGTTAAAAAACTAGGGCCCGTTAGGATCAACAGACAGAGAAACTAAAACACATTTTCACTTCATTATACCCTGTAAAAAGCTATAAAAAGGTTCTAGACATGGGTCATTTGTATTGCAAATATTTTTCCATCCTGTGACTTGTCTTTTAAAAACCTTCCCAATGGCATCTTTTAATTAACTTGTTAACTTTTGAAATTTAACAAGTTCTAATTAACCAATCTTTTCCTTTATGGTTAATGCTTTTATATACAAAATGCTTAAGTATTTAAGAATAATTTTCCTATTGTAAATTCTCACACATTATCTTCCAACATAAGCTTTATTGCTCTGCCTTTCATATTTCTTTTTTTTTTCATTTATTTATATTAGTTGGAGGCTAATTACTTCACAATATTGTAGTGGTTTTTGCCATACACTGACATGAATCAGCCATGGATTTACATGTATTCCCCATCCCAATCCCCCCTCCCACCTCCCTCTCCATCCCATCCCTCTGGGTCATCCCAGTGCACCAGCCCTGAGCACTTGTCTCATGCATCCAACCTGGGCTGGCGATCTGTTTCACCCTTGATAGTATACTTGTTTCGATGCTGTTCTCTCAGATCATCCCACCCTCGCCTTCTCCCACAGAGTCCAAAAGTCTGTTCTATACATCTGTGTCGCTCTTTCTGTCTTGCATATAGGGTCATCGTTACCATCTTTCTAAATTCCATATATATGTGTCAGTATACTGTATTGGCCTTTTTTGCCTTCCATATTTCTATCTGCAATTGGCCTGGAATTAAAAGTTTTGTACAATGTAAGGTGAAGTCAATATCAGCTTGTTTCTCTACATGGCTATCCAACTGACTTCAAATCATTTACTGCAAAGATTACCCTTTATCCTCCCACGTCTCACTACAGTGCTACTATACCCACTATATACTCAAAATATATCAAATGACTGCACATATATATACACTATACTAATGTCTGGTGTAGCTTTATTATAAAGTCTAGATATATGCCTAATCATATTTCTGATTTTAATATAAAGTTTAGAACCAGCCTGTTTGTTTCTACATAAAAAAGAAAGTAAGAACTACTGGGATTTTGATTAGGATTACAACAACTCTACAGATCTGGAGAGACCTTTCATTTTAATAATATTGGGCCTTCAAACCCATAAACATAGGATATCTTATTAACAGGTTTAATTTCTTTCAAGAATGGCCTTCACTTTGCAAACTGGTCTTTCACATCTTTTTTTCAGGTTATTTTCTAAATATATCTTGATACTATAAGTGTTTTTATTTCAATTTTCTGATAGTGTACAGAAATACAATTGATTTCTATATATCGACCCTTTATCTTACAAACCTGCTAAGCTCACTTAATGGTCCAAGTAGATTTTTTTGTAGATTCTTGTCTTATTGCAATGGCTAGTACTGCCAGTACAACGAACAGAATCAAAGACATCCTTTTCTTGTTCCTATCTGAGTACGAACGCATTCAGTCATTTACCACTAAGTATGATGTAAGATGGACATTTTTCATAAATGCCCTAACTTATCAGGATGAGACAGTACCCTTCTGTTTTCACTTTGCTGGAAGACTTTATGAATAGAAGTTAGGTTTTAGTCAAATTCTTCTGTGTCTGAGCTGATTAAACACTTTTTAAAAATGCTAAATTTTGGTGGCTCATTTACTTTGAATTTTGAACATTCCTTTTGGCAAATGTTTAGCCAGTATTTCTGGGATGAACCCCCATTTAGTCATGATATATAATCATATTTATGTATTGTTGGATTCAACTTTATACAGTGTTGAATTCAAGGAGGGAGGAAAGGGAAGAAGAATGAGAAGCCCAGTAATGAATTAAGAATAAATTTTAGTGTGAAATCTGAATCATTAAACAATCAAGAAACAACGATTTAAGGCTACACTGATTATTTAAAACGTGTATAAACAACAAGGACACTTTTGCAAAAGGTAATATAAATTAAACAGTATCTCCAGCTTAGGAAAAGAAAAACTATTACAAGCCAACTACACATCCAAGATGGTGTCTTACAACTTAATGCTATTATTCTAATGCAGGACAGATTATTGCTCAAAACTGCACATTTCAGAACATCAATAAATTTTCATTTTTTTAAAGCAAGGTGACATCAGAATAAAGACTTTTAAAATAAAAATAAATAAATCTATATCATTAAAACCAGGATTTCACATCTAGGCCCCATACAGTTTACATGAGACAGTCCATGGGAAAAAAGGCCTCCTGGTCCTGACACCTCTGTGAAACACCACTCGCTCTATGAAGCTCTCTTAGAGGGTCACAGTAAATACTAGCACACTAAAAGATCCAAGCAGGCCTGCAGCTAAAAGAGAAAACAAACAAAAAACTTCACTTACATTCAACTTATTTAATCACAAAACGCTTTCTTTGTGCAGCATACTTTAATAGCCCACAGCTTGCCTAACTGCAAGAAGACGCTATGGGAAATGAGCTAGATTATAACAAAGTGGGTTTCATCATACCTCCTGGTATGCGCAATGCCTAAGCAAATAAAATTATGAAGAAAAGAAGGCAAAATGAAAAAAAGAAAGAAACAAAACACACAAAAAGAAACTTAAAATTCAAAGAAATCTTAGAAGTGACTGACAGTCTGCATCACTGGGAAATCACTTCTACAACATCCCAGACCAACAGCCCCTGCTTAGTAAAGGAAAGCCTGTGTGACACTCTCATACTGCACATAAACTTGGTAATACAATGAACAAGGAGCAAAAAAATTTTCTTTGCATAATATCTAATACAGCTCCAGGTGTCACTAGATTCTAACTGCTTCTGTTGAAAAAGACTGTATCAGTGCTTACATGCTGATCTAATATTATCATGTTTTCAAAGGCCATACATGCTTATATATTATCTTTCAGGTAACCCCTCGTAAGTAAAGACATTTAGTGTGTAAGTGTTAAACATACACTCTGTCTTCTAGATTGTAAATTCCAGGCTGCAGGGACCTGTGTTCACTGTCCACAGCTCTGCTCCCAGTGCTTAGTTCAATGCTTGGCACAAAATGAGTGCTGAGCGAATATTTACTGAATAAATGAATGAATGTATCTCTATCAAAACACCAAATAATAACTGCTACAGTTTAATAAGTCTAAAATCAACAGTGAGTAAAATTATGATCAAACTCAACAAATCTGGCAACCAGTCCTTCCATCAAAAAAGGCTGCCCAAAGAACATGCTACCTGAACTGGGTTTTAAATAAAGAGGAGACACTCACACAGGTTAGATGAGGCAAGGAAGACAGGAAATCTGGAGAAAGGAAAGAACACATCAAAATACCCAAAAGCAGAGCACAACATCATGTAAGTAAAATTAAAATTGGCAAGTGGTGAGAGATAGCTGGGGGGAGTTAGGCTAACTTTTATGATAGCCCCTTTACTCAGCTGCTATCAGAGAGCTAATGCTGTGTTTCAAGTAGATAAGACAGGGAAGTGACCTTTCTGAAACACAATCTTTCCTGCCGTATGACAGAGGAGAAGGGCTCACAACTTCAAGACAGACCTGTCAAGAAGCGACTGTAACAATCCAGACAAGAGATGATAAGGGCCCTCACCAAGGTCCTCCGATCTGACCTCAACCAGCATTCAACACAACTATCTCACTTTCTGGAAATGTTCTGTGCCCCATGTACTCTCATATAATAACTTCTTTTTCTAAGTTCCTTTTCCAATCTAACATTTATGTCCAAGTGCTCTATGATATGAATCTTCATTTTTTTTAAAACCTACATTCTTTCAGGTCATCCTTTCCAGTCCCATGACTTGATTACTATCCATCTATGATTACTCTGAAATTTATCTCATCTGTTCTGAACTCTGAACCACAAACACCATAGCCAAATGACCACCTAGTATCTTCACAGTTTTTGAACAGAAGATCCCATCTGCCATTTCTTAAAAAAAAAAAAAAAAAAGTAGCTAAGTTCTCTAATCATCTTTCTCTCCTTACATTATCACCATCTTCTCAGCTGATCCAGCCCAAACTTCTCAAACTTCTGGATCTCACGACCTCTTTATCTGAGAACCCCAAAGACCCCTTCTTGCTCACAGGGGTCATAAATACCTGTATTTCTCATGCTAGAAATCAAAATGGAGAAATGTTTAAAATACATACTAATTCATTTACAAATAACAGCAATAAATCATTATATGACTATAACATTTTTATGAAAAATAGCTATCTTTACAAATACTAGAAGAGAAGGACTGTTTTCCATTTTGTTAATTTCTTTAATGTCTATCTTCAGAAAAACAGCAGCTTCTTCATTCAAGTTGTTGAGATATGTTGTCTTGGCTGAGGTGTGTTTTAAAAAATCTGGTCTTACACAGATATACAGCTAGAAAATAGAGGTGTTTTTTCATACCCACTATGGCTATTCTTCTTTAACACTAGAGCAAACTTGACAAGCGGCAGATTTGTAAAGGTTAACTGCAACATGGACTCTCAAAAATTATCAACGAGCTTCTGTGCTCCGATGTGAAAATCTAAAGGGCTCTCTCACCCTCTCAATAGATCCCTATTCATGCATGATCCTATAACATCCGTGCATGTCACCTGGAAAACTTTAGCTCCTTGGGTTACACAGATCCACTGAATGTTGACCATTTCATTATACAACATTCATAAACACACTCAATAGTGTCACTACTCATCTCATCAGAAATCTTCAAGTACCAGGAAGATGTCAAGGTCATAGCGATGAATATAATTTTTCCAAAATTCCAACGTTCACGTTAGAAGTTCAAATTTCATCATGAGTAACAAATAATGTCACTTGTTTTCCCTTAAATGACAGGCAAACGTCTACAAAAGACCCAAGTTTAAGTGTCGGTTGGTGTTTCAAGTGAAAACAGTGTCCAGTGAAAACATGAGCTGGCCAGGCGGCTCCTCCAACACCTGCAGAGATGCTCTTCCTCGACACAACTCCATCTGCTGCCATGGTGCTTCATGTCAACCTCCCGCTGCATCATGCAGATTAAAGGACTTGTGCTCAAAGGTCGAAATGTGATCAAAAATAGTACTCTTTAACTGCTTCATCAAATACAGGTTAAAAGGAAACTCATAATTTTTACTACAATTTTATACAGGTAGATAAGACAAAGACTAGTAGTTTCGTATCACTGCATCAACTGAAGCTAAGGCATCAGTGCTTTTACAAATTCATTGTTCAGTCGCTAAGTCGTGCCCAACTCTTTGCGACCCCATGGACTGCAGCATGCCAGGCTTCCCTGGCCATCACTATCTCCCGGAGTTTCCTCAACTTATGTCCATTGATTCAGTGATGTCATCCAACCATCCCATCCTGTCACCCCCTTCTCCACCTGCCCTCAGCCTTTCCCAGCATCAGGTCTTTTCCAATGAGTCAGCTCTTTGTATCAAATAATGTCTTAGTATTACAAAAATCATTTGTTTATGCAGACCACAAAAATGAACCTCAAGGACCCCACCCAACTCCTAAATCCCACAATCCGCCAAAGTGGACAGACCACACTTTCCGAAGCTCTGGTCTAGTCAAAAACCTAGAATTCATCCTGATTGTTCCCTTTCCATCATCTCTCTGCTCCCCATTCCAACACATCAGAAAGTACCATTTGTTCTCTTTCTAAAAGAAATCTGAAATTTGCCCATGCTCCTCTAGCACCACTAATGCAACCCGACAAGGTGTCTCTATTTCTGCCAGGGACTGCTCTCATATCCCATGAAATGGCCTCTCTTTTTCCACCGTTCTCTTCGCAGTGATATTTGACAAACACAGATCAGCTCACGGTGCTCCCACTGCTCTCGGGTTAAAACCCCGACTCCTTGCCGAACACGCAGGGCCCTCCCTGTCACTCATCTCCAGCCCGCCTCGCCCGCAGCTGTTCATCCCAGCCTCTCACTACCCACCTTCCATCAGCACAAACCCCTCTTCTGTTCGTGAAGACTGCCGACGTCCTCCCTGGCTTCAGGGTCTCTGTACTCGCTGTCTCCATGCTAGAAATCCTCTCCAAAGTAGGACCCAGACCTCCCCTAGCCCGTTTACCTTTCACGTCATCACTCTATTCAGATTTTTTGCTCATTTTTAAAATTTACACTGAGTTGTATGAGTTCTTTATATATTTTTGGAGATTAACCCTTTATCAGACAGTTCAGTTCAGCTGCTCAGTTATGCCCAACTCTTTGCAACCCCATGTACGGCAGCACGCCAGGCCTCCCTGTCCAACAACAACTCCCAGAGCCCACCCAAACTCAAGTCCATTGAGTCGGTGATGCCATCCAACCATCTCATCCTCTGTCGTCCCTTCTCCTCCTGCCCTCAACCTTGCCCTGCATCAGGGTCTCTTCCAATGAGTCAATTCTTCGCATCAGTGGCCAAAGTACTGGAGTTTAAACTTCAGCATCAGTCTTTCCAATGAACATTCAGGACTGATCTCCTTTAGGATGGACTGGTTGGATCTCCTTGTAGTCCAGGGTACTCTCAAGAGTCTTCTCCAACACCACAGTTCAAAAGACATGTCATTTGCAAATATTTTCTCCCACTCAGTAGGCTCTTTTCATTTTGATTTCACTCTGTGCAAAAGCTTTTAAATTTGATTAGGGTCCATTTATTTATTTTTGCTTTTGTTTCTCTTGTTGGAGGAGATAGATCAGAAACTATATTGCTAAGATCAATGTCAAAGAACACACTGCCTCTGCTTCCTTCTAAGAGTTTTATGGTTTCAGGCCTTACATTTAGGTCTTTAATCTATTTTATTTTTGTATATTGTGTAAGAAAATTTTCTAATATCATTCATTTACATATAGCTGACCAGTGTTTGCAACACCATATATTAAAAGAGACTGTCCCTCCCTCATTGTACACTCTAGTCCCTTTGTTATAGATTAACTGACCATATAAGCATGGGTTTATTTCTGGGCTTCCTCTTCTAGTCCACTGAATTATGTGTATATTTCTGTCCCAGTTCCATAATGTTTTGATTACTGTAACTTTGTAGTTTAGTCTGAAATCAGACAACACGGTACTTCCAGCTTTGTTCTTTTTTCTCAAGAATGCTTTGGCTATTTGGCGGTCTTTTGTGTGAAAGTGTTAGTCACTCAGGCATGTCCAACTCTTTGTGACCCCATGGACTGCAGCCTGCCAGGCTTCTCTGTCCATGGGATTCTCCAGGCAAGTATACTGGAGTGGGTTGCCATTCCCTTCTCCAGGGGGATTCTTCCACACCCAAGGATCAAACCCGGGTCTCCTGTACTCGTAGGCAGATTTTTTGCAGTCTGATCAACCAGGGAAGCCAACTTTAGGTAGTGTAGTAACACCAAGTCTTGTCTGAACAGCATTAATGTCTGTTTTATTTATTCCATTCTTTCGTGGTTCACACAAATTTTAAAATTATTTGTTCTAGTTGTGTGAAAAATGTCATGGGTATTTTAAATAGGGATTGAATTAGGTCTGTATATTGATTTGGGTAGTATGGACATTTTAACCATATTAATACTTCCAACTCATGAATATGGTATATCTTCCCATCTATTTATATCATCTTCATTTTTTTTCATCAATATTTTATACTTTTCAAAGTACAGGTCTCTCACCTGCTTAAATTTATTCCTAAGTATTTTATTCTTTTTGATGCAGTTGTACGTGGATTTTTGTGAT
This sequence comes from Cervus elaphus, assembly GCF_910594005.1. Taxonomy (NCBI): domain Eukaryota; kingdom Metazoa; phylum Chordata; class Mammalia; order Artiodactyla; family Cervidae; genus Cervus; species Cervus elaphus. Next base: position 77,936,566 of record NC_057828.1, on the reverse strand, counting down.
TTTTCTAAAAATAGTTTCATTATTAGTGTATAGAAATGCAATAGACTTTTGTATATTAATCTTGTATCCTGCAACTTTACTGAATTAATTTACTAGTTCCAATAATTTTGGGGTGGAGAACTTCAGGGTTTTTTATATACAGTATCATGTAACCTGTAACAGTGGCAGTATTGTTTCTTCCCTTCCAGTCTCGGTGCTTGTATTTCTTTTCCTGGTCTGACGGCAGTGCCTAGGATTTCCAGTATTATGCTGAATAGAAGTGGGAAGAGTGGGCATTATCTTATCCCTGATCTTAGAGGAAAAGCTTTCAGCTTTTCACCACTGAGTATGAAGTAAGCTTCGGGTTGTCATTGTGGCTTTTATTATGTTGAGGTGTGCTTCCTGTATACCAACTTTGTTGAGAGTTTCTATCATAAAGAATGTTTAAATACTACAAATATTTTCATGTAGATCCACACTCAGTGCACATTAAAGTAAAACAATCTTCCCAAATTCTTGTGTGTAGTCACATTTTGCAGAAAAGAAAACTACAAAATTAGGAATCTGAATCTCAAGATATAAAAGCTGAATGACAAACTATTTTTACGCAGTTGTGTCTGCCAGTGAACTGAATTTCATAATTCACATGACCCTGGAAAGAAAATTATTAAAAATCAAAACAATATATATATAATAAATAATACAGCCCTCTGGGACACGGTATGAAATGGCCATCTTAATTTGAACACTGAAACACTTATGGCACATTCCCTAAGTGAAAACAATACCTTTCCTAGTTCCCATATTTTAATAAATGTATAAAATACGAAGCCCTGAGACTGTTAAAAGGAAATTAAGTCATGCTGACTACATACTTCTTTCTGCATAATACTTGAAATAAATAACTTCAGTTAATATATTCACCTTAGATAAAATCTTCAACAAAATGAGAATCTTTATTGTGTCTGCAGACATCCTCAATGAATTTCACCTTTAAAACTTTTTAATTTTTACATAAACTGACTTAAAAATCATACATTTCAAAACACAAACCTGACTTTTTGTCAACTGTAAAATATGCTACTGAAACATATGTAACAGAATATAAAAAGATGAGACTTAAATATGTATTTGTAAGAAAATCATTTAGTGAATTTTACTTGTGATCATGATGTTGGTCAAAAATCATAACTAGCCATTAAATTTTAAAAAGGTAACTATTGTTAACATTAAAGAATGCTGAGCTAAAGAAAAATATTTCCTTCATTCTGCAACAAAAATTACCTAACAATGAAGACATAAAGGCCAGTCAATCTTGCCATCTTTCAAGTTCAATTTCTAACTTAAAGCTTTAGTAAATCCAAATCCTAATAATGGATATGTATAGGTTCTGTTCATTAAAAATCTTTTTCCTTCTGTTTCCACACATGTATTTTGATAGTTTCATCATACTAGCCAGGTTCTCTGCAACCAGTGGGGACATAGTACGAAATCCTAAATACTCAACTATGTAGCAGCAATCTCAAGAGAGACTTAAGATAAACAATGATCAACTATATGATTCCTTCTCTAACTAACATATACTTTTCATTTTATTAAAGACTTCAGAAGTTATTTCCTGCTACTCATTACAGAACTTTTAAAAAAGTATTCTCAACAAAGACAAGTTAAAAATGGCAATCCAAGTATAAATAATACAATTATAGCACTGGAAAAAAAAAAAAAAGATCTCATTCTAGTTTTAAATCTAACACTACAGTTTCATTCATAAAGCAGAATGTCCTGTCTTAACATTGTGTATAGTTTATAGGCACAAAGAAATGTACATTAGAAATAAATATAAAACATGTTGAATGTCACTGATAAAGAAATACAAATTTAAACAATGACAAAGTATGCAATTGATAACCTTTCAAAATGACACATATTTTAAAATTATATGTAATGCTTATATATATGTAATAACCTTTCTAGAAAGCAATACAGAAATAAACATTAATAATCATTCATATCCTTTTACTCAGTACTCTTAATCCCACAACTCAATCCTAAAGAAATAAATCAGTGACTGAATTCTGGATTACATACAAGAATGTATATTAAAAGACATTTATCAAAATGTGATAACTATGAACAACATAATGGTTCAACAATATGAAAATGTCTAAATAAATTATAGTAAATACAGAAAATGGAACCCTAGACTGACCGAACGTTTATAAAAATTGCAATGATAGTTAAAGATGTACCCAGTACAATATGAAATGAAAAAGCAAGATTCAGAGACAATTTCCATGTTAGATGTACTCGAAGTATACTGTTTTTATCACTAACAATTAGATAATCACGCACTTGTTTAAGCTAACTCTCTTGCCAAAATATCAGCCAGGTAAGGGTAGGAAATTGTCTATTCTATACATCACTGCACCCCCACGATACCTGGCATGGAGTTTAACATATAGTAAATATATAGTCATCTATAATTCTAATATTAATTCATAATATATTAAATCAAAAATAGCAAGTTACTGAAGTATCTTAACAGTTGTTGTTCTTTTTTTTTTAAAGCACACGTGAATTACACGTATGGGAATAAAAAATAATACAGGCAAACTCCACTTCCGGAATGGCAAAAGGACAATTCAGAGAATCCCCCACCCCCAGGAGGACAGTTAGTTATACACACGTTTTTTAATCTGCTTTAATGCATCACAGAGTTTGGAAACAGGGAAGAGTTAAAGGACCAGTACCTGAGGGGTGGAGGAAAACCCGGAGACGCGGGTCTACTATCTGGGCGCTCCCCACCACGCACAGACTGGCCGTGGGGAGCGTCGGGATGCCGGGCGGCTGCAGAGCACCCCCGGCCCTGCGGACTAGAGAGACAGACTGCAGTCCACAGCTCACCACCGGGCCTTGGCGAACACCCCCGCCATTTGGGCTGGGACGACCTTCAGGGCATTACATCCCCCGAAATCGGACTGAGGTCATCTCTGAGAGCTAATGGGCTTCCCAGGTGGCTCAGGGGTAAAGAATCTGCCTGTCATGCAGGTAACATGGGTTCGATCCCTGGGTCGGGAAGACCCCCTGGAGGAGGGAATGGCCACCCACTCCAGTATTCTTGCCTGGAGGATCCCATGGACAGAGGAGCCTGGGGGCTACCGTCCACGGGGTCGCAGAGAGCCGGACACTGAGTGACTAAGCACGCAGGCACACACAGAGCTGACACCCCCAGGCCCCTGGCAGAAACACATGGAAACATGCCCTGGAGAAAGAGATTATCTCAGGCTTCAAATCACTTCTCCTATCAACCCTAAACATATAATGTCAGACAGGTAACAAAAGATAATCAGGTACTCTAGCAAACAAGACCACATGAACAAAAACCAGCATGGAACAGACAGAATGAAAACTCTCTCAGAGAGAAGGCGGAAGATGCAAGAAGGAATTGTAAATTCGAGGCAGACATTTGGCAGACATTTAAGTAAGTGTTATCGCCATGAACCAACAGATAAAAGTGACAGCTGGGCTGAACACGTGAAAACCGCTACGTGGGGATAAAGTGCTGTGAGGTTCCTCTTAGAATGTCTGGAAAAGAGAAAGGTACAAATTACCATTATCTTTATTTACCTTGTTAGTCTATACATCTTGTCGAAAACTTATTTTAGCACTTTTTTATTATAATTTATACACAGGAAAATTTCCATTTTCCTGTGCGATTTTCATACGTTTTGACAAATTTGGCCTTGTAACTGCCACCAGAATCAAAATTAGAAGGTCTGTTGGCCCATACAATTCATATGTCCCTTCATAGTCAAATGCGCCAATCCCTGGCAACCGCTCATCTGTATTCTGTCCCTTTCAGTTCAGTTCAGTCGCTCAGTCGTGTCCGACTCTTTGCGACCCCATGAATCGCAGCACGCCAGGCCTCCCTGTCCATCACCAACTCCCGGAGTTTGCTCAAACTCATGTCCATCGAGTCGGTGATGCCATCGTTTTCCCTCTCCCAGGAGAGCGTGTAGGTGGAGCCACACAGAACAGGGCCCTCCGAGCTGGGCTCGCTCAGCACAGTGCACCTATGCCGCCGCACACGGGCTGCTGTTTTTACTGTTTGCTTATCCATTCTCTAGTCAAAGGACATTTGTTTTCCAGTTCTGGGCAGTCCTTCACACAGGAAAATATCTAGGAAAGGGATTACCTGGGTAGCCTTAAGATTTTAATAAAGCTGCTTGCAAAACAGAAGGTCTTTATCTGGTATGCGGAGAAGTAAGAAAACCAACAGGACCTGCTATCAGTCTGCTTTCTGGACAACTCCCTGCGGTCTCAGGGAGCTTCTCCTTCCTCATTCATTCTGTGTTTACCCTAGTAAGATGATCGTAAAAGACAGGGTACCGTATTTGCCTACAGGATTTGTATTTCTGTCAAGTCATCATGTGAGAAACAAGGAAATAAAAGACAGAATTTCTAATAAAATTTACGGCAAACTGAGAAATGTGTTGAACCTTTCACTTTCCTGGAAAGGTAGACATAACTGTCCCGTGATTATTCAATGACTCAGAATTGGCCTAAAATAAAATAGATAATAGGCTGTGAAAGAGTGTAACTGCTGTATTTTCACTCTGAACAATTAAGCCCAGTATGAGGACAGTTGTTTATGAATTCCTATTCCCACTTCTATAAAATGCATATGCTTGCTGACTGGTCAACAGGAGTGAAATATGGAAAAAAGCACAGACAGCCAGAGATATGTTTAAGTAGTTAAATATAAACTTTCTGGATATGGAGTAATTTACGGTGAATTTTTTTTCAAGAAACTGAAAAGAAGAAAAGTTCAGTATACTTGGCAAACATGTCCTTCTCTGAACTAAATCTTTTTAGAGCCACTGCTACACTTCAAACATGCTCCCTAAAACACCTGAAAAGAAGGATTTGTCACGAGAAGGCAGAGAGGTATCCACTGAAAAATCATTTTAACGTTGTTTTATGTTAAAGAATCACTCAAAAGTAACTAAATAAAGGTTGAGATAATCAGGGCCAATGTTTTCATTATGGTTCTTGTGACACCTGCTGGTTTGATCTTATCTTCATCCCTAATACACATCCATATGTGAGACAGAAGCATTTTACATACAAAAGTCTGTAGCACATGAAACAGAATCCTGAGATTAATCAAGGGACCAATGAACCAAAAACTTAATGAGCATACGTAGACCAACTAATCACTTCTCACAGCCACTGAGTTACTGAAATCAGTGTTGTTGGGTTTACCTGAAGTCACTTCCCAATGAATTTAATGAATACAAGCTGTCTGTGACCTTAATTCTGACACTAAAGTTACATTTTTAACCTTCAACTGCTAAAGACACTAGAGTATGCTATTAGAATTCAAAAATGCCAAAAAGTGGATGTCTTTAAATATATTATCTCGGATAATTTTCTGGTTTGTTTTCAGCAAATTCAAAATAGTGCCTTTGTAAAATAAGATAACACACACCGCTGACTAAGTCAGCCCTCACATTTTTACCGCCCTCCCTTCCTCCCCCTCTTCCCTGAATCCACATAAAACACGGTGTCAGGGCTTTAAGGTCACAGCCACCACTGCACCTCGGGCTGTACTACCCATCCCATCAGAGGCCATGCAAAACACCCGAGTGCACGAAAAACTCCAGATGGAAACAACTCTTCAGGATTATAAAACTGTAATAGAAAAAAAAATAAAATAAAATTGTAATAGAACTGCAAGGAAAAAGATTCTCTAACACTGGATTTCATAATGCTAAAAAACACTGCATTCCACAGTTGCCTCACCCTCTGAATAAATATATCAAACCTGAGAAAAATAAAGTTTCTTCTTCCTAGGAACTTTAGTGTTTCATACTGCTAACATTAAAAAAGAAAAAAAAAAAAATTCAATGTCTCTAAAGAAAAAGAAATACTCCAGTAAGTCCTCTTTTTACTTGCTACTCTTTCCCTAGTTCAGCAAATCTATTAAGCCACAGGCTCCACACACCACCATTCAGTAGAGGCTGGATTAATTCAAACCCAAGAGGGTGCGCAAGGATACATAAGAGGAAGTCAGAAAACGTGCAGTGTAGGTGGGGAGTAAACACATTTCCTTCACTTCTTAATCATGCATTGATTCTCACGCAGCAAAGAGCTGTTTGAACCTAAGTGAGAGTTACTTTCTAACAGACCATTCTGAACAAAACCAGCCCTGGATGTGGCCTGCGAGTCGGCCGTTCTCGGCCCTGGTTGGCTACCTGGTCCCCTGTGCTGCTGCTGCTGTCCAGCTGTCGGCCGCCACCCTGATTTCCCACCCCTGATTCCACCTGAGCAGTCTGCAGCGGGACCCGCACCTGTCCACTGAAGAAGAAATATATACATAAAAGGCACACAGAGGAGGACGGTGCATGACTTGATTTGTGAACCACTCGGCGTTAGAACTTAACAGGCTCTATCCCACTTGCCCTGGTGTCCAGCGCATCACTGCAGCGGGGTGACCAGCACTCTGGCTACCAAACCTGCCCCGCGGTCGGGCCCATCAACCAGGCCGCTTCAGACACGGCAGACAGGTGGCTCACACTCCTCTGTCTGAGTCTAAATTGGACCCAAACAGAAAGAAACGGGGTGGGGGGGGCGTAGTTATTCCAGGACACTGACCAGTGACGGGGGGTTGGGGGGGAGAGGGCGGGAGCGACCACAGTAGGAGCTCCAGACTTCCTCGGTGGATTTCTGCTGTTAACATATTATCGTATGTAATTTTTTTTTAAGTAAAATTAGAAGGAACATAAACACCTCTTAGCACACACAGAAGTCTCTTCTGAATGTCTCCCAGCTCCTTGTTTAAAGGAGCTTGTTTAAACCAAGATCATCCCTTGGTTTCAAAAACATGTATGATCTAACTCCGTAAATTACAATGTTTGGAAGAGTCATTTCAGACCATACTTACAAATGAAGTATCTGAGTTTGACTTTTAAAATAACAAGTAGGTAGGTCTAAGCTATGGAGCCTAAGAGCCGTCAGCATCTTCCTGTCTGACGGTTCCGCGCGGCAACGGGTCAGGGCTGAGACGTGCGCTCATCTCTGAGCCCTCCACGGGTCACCAGGGTGCAGACACCGCTGCGTTCCTGGAGAGGACCTCTGAGAAGGAAAGGCTCGGGGAAGGAAATCAGGAGGGAGGGAAGAGCAAGAAGGAGGGCGGCAGGAGGGAGCCCAGCGAGGCAGCGCGGCCGGGTCTGAGCGGCAGGACCGCTCTCATCACAGCAGCATGCCCCGGACACGGGGGCGGGGCGCGGGCGGTCCCTCCATCCTTTCAGCCACAGGCCTGTCCCGATGGGGAAGTGTTCCGGGAACCGGGCTGAGGTCCTCAGCACCCCGCACTGAGGTCCCCACTCCCTGGACAGGGCTCTCAGGCTCCGAAGGGCAGCAAGAGTGGCCGAGCGAACAGGACCCCCGTTCTCGGCAGAGATGGAAGGCCCCATGGCACACACTCCTGCTGCCCCCGGGCAGCGAGGTTCCCGAGTGCTGGGGGGTCCTGTGCGGCTTCTCCAACCTCCTCCAGCGCGGGAGGAGCTGGACTCGGGTCACGTCGGGGAGAACTTTGCTCCCAGTCACCGGTTTCTGTGAAAACCTGCCAAGTTTTTACTCTTTTGCGTCACACAACACATGCCCCCCCCCCAAAAAAAATAATCCGTGAGAGCAACTAACACCCCAGGAAGATGGCTCCAGAACCAGGCTCGCGAGGCGCAGCCCCGGCAAACGGGAACCGCGATAACCTGACGGCCCGGCCCTGTGGGCGCTCCAGCGTGGATGCGCGCGCACCGCGCCATCTCTTTCAGCCCCCTTCAATTTCACACCGATCCCTGAGATTCTGAATGGACTTTGGAAATCAATGGCGGGGAGAGAAATGATTATAATGCAATCACACATCATGCAATGTGTGAATGCATGCAAACTGCATATTATTTTATTCTAAAAGCACTTGTGGTTCAAATGTGCCAAGTCTAGCTCAAAGCCAGAAGCAGCCGTTAAGATTTTTTCGCAACAAATTGTTTCTGGTGTTTCCCTTCACCCTCTTCCTTCCTGACGTTAGAGTGACATTAGGCAAGTGGGACACTGCGGAGGACACTGCTGCTCTCCACCACCCAGATCCCCAAGACTCCCGGCCGGACCAGCCCGGTGGGACCATTCCAGCAAGACCATCCAAGCAGAGACTGCCTGGGAGGCTGTTCCGGTGAGACCCCCGGTGAGCGGGTGCCAGGAAAGGCGGGGGGCGAGGAGTGCACACCGCGCTCCAGAGGTGCGACCGTCATCGGCTTCCAGCCCAACATCACACCTTCCCGAGCATGGAGCCTCCAGACGGATTTCCCGGAGACTGGGAGGGGAACGCCGGGGGCCCGGGGCGCCCAGGCAGCCCTTGGCATGAACAGAGGCGCGGGCCGCATTGGTTCCTGCTCCTGAGGACACCTGACCCCGAACAGGACGACTGATGCGTGTGAACCCCGGCTGCTGCGTGCGCCGGGGCAAGCAACGCGGACCGCAGCGCTGCTGAGGCCACGCCTGAGCTACTTCTGGTCTGGAAAGAGACGTGGCACAAGCACCTCTGACTTTTCCCGCGCAGCCAGGGAGAGTCAGCAGCCCGCAGGCCTGAGGCAGAGAGCTGCAATCAGGTGTCCTCAGACCTGACATTTCAGCGCGGCTGAATCTAAACCACGCTGCTGCCGCGCGGGTCATTAAAAGCCCTGCTGAAGGAAGGGCTCCCCCACGCTGATGACTCCCAGCCGGAGGGGTCTCACACCAGCCTAGTCTCTGCTGCACTCTGAACAAAGCTTCCGGTGACCTTCCCAGGCTTCCTGTCTGTGGCCTGGGAGGGCAGGCACACCGCTCAGTCCTGCTGCTTCCTCAAGGCTCACACAGCCCCGGGCAGACACGCTGCCTGACCCGGCCACTCGCCCTCTCCCGGAGGAGTATCCACAGGGTGAGATTCAGACAGAGGAGAGACAGAGCCGAAAAAAGCAGTGCCCCGAAACTGAAGGCAGGAGGAGAAGGGGACGACAGAGAATGAGACGGCTGGATGGCGTCACCGACTCCATGAACATGAGTCTGAGTAAACTCCAGGAGTTGGGGATGGACAGGGAGGCCTGGCGTGCTGCAGCTCATGGGGTCACAGAGAGCCGGACACGACAGAGCAACTGAACTGAACAAGAAAGAAGAGACAGAGGCTTTTTTCTCTTTTTGTAGTGGTGGCCAATTTCATAGCATATTAATGAAGGGTTCTGTGAAGGAATTCAGTCACTTAAGTCTGATGATCTGAAGCAGGGACTGGCTTCTTCAGCGACAGGCCAGAGAGCAAACATTTCCAGCTTCCCAGGCCAGCATCAGCTGCAGTCACTGACCCCTGATGCAAAGCCGCCGTGGACCATCCAAGGAAGACGGCGCTGTGTTCTCCTGTAACCTCATTCAGGACAACCAGCTGGGGCCACATCTGGCCACAGGCCATAGTCTGCGCACCCCTGAGCTAAAGCAAATGTCTGTCACACTTTGGCCCAGTGAACATCCAGTACCTGGGAAATACTACATTGGCCCTTTTAATCTGAAACCCTCCCCACGAACCTTGGAGCCTGCCCACTCCACTAAGTACTCCACTACATACTCTGGATTTATCAAAGCAATAGAGTGAATCAATGAGATAAAACAGGATGCAGACCTATTACCTTTACACTAAAGTTAACACTGAACTTGCCTGGTGGCTCAGTGATACAGAACCCACCCTCCAATGCAGGAGACCCGGGTTCGATCTCTGGGTGCGGAAGATCCCCTGGAGAAGGAAAAGGCAACCCACTCCAGTATTCTTGCCTGGAGAATCCCATGGGCAGAGGAGCTGGCAGGCTACAGTCCATGGGGTCACAAAGAGTCGGACACAATTAAGCAACTAAACACCACCACCAAAGACTGAACTATTGTGTGGCTACCCTACAGGGCTAATTCTGGTAGGACTCACTTCTGCTGCTCCCTCCTTACTACAATGCATGCAAATACAACCCTCTTCCACTAAAAACCCAGAAATTAATAAAATTGTATATAATAAACTATAATCTGTACATCATAGACCACAAGAGTTACTATCTAAAAACTAGGAATCTCAACAACTCAACATGAACAAGGACAAAATCGAGGGAAGGCAGCCGATAAGAGTAAGTCCAAGATGACAACCTAAAACCAGAGAGAAAGCCACTGCTGACAGGACAAGAAGCAACAAAGAGATCCCTGCAGAACCCCGGAGCTGGGCAGACAGCAGGAGTTCAGAGAGCGCCTGAGGGCAGAGGTCTGGGTGAGCACCCAAGGCAGCACTCAAGACCTAGGATGACCAGCCTCCACTGGTCAAGGCGAAAGGTGACGCGCCTTCCCGAAAACCGAACCCTCCCTGGAGAAGCTGACATCATTCAGGGCCTCTGCGAGCGTTCATACACAGGGTCTGTTGTGCAGTAACAGTCACCAGGCTGGCCGGGAGACCAGACAGGCAAGCTCAAGAGCTGGGGGGGACCACTGGGGGATGGATGGGGGAGTGGACAACAGAGATGGTCTCAAAAGTGAACCGGACCTTAGAATCATCAAAAACAAACCTTAAAATAATGATTACTATGTTCTTTAAATTAGTTGAAAACACAGAGAAATTCAACAGAAAACTGAGATCTATAATGAGACAATGCACTGCTCATGAAGAGATAGGAGTCCTAATTTGATGCTGGCTCTAACAGGTCAGGGAAGTATGGAAATCTCCCCGGCAGGCGGGCACTCTCTTAACAGAACACGGAAAGAATGTATAATTAGCAAGGTGACGGGGGCAGGGGTGAAACCGCAATACCAATAATGGAATGACTGACAAAGGCACAGGAAAGGAGGCAAACAGCAGCAAAGACCAGCTGGAACAGAGGAAAATAAATACTAAGATGACAAGCTTAAATCCAAATACTTCAGTAATAGCACTAAAACTAAACGTGTGTGTGTTAGTTGCTTAGTAAATGAATGAACTATTAGCTCCAACTGTAAGATGGAACTGGAACTGATCAGACCAGATTTTCACCAATGATTCATCTCCCAGCCCGCCTTTCCGCAAGGACGATGGACCATGGGACCTGGGTGTGCAAACACCAGCAAGAATCTCTTGCCCCAGGGAAAGCTGCTTCCTCCCCTCCGCGTGCCTCCCGCCCACAAAGGGGAGCGGCCATGCTTCTCCTTGAGAAAAACGCCAAAGAAGCACAGACCCCCGCCCCGATGCCTCTGGACAGGGCACCACCGCCAGCAGCTTCCTGCATCCAGGTTCGCCATCACGGGAGAAAAACAAACCTCTGTATGTTTGTGCCACCACCATTCTTTGACGCCAACCGCGTCCCTAACAGATCTGTCACGGAGGGAACCCAGGGGCGGTAAGGTCCACCTCTGACATCAAACTGGATGGCTTGTCTTGGGAAGTTTACTCCAAACTGTAAATGTATCATTTCCCACATACCCTTATTATTTCAAAGCTAGGCAGCTAAAACTTGGACAAAATCAAGAAGTCATTCAAGAATTCTGTTCTCTGGCCATTTTTCACTTGATTGCTGCACCAAACAAGCCTGCAATGACCCCTTCTGACCCTTTCCTTCCCTGAAATACAGCTTTTTACATACTAATCTGTAAACAATAATGTCTTCTGAGTGGCTCAGAAGAATTTAGAACTAGTAACATTAAACTCTTTACCATTTTCCTAGAATACACGAGTCCCTAAAGGTCTGAATTATTTTTAATTGGCAAATTATTTACTTTTAATCTTCACAGTAAGAAAAATCTGAAGATAAACGCCTCTGGAAACAGAAGTTATAGCAGAGGTGACATTAAAGCAAGCACCTCAGATGATTTTAAGACAATTACTTTTCTTCCTAAAATATGGTAGATCAGTAAATGTCTTCTTCAAGGGAAAACACCAGCTCATACTCAGCGTAAATGTTAAACACAAACTAAAATTGGGTTTAAAGAGTCAATCTTTGCCCTCTCTTCACATTAAAAAGTAAAGTTCAGTACAAGACAACAGGGGAGTATTTTTAGCAGCTGAAACAGGTAACTCTCTAGAATCAGACTCGACGATGAGCTTTTCTCTTCAATCATGTGTGCCTCACAGATCTCAGAGGCAGTCAATGGGCTGAGTCCACAAACAGGTATCGTGCGCTCTGACTGCCTGGGGCCTCGGAGGAGGAGACGGTTCCTGGTCCTGCTTCTCGGCTGGAACGCGAACGCGTCAGTCACTACAAACCGGTGCCCAGCGCCCCCGGGAGTGCCGAGCGGTAGCGCTTATGTACTCAGTCGTGCCCCACTCTCTGCGACCACACGGACTGCAGCCCACCAGGCTCCTCGGTCCCTGGGATCTCTCAGGCAAGAATACTGGAGTGGGTTGCCATCTCCTCCTCTGGGGGATCTTCCCGACCCAGGGATCAAACCTGTATTTGTTGCGCATCCCGCACCAGCAGGCGGGTTCTTTTATCATTTGGGCTGGCTGGGAAGTACGAAGAAGGTCTTTTTTTTTTTTTTTTTATTTCAACTACAGAGGGCAGGTCTTTATTCCCAATCCCGATCCCCCCTCCCACCTCCCTCTCCACCCGATTCCTCTGGGTCTTTCCAGTGCACCAGGCCGGAGCACTTGTCTCATGCATCCCACCTGGGCTGGTGATCTGTTTCACCATAGATAGTATACATGCTGTTCTTTTGAAATATCCCACCCTCACATTCTCCCACAAAGTTCAAAAGTCTGTTCTGTATTTCTGTGTCTCTTTTTCTGTTTTGCATATAGGGTTATCGTTATCACCTTTCTAAATTCCATATATATGTGTTAGTATGCTGTAATGTTCTTTATCTTTCTGGCTTACTTCACTCTGTATAATGGGCTCCAGCTTCATCCATCTCATTAGGACTGGTTCAAATGAATTCTTTTTAATGGCTGAGTAATATTCCATGGTGTATATGTACCACAGCTTCCTTATCCATTCATCTGCTGATGGGCATCTAGGTTGCTTCCATGTCCTGGCTATTATAAACAGTGCTGCGATGAACATTGGGGTGCACATGTCTCTTTCAGATCTGGTTTCCTCAGTGTGTATGCCCAGAAGTGGGATTGCTGGGTCTTTTTAATTAAATGGAAACAGGGATGGTGGTGGTGTTGGTGGGCCAGGACGGATTCCCCTGACCTACAGGCTTTCTGTCTTTCCCTCTCCCCACCACTCTCTACTGTCTCGATCAACAGCAAATACCAAAACCAGGACCTCAGGGCCAGCTTGCTATCCAAAAGTGAACTCGACAGCTTCCCCCAAGCTGCTTCCAACTATCTGCACTTCAGCTGTTAAACACTACCATCCACCTGACGCCCACAATGGAAACCTCGGCGTAGAAATGCAGCCCTGCTTCCCCACATCCAATCAATCTCCAAGTCACACCAATACATTAAAAAGAGAAGAGTGCGGATAAGTGACATGGAAAATGAAGACAGTGAAACTCCACAAAACCAGAAGCTGGATCCTTTAAAAAAGATAATAAAACCCGACAAACCTACGGCAAGACTGATTGAGGAAAAAAGCAGACTGCAGAGAGAAATGATAACTACAAATTCAGCAGAACAAGAAATGTGGGGGGAAGACGAGAGAGAGGATACAAAAATAAACATTTTTCATCAGTAAATCTAAAACCTGAGATGAGATGGACAAATTTCTGGGAAAAAAGTGTGTGTTTGTATGTCTATGAAACTAATTCTAAAATATGAAAGAAAAGGGAGCCGAAAATAGACAAGAGAGTTTTGAAAAACACCAACAAGGCAAAGGGCAGACAGAGATGAAGATGTACGGAAAATGTAACTGCGGCAGGAAAAAGCAAAGCCCAGTGAGCGGACACAGAGCCCAGAACGGAACTGCTCCTGTGGAAACTGCACGCGACGGAACAGGCACGAGGAGCGAGAGGAAGGTGTGCGGGGACAGGGCGGGGCGGCACCGAGGTGACCGGGCACTGGGCACCGGAACATCATACATGCTCACACGTGCATATACATGAGGAGGGGACCACCGCCTTCCACGACACAGTGGGCCGGGGTGGCTAAATAGGAAAAACAGACCCGTATCTTCACAATCTCAAAGTAGAAGGAAACGTACTTCAGGATAAAAAGAAGAACCAGGAAACACTGAGAAAGTTCAGTGATATCTATTCATCAAGGGGCACGACTGAAAAATGCAGAAAAGTCATAGACGATGAAAAAAAATACTCGTAATACATATACCAACCCAGAACCAACATCCAGGATTTGTGAAGAGCTCGATAAACAAGTCAAGCTGATTTTTATTACTGGCAAAAGACATGAACAAGTAATTTCCAGAAGAGTATCTGAAACAATATTCAGTATCAGCTCTTTAAAATCAGGGATAGGCAAATTAAACTAACAAAAAGACACTGTTTCATATGCATCGGACAGGCTAAAATTTTTGAATTCTGGCAAAATAAAACCAAGATATGGAGCAACTGGAATTCTCACATACGGTAGGTAGGTAGATAGAATATCGAGAGGTCAATGCCCCTAAGACCTCCCAATGCACCTCCCTATATGTGCAAGAATACAAGACAAAGACACACACGAGAACGTGTATGACTTGTTTCTAACCATGTTAAAAACATAAAAGATACTATGGGATACATCAAATAAAATAATATCAAAGGCACTACACCCCTCTAAGTCTAAAAAACACTGTATGTGTGTATGTTGGTTGCTCAATCATATCTGACTCTCGGTGATCCCATGGACTGTAGCCTGTCAGGCTCCTATGTCCGTGGGATTCTCCAGGCAAGAATGCTGGAGTGCGTGGCCATGTCCTCCTCCAGGGGATCTTCCCAACCCAGGGATTAAACCCAAGTCTCCTGCATTGCAGGCAGATTCTTTCCCATCTGAGCCACCAGGAAAGCCCAAAACAAAATACTACATAAAATTTATGACTGGGACTTCCCCGGTGATCCAGTGGCTAAGATTTCTCACTCCCAATAGAGGGGCCCAGGTTCAACCCTTGGTCGGGGAACAAAATCCCACATGCTACAACTAAGAGTTCACAGTTCAGTTCCATTCAGTCGCTCAGTCATGTCCGACTCTTTGCGACCCCATTAACTGCAGCACACCAGGCATCCCTGTCCATCACCAACTCCCAGAGTCCACCCAAACCCATGTCCATCGAGTTGGTGATGCCATCCAGCCATCTCATCCTCTGTCATCCCCTTCTCCTCCTGCCCTCAATCTTTCCAGCATCAGGGTCTTTTCAAATGAGTCAGCTCTTCGCATCAGGTGGCCAAAGTATTGGAGTTTCAGGTTCAACATCAGTCCTTCCAATGAACACCCAGGACTGATCTCCTTTAGGATGGACTGGTTGGATCTCCTTAAGAGTTCACAGGCCACAAGTAAAGATTCTGCACACCACACTGAAAAGCAAAGATCCTGTCTGCCGAAACTAAGACCCAGTGCAGCCAAGTAAATATAGTTTTTGTTTTTGTTTTTTTAAATTCATGACTGTCCCTTTACTGTTTACCTAATAGAAAACACAGCAAAAACTTCCTACTGATTTAGAAATGTCAATATTCTGACAACTCCCACTTTCTGGAAAGAAAATTTAAAACAAAAATCATTCTTCTCTTCTTGGGCCAATCTTCTAATAAATGGTAGAAAGAAAAACAAAACACTTTCAGGGGAAAAAAAATGCTGAATCTCTAAAAGTATAATTATAGTGATAATTATTCATCTAGAAAAATTGTTATTTTAATTCTAGCATTCCAGCACACAGCATACTCAATAAACACAGGTTTTTATTAAAGCTTAAGTCATTCAAAAAGCCTTAAAGAAAACTAATGGCATAAAAACTCCTCATCTCTGACAGTTCGAGTGCGCTTGCTCGCCTTGTGAGAAAGTATCAGCGAGTGGACTTAGGAAGACTTAGGTCTCGCGAGTCGGCCGCGCCTGCGGCGGCGGACGGAAACCCGCCTCCTTTCGGGGTGGCACGGGGATTTGGACGGCAGTCCTCGGTCTGGGGGCGGGCGAGGGCGTCGCCAGGTGTCTTGTACGCATCTCCAGAAGAAAACTTGGTGCTACAGTAATATTCTCATCGCAACACTGTCTTCCGGTTTCACCTGACGCGGGCCGGGGACAAGCACTTCCGGGAACAGCATGACGGCGCGCGCAGGGAAGAATTACTGGCGGTGCCGGGAACGGTGCATTTTCTGTGTCAGGTTGACTGGGTCACAGCTGCCCGGGCCATCGGCTGGACGTGATTTCTGAGCACCTGGGAGAGTTTCCAGCGGAGGCTGGAGGCGGAGCGCGGAGTTGAGCCGCCTGCCCCCGACACGCACGCCGGCCCCAGTGCGGGGGCGCGCCGCCCCACCCTTCGAGGCCGAGGAGGACTGACGGGCGGGGAGAGGAGGGCGTCCCAGAGCCCCGCGCCGCACGCCGGGTCCTCAGGGCCGCAGACTCACCGCCCACTCGCAGCACCCATGCTGCTGGCTCAGGAGCCTCCGCACTCGGATACGACAACGACACCACCAGCTTGCCGATGGCAGACCAGGGACACCCCAGCCTCCGTGACCACGTGAGCCGATTCCTCAGGACAGATCTCTCTATAGATGTGTATCTGTGTGTGTGTGTAGACCTTGATACGTGGCAGGCTACACATATTAAGGTAACCACATGTACAGAGAGAGGTGTAACTTGAGAGTGTGTTTATATACATATCCTCTTGGTTGGGTTTCTCTGGAGAACCCGGACTAATACAGCACTGGGGTCTTAAATTAACAAATTAACATGTCTGTTTGTACTGCAGTGGCAATATGGATCAAGTAATTTAGGCAAACACAAAACGATGACACCCTCCCCCCCTTCTTTTTCTTAAATCAGTGAAATCTAAAGTTTAACTTTTAAATGACACAAATTCTTTATTCATTCTAACAACTTCTTAAAGCACATTCAAAGTCGTTTAACCGAGTCATTACATTCCCTATTTTTTTTAAGTGTATCATCAGAGCTTAGCAGCTATTCCCAGCGTAGTACTCAAAATGATGCAGCCCCTCCAGGAATGAATGAAATAATTTTCAGTTGTTGGTCCCCAGGGAATAAATATTTTAAAATATCTTAAAACATAAAATCTGACTTCATCTTAAAAGCCCTTAACGTTCATCTGACTGTTTAAAGAGGCCTGTAAGTGGGTCACAGGATATGTGTTCCCACACTGAAGATCTGTATACAAATTGTTCCCTGGAAAGAATGTTTAACCAGAGGTTATAAAAACCAAAAGCAGGATTAACAATGGAAAGTCCAACCTAACATCAGCTGGCCCTGTGACGCTGCAGCCAGCGGTGTCCGGGGCCTGCTCACTCGGAGTTTGGAGGGACGCTAGTCCATCTCACCGCAAATATGCAAGTGTCTTCTTTATCCCTCAGTTGTGCTTAAAACATAACTAATCAAAGAAAAAGACACTGGTTTACACAATCAACGATCAACTACGCTGTCATTAACCAAAGGCAGCAAGATTCTCAAATGTCTGTTTCCAATGACAGCCCTGGGTTCAGGAGGGCTGACCCAACTCCAGGCAAGCAGAGGGGCTGTCCAGGCCCCCACTCGGCTCGGGGGCGGGCCTGCAGCAGGAGGGCTGACAGCGCCGGGCTGCTGCTCCCACCGCCAGCAGCGCCTCCTCAGCACCGGCTCCATCTCTGAGCCTCCCCGCCCACCTGCAGCTCCCTTGGCGCAGGGCAGGCCAAGCTGATCACTCTCCACTGACTGCAAAGTCCAGGCGGTCGCTCTGCCACTTAACTTTCGAGTCTCAGTACTGACTCCTTCCCAGCCTGCAAGGCAGCCGCTAAACAACAGCACTGAAAACAAGAAAGAGCAGCAGCTGCATGGGGCTGGGGCAGAGATTGATTCTATCAGACCACAGACTGATACATCCGATCAATATCAGACCACAGACTGATACATCTAATCAATGTCAGACCAAAGACTGATACATCTAATCAATGTCAGACCACAGACTGATGTAGCTAATCAATATCAGACCACAGACTGATACATCTGATCAATGTCAGACCACAGACTGATACATCAGATCAACATCAGACCACAGACTGATACATCTAATCAACATCAAACCACAGACTGATACATCCAATCAACATCAGACCACAGACTGATACATCCGATCAACATCAGACCACAGACTGATACATCCGATCAGTATCAGAGCACAGATTGATACATCTGATCAGTATCGGACCACAGACTGATGTATCTGATCAATCAGACCACAGGCTGATACATCCGATCAACGTCAGACCACAGACTGATACATCCGATCAATGTCAGACCACAGACTGATACATCCGATCAATGTCAGACCACAGACTGATACATCTGATCAGTATCAGACCACAGACTGATGTATCTGATCAATCAGACCACAGACTGATGTATCTGATCAATCAGACCACAGACTGATACATCCGATCAATATCAGACCACAGACTGATACATCTGATCAATCAGACCACAGACTGATACATCCGATCAACGTCAGACCACAGACTGATACATCCGATCAACGTCAGACCACAGACTGATACATCCGATCAACGTCAGACCACAGACTGATACATCCGATCAACGTCAGACCACAGACTGATACATCTGATCAGTATCAGACCACAGACTGATGTATCTGATCAATCAGACCACAGACTGATGTATCTGATCCATCAGACCACAGACTGATGTATCTGATCAATCAGACCACAGACTGATACATCCGATCAATATCAGACCACAGACTGATACATCTGATCAATCAGACCACAGACTGATACATCCGATCAATGTCAGACCACAGACTGATACATCCGATCAATGTCAGACCACAGATTGATACATCCGATCAATGTCAGACCACAGACTTATACATCTAATCAATGTCAGATCACAGACTGATGTAGCTAATCAATATCAGACCACAGACTGATACATCCGATCAACATCAGACCACAGACTGATACATCCGATCAACGTCAGACCACAGACTGATACATCCGATCAACATCTGACAACAGACTGATACATCCGATCAGTATCAGACCACAGACTGATACATCTAATCAACATCAAACCACAGACTGATACATCCAATCAACATCAGACCACAGACTGATACATCCGATCAACATCAGACCACAGACTGATACATCCGATCAGTATCAGAGCACAGATTGATACATCTGATCAGTATCGGACCACAGACTGATACATCCGATCAATGTCAGACCACAGACTGATACATCCGATCAATGTCAGACCACAGACTGATACATCCGATCAATGTCAGACCACACAGACTGATACATCCGATCAATGTCAGACCACAGACTGATACATCCGATCAATGTCAGACCACAGACTGATACATCCGATCAATGTCAGACCACAGACTGATATATCCAATCAATCAGCCTGATTATGTTCTTTGCAGCCAAAGATGGAGAAGCTATATACAGTCAGCAAAAACAAGACCAGGAGCTGACTGTGGCTCAGATCATGAATTCCTTATTGCCAAATTCAGACTTAAATTGAAGAAAGTAGGGAAAACCACTACACCATTCAGGTATGACCTAAATCAAATCCATTACAATTATATACTGGAAGTGAGAAATAGACTTAAGGGACTAAATCTGATAGACAGAGAGCCTGATGAACTATGGACTGAGGCATGTGACACTGTACAGGAGACAGGGAGCAAGACCATCCCCAAGGAAAAGAAATGCAAAAACGCAAAATGGCCGTCTGAGGAGGCCTTACAAATAGCTGTGAAAAGAAGAGAAGCAAAAAGCAAAGAAAAGGAAAGATATTCCCATTTGAATGCAGAGTTCCAAAGAATAGCAAGGAAAGATAAGAAAGCCTCCCTCAGTGATCAGTGCAAAGAAATAGAGAAAAACAATAGAATGGGGAAGACTAGAGATCTCTTCAAGAAAATTAGAGATACCAAGGGGACATTTCATACAAAGATGGGCTCATACAAAGAACATTTCATACAGGAATGGTATGGAACTAACAGAAACAGAAGATATTAAGAAGAGGTGGCAAGAATACACAGAAGAACTGTACAAAAAATATCTTAATGGCCCAGATAACCATGATGGTGTGATCATTCACCTAGAGCCAGACATCCTGGAATGTGAAGTCAAGTGGGCCTTAGGAAGGATCACTACAAAAAAAAGTTAGTGAAGGTGATGGAATTCCAGTTGAGCTATTTCAAATCCTGAAAGATGATGCTGTGAAACTGCTGCACTCAGTATGTCAGCAAATTTGGAAAAGTCAGCAGTGGCCACAGGACTGGAAAACGTCAGTTTTCATTCCAATAACAAAGAAAAGCAATGCCAAAGAAGGCTCAAACTACCACACAATTGCACTCATCTCACACGCTAGTAAAGTAATGCTCAAAATTCTCCAAGCCAGGCTTCAGCAATATGTGAACTGTGAACTTCCAGATGTTCAAGCTGGTTTTAGAAAAGGCAGAGGAAGCAGAGATCAAACTGCCAACATCCGCTGGATCATTGAAAAAGCAAGAGAGTTCCAGAAAAACATCTATTTCTGCTTTATTGACTATGCCAAAGCCTTTGACTGTGTGGATCACAAGAAACTATGGAAAATTCTGAAAGAGATGGAAATACCAGATCACCTGACCTGCCTCTTGAGAAATCTGTATGCAGGTCAGGAAGCAACAGTTAGAACTGGACATGGAACAACAGACTGGTTCCAAATCGGGCAAGGAGTGCATCAAGGCTGTATATTATCACCCTTCGTATTTAATTTATATGCAGAGTACATCATGAGAAATGCTGGGCTGGAGGAAGCACAAGCTGGAATCAAGATTGCCAGGAGAAATATCAATAACCTCAGATATGCAGATGACACCACCCTTATGGCAGAAAGCAAAGAAGAACTAAAGAGCCTCTTAATGAAAGTGAAAGAGGAGAGTGAAAAAGTTGGCTTAAAGCTCAACATTCAGAAAACTAAGATTATGGCATCTGGTCCCATCGCTTCATGACAAATAGATGGAGAAACAGTGGAGACAATGAGAGACTTTATTTTGGGGGGCTCCAAAATCACTGCAGATGGTGATTGCAGCCATGAAATTAAAAGACACTTACTCCTTGGAAGGAAAGTTATGACCAACCTAGACAGCATATTAAAAAGAAGAGACATTATTTTGCCAACAAAGGTCCGTCTAGTCAAGGATATGGTTTTTCCAGTGGTCATGTATGGATGTGAGAGTTGGACTGTGAAGAAAGCTGAGCACTGAAAAATTGATGCTTTTGAACTGTGGTGCTGGAGAAGACTCTTGAGAGTCCCTTGGACTGCAAGGAGATCCAGCCAGTCCATCCTAAAGGAAATCAGTCCTGAATGTTCATTGGAAGGACTGATGCTGAAGCTGAAACTCCAACCCTTTGACCACCTGATGAGAAGAACTGAGTCACTGGAAAAGACCCTGATGCTGGGAAAGACTGAAGGTGGGAGGAGAAGGGGATGACGGAGGATGAGACGCTAGATGGCATCACCGACTCAATGGGCATAAGTCTGAGTAAACTGTGGGAGTTGGTGATGGACAGGGAGGCCTGGCGTGCTACAGTCCACGGGGTCACAAAGAGTCAGACACGACTGAGGGACTGAACTGAACTGAACTGAAAAACAAGATAAAACAACAACCACCTGTTCTTCACACAGTACCCTGGCATTTCAAACCTTTAAAGGAAACTGTAAAGGCAAGAGGAAGTTCAACAAATCAGAATACTTACTTCAATGGATTTAGTGTTCTATTTCACCGAACACACAACCGAGACGCCTTAATAGCTGAGTTCATTAGGAAACCGAAAACTAAGAAGGAAGATAGTATTTCAATAGCTACGGAAATAATCTCAAATACATCCTTTCACAGGTAAAAATAATTTCCATGAGTCAGTTTACTGTTCTAAACTTACTGACCGTAAGTTTAAATAAAACGACCATTAGAAAGATGATCTGGTGACATAAATCTTCTGGCTCATTGAAGAAGCGCAGCCTAAGTTCTCCCTTCTCTGCAATGTGTAACTCCTTTGAGATAAGGTATCTTCGAGGGCCAAGATTCTGGGTTCATGTTTTAACAAAGAAAATGATTTACAGATTTTCATTTTCACATTCAGTATTTCTGCATGCACCCAACGCTATGGCCTCAGGATATTGAAATAGAAATGACAGGTTACCTGGAAGACAACCAGCAACCAATCACCAATCAAACTGAACAAATCCTTTCTTTTAATAAAACCCAGCTCTGCATATTTATACATAACTTTTTATACCAACATTGTTTCCAGTGAAACAAGTAATAAGACTACCTCTCTCCCCACTCTGGTCCCTTTCATCAGCTGTTGTTCCTGCACCAATTTGTAGGTAAGCCTTAAGCAACCATCATATTAATACACAGAACCAACGCCACATGCAGACAACATGAAAAAGAGATCTGCTTCTTTAGCAAATTCGATAATTTACAGCTTTCTGAAGCCAGTTCCCTGAGTGACACCGCACAGCTAGCAAGAAAGCGTAAGATTACAAGAGCAAGTGTACACATAAATTAACTTCTACTGGTAGCTCATTTGGTAAAGAATCCGCCTGCAATGCAGGAGACCCTGGTTCGATTCCTGGGTTGGGAAGATCTGCTGGAGAAGGGATAGGCTACCTACTCCAGTCTTCTTGGACTTCCCTTGTGGCTCAGCTGGTAAAGAATCTGCCTGCAGTGTGGGAGACCTGGGTTGGGAAGATCCCCTGGAGAAGGGAAAGGCTACCCACTCCAGTGTTCTGGCCTGGAGAATCCCAGGGATTGTCTAGTCCATGGAGTCCGACACAACTGAGCGACTTCCACTTTCAGTGTGTTTTGCTCACACGTATATTCTGTGCTCAGTCCAGAACTCTGATTAGTGTGAGAAAAGTTCAGAATAACTGTTTTCAACGTTTAAATCAGTTTGGGCATGATTAAAAACAAGAACGTTTTAAAAAAAACAGAGAAAGAAATCTCTTTGAGAGCCTGTCCTCTTATTATCTCCACCATCAAACCTATTTCCACAACTCAGCAGCTATCAGAAGGTCACCGTGCCAGGCAGTAAACAATCACAAAAATAGTTTCCAAATCCATGAGACCCTGCGGGGGAGAAGGAGAGCCACGTTTTCCAAGAAAGGAAAGACCGAAATCAGATACCGCGGTGAACTTTTGCGGAGAACCTAATCAGGAAGGCCGGGCAGGCTCCCACGGGCTACAGACCCACGGCGGCCGGGGAGACAGCGGCGCCGTCAGCGAGCACACCTGATGCGTGGACAGCTGCAGTCAGGACAGAAATAAAAAGCGAGCAGCTGGTGGGGAGGAAGGCCCCGGGGAATTTATTTCCAGGTTCGCTCAAACCCACAGTGGGAAGCCGGTCAGCACGATTATAAATCTAATCTTAAGGCATAATGTGACTTTTAGGATTTTCGGCAATCCCCATAGCATACCAACTCTTTCTTCTTCATTCTCAGATTGACTTGACTTGTGTTTCACCCGATGTCATGAACATGGATCCTCACAGACACAGATTAAGTGTTTCTGATGGGTTTCCAGTCTCCCTGGTCAGCACACAGACACTATTTACCAGGGCCTGTGATAAGCAGACTCGGCCTAGGCACAGGGCACCCAGCCTGCACGAAACGGACAGGGCCGCCGCCCTCAGGGCGTCCGCAATCTCATGGGCAAAGCTCACTGCGAGGGCCAGAACAAACGCGGTCCGCCTGACAAGTGAGCAAGGCCAAGTGATAAGGGGCCTGTAACAGTCTGGGGCAAGCGCGTGGGGGTGTCCAGGAATTCTCACACTGAAGCCTCACGGGTCCGGGAAGGGGGTTCACTTGGGGAGGGAGGCAGAGAAGAGGAAGAAACGGGGCAGACGGGACTCCTCCCAGCAGCGCCCCCCAGACGGGGTGTTCGGTCTGTTCTCCACACAGGGAGGCTCCACTTCATGGATGGCCAGGGGAGGCTGCGTCCTTCTGTGTCGAGACACCGTATTTCTTAAACTTCAGCTGTTCTTACATCAGAGCACTGTAGTTCAAGAAGTGAGATTCTGAGTTCTGCAAGTCCAGAACAAGACTTTAAAAGAGCCATCAAGAAAGCTTTGCGGGGGAACATTCTCAATTGGGAGATTCATTTCCTCCTCCCAGAGGAGTGCACAGTGAAAATTTTCCTTATCAGGTAGTTTCACGAGGCTGACCCACACAGAACGGGGGCAGCCACTGAAGACACGTCTTTAAAGCAAACCATCCACCAGCAAACCTCACTTATCAACTGAGGACACAATTCCCCGTTCCTGACAGAACCAAGTTCAAATCCAGACGAGTGCGGCGCAGTGCGTAGCTGTGTCCGACTCTCTGCGACGCCGTGGACTGCAGCCCGCCGGGCTCCTCCGCCCATGGGACTCTCCAGGCAGGGGTACTGGAGTGGGTGGCCATGCCCTCCTCCAGGGGGTCTTCCTGACCCAGGGCCCGAGCCCGGGTCTCCTGCATTGGGAGGCGAATTCTTTACCACTGAGCCACTGGGGTACAGAACTAGGTCAAAAACAGAATCACTGAGCAAAGAGCTTCTCTTCTGAAAAAAGAGACAGTACAGAATGCGGACAGTACGTGCTGAGAAGAAGACGGTCCCCGGGGAGGAGACGCAGGCGGCCACACTCAGGCCCTCACTCTTCACAGGCGAGCCTGTTTGTGTTTTGAAAAGAGCCGAGTGAAGACACTGTTTTTAACATGGATTTTCCTACTCGCTTTCCAAAGTGTACTGTCACTAGACTTTCCCAGAAGCACCGTGATGCCCCACTCTGGCTGAGAACATTGTGTCGCGACGTCACTGGACCTAAGGACAACCTTGCTGGTACTGCCGCCATCGTGTCCGCTGTGTGTGGGCGGGTTCCAGAATTGGTAAAGCCACTGCGAACACAAACCAACTGCATTTGGGAATCCTCAGGTCAACCATTAGTCACAAATATTCTAGATTTTCGAGTGATCTACAGAAATAATGAAAGTTCTCTGAATATATAAGCAGTTTGACTATTTTAAATTGAAACTATATTCTGAATTTTCCAATAAAGCCATTTAAAATCTCTCAAATAGGTTGACAAGAAGTCAGTCAAGCCTGTCAACTGAAGAAAGGAAGTTCCGAGCTCCACAGCATTTATTAATAGGCGCCTTCAGAAAACGGCGCTGAGTCAGTCACAGATTTACTATCGTGAAGAACTCCAGTGTCTGAGGAAGTGAAATACTATGCACACTTATTTATAATGTATTTACCATTTGTGAAAACTGCCCAATGAACAAAGTCAAAGCCTCGCGTTCTGTGCGAGTGCCTAGTGTACCGTGAATAACCAGGGAGCGCTAAGCACCCACAACACTGACACGTGTTCCTAAGAACTGAAATCTGGCAAGGGCATATCTTGTTACTAAATCACTGGAAAGTTATTGCTAATTAAATACCAAACTGTTAAACGGTCTGGGTACCACCAATGCTCACAATGTCTGAGGACGGCCAGAAGAGGCCCCTACACTCCCAGACCTCCACTGCCGATGTCCTTCAGAAACACATGAAGAGAGAAAGGGAAAATGTTTCTTTACTGCCACGTTCTCTCCACATGATTTTCGAGCCCCTCTAGGGTCCTCAGTCACTCAAGCATTGAAAATGCTTCCTGCAGTCACACTCTGTGTCCTCTACTGCCGTGTCCACCGACGCTTAGAACACGACAGGCTCAGGGGAGACATTCACACACTTGCCAAAGGAATGAAAAAATAAAGCCTACCTAATCCTGCTTCGGAGAAGGCAATGGCACCCCACTCAGTACTCTTGCCTGGAAAATCCCACGGACGGAGGAGCCTGGTAGGCTGCAGTCCATGGGGTCACGAAGAGTCGGACACGACTGAGCGACTTCACTTTCACTTTTCACTTCATGCATTGGAGCAGGAAATGGCAACCCACTCCAGTGTTCTTGCCTGGAGAATCCCAGGGACGGGGGAGCCTGGGGGGCTGCCGTCTATGGGGTCGCACAGAGTCGGACACAACTGAAGTGACTTAGCAGCAGCAGTCCTGCTTCGTCTCGGTGAACTTAAAAAGCAGTGGTTAAAATTGACCCTAGGTGCTACTTCAGAGTAAAATTAAGAAGAGCAGCTGGAGAAGACTCCTGAGAGTCCCTTGGATGGCAAGGAGATCCAACCAGTTAATCCTAAAAGAAATCAACCCTGAATATTCATTGGAAGGACTGATGCTGAAGCTGAAGCTCCAATACTGTGGCTACCTGATGCGAAGAACTGACTCACTGGAAAAGACCCTGATGCTGGGGAAGACTGAGGGCAGGAGGAGAAGGGGAGACAGAGGCTGAGACTTAGTGGCTGACCGACAAGAGCAGCAAGGGGCGGCCCCACCAGTGAACTCCCACAGACGTCTGGGGCTGCACATGTGCATTCACTCTGAGGCGTTTCAGAACATGATGTTTAGAAGCCTAGCATCACAATAATCAACTGTTGATAAAGATCCTAGAATACCTTCACCATATCATTCTTGTGCTTAAAAATGTCTAATTGTTCTCCACCGTTTTTAAAATTAAGTACAAATTCCTTAGGCTAGAATTACAGTCCCATTTATCCTACAGAAAGGTACTGACTCCCTTCTGCGGAGCTGGCGGGTGCCAAGGATAACGAGACGAACAACAAAAGGAGCCTTCCCTGGAAGAGCTCCAAGCCCAGAAGAGGCTTTGGAGGAGAAGCAACCCGTGGAAAGTCAAGGGCAGGCTCGGGTTTCCTGCTACTGGACGCAGCCTCGGAAGACTGGCTGGTTCTCAGACGGGGCGTCAGAGCTGGTTTTCCATTTCACAAATTCCACTTTGGCAGCCACAGATGGAATGAATCAGAGCCTCCTGCCCCACGCTTTTTGCCAAACTGGCCCATTTTTGAGCTGCAGAAGTCCTAACTTCACCCACCACCAGGGCTTCCAGGCGAAGCCCAACAGGCAGGGGTCCCGCCCGCAGCGTCCCCTGGAGCCAGGAGGACGCGCCCCCTCGAAGGCCCCTCCCAGGCCTCATCATGCCGTCGGTGACACCATGGCTCAGGGCTACCAAATCCGTGATAACAGACAGCTCAGTCTCCCTGCACAGCGCGCCTTCACGAGCTGCAGGGCCTGACGGCTGCTGATTAGCTGGATTATGCTTCCCTGAAAACAGTCAGGTCTGGTTAAGCCCCTGAGTAGATATCATGGAACAAAGGACAGAGGGTTGAAAAGTAACAGTTTCTAAAATCTAAAACCAGAATATTTCCAAAAAAATAAACCTAAAACCCCTGCAGGACTTTTTCATATGGCTTAACTATACGTGTAACACCTACAGAAACCAAAATCACAGGCCACACCAACCGAAAACTGAGCAAGTCGTAAGCCAGGACCAGAAGGAGGAGAAGCCAGGCCATGAGGAGGAGGTGGGCTGACACCAGGCAGCCTTTCTCTCTCCCACACACCCCCTTACTCACCACTGTCCTCTCTCCAGTTCAAAGCCTGAGAGATTAAAGCAGGCTTGCACACTTGGAAACAGAGGCCAAATAAACCTACTTATTATTTAATACATGACTTAAAGAAAAGAGAAAACTCAAGAGTGGCAAAGCCATTATCATGTCCAAGAACACCCTCCTAACTTGAGAGCTGGCTGTCAGACTATGCACATCTCTACGTCTTAGGGGATTTACAGTCTTTCTTAAAAACGGTTTTCCTCACTTGGCTGCACCAGGCCTTATCTGCAGCACGCGAGCTCTGTAGTGGCATGCGGGATCTTTGGTTGTGGCCTGTGAACGCCTGGCTGCGGCGCGTGGGATCTAGTGCCCTGACCAGGGATCGAACCCAGGGCCCTGCGCTGGGAGCACGGAGCCTGAGCCACTGGACGACCAGGGATGCCGCGGACTTTTAGTTTTGATATCAAAAATGTTCATTACAGTCGACTATGTGGAACTTGACGCTTCTGTTTTAATATGTCAAAGGTATGTCAAAGGTTTTATTAACATAAAATCCAGTGTACTAACCAATGTAGTTATTTCATTAATTGTCAAAACTTAACGAGGTCTTCAAGCACAGCCCCTTTCATGTAGAAATTGATCTGCTTTTTGGCATTTTGTTAAATGTTAACAGATTATATTTTAAATACAATTTGTGGATTAGCCTACCATCGAGGAGAAATTTCTCAAATAATCATTTCCTCTGTTACAGCCCTGAATGAAATCTAAGAGTCCTACAATCTGCATCTTTAGAACTTTACTGCTCCTGTTCACTTCTTGGGTGATGTTATTAAGGAGATGCTCACAAATGTAAGTAACAGCTGTGGGACAACAGTATTTGAATACGACAGAGAGAATACAACTCAACCCACTTTTACCAGGAACCTTCTGTGTAATGTCTGACTGAGGGCTCTGAGCCTCAGTCACCTCAAGTATCGAATGAAGGTACTGGATGGCCTGATTTCCAAAGTCCCTTCCAGTCTCAAACGTCCGCCAAATTCTAATTTCCTCTGAAATAAGTAAGTGGCACTGCACAGATGCAGAGCTTCCTGACGTTCTGATTCAAGCGGAGCAGCTCCAAGCCGGGAGCCTGGGCTGCTGGAGTTCAGTTCTGACCTCGAGAGCAAGCCCAAGGAAGCCGTTCCTGAGGGCCCTCCATCAGTCTTCACAGACGAAAACCCACCGAAAAACAAACCATGACTGATTAATCTGAAATCTGAAATCCCAAAAAGGAATAGTTTTGCTTTGCTTAGTTAGTATGACATTTCAAATACAGGCTTGAGCTCATCAAAAAAAAAAAAAAAAGTTAATACTACTGGGTTTGCTATTGTCTACTGAACTATTTAAAGATGATGTGATGCTCTAAGATTCTTATTTATAATTATTTATCTCATCAAGGTAGCGAGGGAACTATTACATGTATAAAGTTAATGCGGTAAACCATATAAAATGGTCGACATTCTCAGTTTCATAACTTATTCCCTTTTAACCTTTTCCATATAGATATTTCTTCTACATTAAAAGAGAGGTCCATCAGTTTATAAATGCATATTTAGAGCATCATTTCATGAAACACTTTATATACAGTTTTTCCTATTATAAATCAACATGGAAAAATGTGTGAGCTATAAGCCCATTACTTATTCACACTTTTATTTTTAGTAAATGACTATATGAACATAATTTATTTAATAAGCCTGAGAATTTGTTTTCTCAAAGGAAAAAAATGTATGTCCTCTTACAGAAAATAATCCATGTGGCTTCGTATTGTGATTCTTTAAATCAATAAAAAAAAAAAAAAAAGCCAAACACCATTTGACTATCTTCCTAAAAGACTATTATAATTATGAAATATTATTACAAAGTCATGATCATCAGCCAAAGATGCTGTACTCAAATGGGGAATGTGGTAACAAAAATTATGAATTCCAGCGATGACTCTGTCACCATCCAGCAAAAACAAACCTGGAAGTCCACTTGCCTTCTCAGTATCTTTCCATTACCATCTGCCAGGTGAAGAAAACCCTCCCCATTCTTCAAGCACATTGTTACAGAGAGAAGAAACCTGGCTCAAACCTCTTCCGTCACGTTCACCGAGCTATACAGTCCCTGGTGTTTCAGATGGTGTACAGTCTGCCTGCAATGCAGGAGACCCGGGTTCGAGCCCTGGCTTGGGGGAATCCCCTAGAGAAGAGAATGGCAACCCACTCCAGTATTCTTGCCTGCAGGATCTCATGGACACTTTACTTTTTACTACACAGTTAAAACAGCAGATTTTTTGTGTAAATACTGAATAGAATAACTAACAAAATGTTAGCAATGTAAATACTGATTCTTAATCAAGACATAACTTTACTATTAATTTTTTTTGTAATACAAAGTCTTTTAAATACTAGTAAATACTGTAGTTAAAACTACATGCTTAATTTTCACTTGAAAACCCAAAAGGAAAAGGAAAAAAGATCTTCATGTTTCCTTAATCCTGTGATTTTTAGGGTTTCCAAATTCTAAGTTCATATGTCCTCTTCCAGTAAAATAAGTACCAATATGCTTCACTGACCTCTTACACCTAGAGTTTTATAATTTTAAAATGTTACCACTTTTTAACTTCTCAAAACATCACAGTGCAGGGAGGAATAACTTCCAGGTCACAGATGAGAAAACTCCAAAGAGAGAAGTTACATGACTTATCCAGGACTGCCACAGGAGAAAAGAATGGAATCCTGACTCCTGTCAGTCAGTGTAAAGCTCATCCTGTCACACACACACACACACACGCACACACACACAGACACACACAGACACACGCACGCACACACACACGCACACACGCACGCGCACACACACACACACGGCCTGAGTAACAGCAGCTTCTTCCCAAAGACTGCAGAAATCTGCATATGAACATTTTCTCTAGCTCTGTAAAGCCACAGTTCGGAGCTAGGGTTTCATGGGCTGGAATGCAGTCCTCAAGACCATAGAGAAATTAGCTCAAAAGCCAATCACATCCTGGGGAGTTCTGAGCCAGCCTTGGGTCCCCAAATCCCCTGATTTCCTAAATGAACACTTCTTCCTCTCAGGCATCCTGCTTTACCAAGAAGAATCCTTCTGGCCAGGATACTGCTTTTTAAAAACAGTACTTGTAAATACCCCTTTATTGCTCAAGAACGTTTATAAATGCCCCTGTCACTTGACTGTGAGACAAGATTTAAATCCACCTCAGACAGTCAAGGTGTGCTGGACAAATGAATAAAGTAAACATGGGGGCCCATCCTGAAAAGTGTCTGCATCAGTTTTGAGAAATCGTGTATTTCACACTTTAAAAAGATTTTACATAAAGAAAAATCATTTTTACTATAATCCATTTTAATCTAAAATTTACATAAGGATACACTTCCAAATAATGTTCTCATTTGACAAACTGCTATAGAATGCATAAAATACAAGGTCCTATATTAGAATGGGTGACAAAAAATGTAAAAATTAAGTTTCCTTCTCTCAGAGCTTAAAATACAGTAGATAAGAAACAATAAGGATGAACTTCTATGAAATTGCAACAAATTATGATAATGACCATATTCCATATCAAACAAGATCCCCAATTTTCTAAGAGGCTTTTTTTTAATGTAAAAAAAAGGGGGGTTAGGTACTAAATGACATTATATGCTTTTCTGCTCTAGGAAGCTTATCAGACAGGTTTTCTTACTGGACCAAACGAGGTAATGAATCATATAACTAGATCTTTCCTAATCTTCATATGCTCAGATAAGCCTTTCTTGGTCAGATAAACCTTCTGTGATTAATCAAAGATTCTTCGACTGTTCTTAAGTCCTCATTTTATTACAGAGTATACACCGGTATTCATCAGTGTCTTCCAAACTGTTCTTTAAAACACCAGATCCCCTTAAGTTGAGAGAGAGGAGATGGATCATAAAAGTGTCTACAAAATACTAGGCTAAACTAATACTAGGCTCAACTTCCTGGAGACCCTAATATGCTAAAGAGTGCACTGTGACTCTCCAAGATGGTACCCTACACAGATTTTTCTAGATTGTCTAGGCACTAATTTCTTCCACAGAACTTCTATTAATATCTTGGAGAACTCTGGTCCTTCTATTAATATCTTGGAGAACTCTGGTCATCTGTAGAACACAGTTTGGTTGATATTTTATTTAAATGTTCTCCTCTGGTCCAATTTTTGGTATTAAAAATATACTAATTCAAGAGCATGAATAGAAACATTTCCATTCATTTAATTTTATGAAACACATATAAAAATGGGGCCTAAAAGTCTGCTGTGACGGCAACTTGCATAACTTCCATTCTTCAGTTACGGTCGGCTAATTACTATAGTGAGTCAACTTTGAAAACCTGTCCCTTATTGTCCTCGGTGCTTCTCTTCTTCACTCAGTTCTACTTTGGAGTTCTCACTGTAACCTTCTGTCTTTCTGTTGCATTTTCCTTATAAATCTTGACCTACCTTTTAACCTTTCTAGGTTTCTTTGCTCTAAAGTATCTTCTGAAAACAGGATGCAGTTAAGGATTATTTTTTAGGTTGAGTCCATCTTTTAAAACAGAAACTTAACATGCTTAATACATTTAATATATTAAATACATTTAATGTAAATTGGTTTACTGATATTTGTCTTTGAAGCCTTATTGTTTCCTTTCCTCCATCTCTTGCCACGTGGGAACATGCCTGATTGCCTTAACCCTATCCAACTACTAAGAAAACAAACGTGCCCGTGTGTCTGTGTTGCTCAGTCATGTACAACTGTTTGCAACCCCACAGACTGTAGCCTACCAGGCTTCTCTGTCCACGGGTTTCTTTAAGCAAGAATACTGGAGTGGGTTGCCACGCCCTCCTCCAGAGGATCTTCCCAACCGAGGATCGAACCCAGGTCTCCTGAACTGCAGGCAGATTCTTTAAAGTTCAAGCCACCAGGGAACCCCAAGAAAACAAACGTATATCCCACTCTATTTTAAATTCTGCTCTCGGTGACCTTCAAGGTTTTCTAAGTTCTCCATTAACCAGTTTCTGGCTGATCATCAAGGGAAAAATGAAATCCATCTTGTGACACACAGTCCAACCCAGGGCGGCCAAAGACTGACAATGCCATTGCTTTCCCCCTAATGCTCACCCCGTCCCCAGACTCTTAGACCACAGGTTCTATGGCCAGAGCCCGTCTAAGTGATTCCCGGCATCCTTACTGTTTCGAATCCTGAATGACTCCTGTTCAGTCTTGCTTTTACATGTCATTTGCTCCCATGCTCATTCCCCGTGCTTTGGTACAAAGATGGCCCCTTCCCAAGCTTAGTTTTTTTTGTTTTATTTTACTCCTATCGTACATCTCTAAGTATTTTTTTTCCTGCACACATGCAACACATTTTCTCTAATCCTTGAAAAACCTAAAACCATCACTGCCTTTTCACCACATGTGAATAATAATTTGGCTGTATATACATTGTTTTAGCCACAACACTGTGTTTTGTTCTCTGAGGTAGTTGGTCCGTTACTTCCAGTATTTTGTGATACTAAAGAGAACATATTGATTCCTTCCAATTTCTTGGATGAAGATCCAAGTTCCAGGGACTTACTTTTACCAATTATTGGCTACTGTATTTACTACTACTTAATCTAATATCTGCCTGAAATAAATCAAGCTAGCAACCTGAGTCACCACCATAAAGGGCGTGATAAGGAAATTATTTCATTTCCAGGCAAAATACATCTTTTGCTGTATGATCAATGAGCAATTCTGCTGATTGCTTGCTCAGGTCTCCTTTAATGGCAAGTCCCTTGGTTATTTAAGTCAATACAGATGCATTTTCGGCTGGGACAGAACCTGCCTCCTACACGCTGATGATTTATGATTTATGAACTTGCAGCTCTGGAATCTCATTCCCCACCCTGCGGTCCATCTCTCTGCCTGATGAGCCAAAGCTGAAACGCCCACGATCCCAACCCCCTCAGATCCTTCCTACTCTGCATCCCCTTCTCAGGGAAGGGCACCGCCGGCTGCCTGGTCACACAGTTCCCAGGCCACACCAGACCTTCAACTCCCTCACCTCCGCGAGTCCCCACCGCCCCTTCAGTCTGCCTCCCAGACCTCCCTCGGCTTCTCCCAACCCCTTGCGACTATTATAATCTATGAGGTGTTCTTGGGTAATGTAATCCTACTCTGCACACCCACCGTCATGATCAATCTAAAACGAAAACATAGATACGTCACAATCCCGCCTAAAACCCTTTGAGGAACGAAGCTCTCTTCTCAGCCGTGCTCCTTACTGGCTCGCATATACATCCTCCTTCTGGCCTTAACGAACCATCGTCACTTCTTCCAAACACTAGGCTCTTCGACGCCTGTGTGCCTCCAACACAGGGCCATCCTGGCTGAAACTCGCTTCCCAGCTAACCCGCCTGGCGACCCTGCTTCATACTCAGGTGACCCTTTAAAAAACACCCCTCTAAGTAACCTGTCCCTGGGCATTTTAATGAAGCAGTCATCTAAGCATCTGGGGTCCAATACCTCCAGGTCCAATAACAATATTAGCAACTCCTATTTAAGAGCAGAATCGATTGCTTCATTTTTTTTTTCACCTCCAGTACATAGGAAAGTCCTATAAACACAGTTGTTAAATAACCAAATTTAAAAAACAAGAAGTTACATGGAACACAGGTCTAACAATCGGGACCGAACAAGTTCAAATTCACATGATCATCTGCTTTTGAATAGTATACTATAATAGAATACTAAATAATTCATAGTGCTGAATTCTATCATAACAAAGCTGATAAGGCCCCATGGAATACAAGCGAGGACTCGGAAGTACTTTAATGAGTATGAATTATGTATTGTAAGGTCATCTGTTCTAACAGTCTTTTGCCTGTAACAAGCACTCCCTAACCAAAAAATCATTACAAAAAAATGAAAAACACTTCTCATTTAAATAAAGGAAAAATTCAATAGATCTTCCTGAATTAACTCATGATTTTACATTTTATCCTTGTTATGAAAAAAAAAAAAAAAAAAAAGCTTATTAACGGCTGCTTCTTCATTTGTTTGGCACATGTCCACTACGACAGACACAGTTCTATATACTGTTACTGAACTTGCAAAGTCCTCCTTTCTTTCCAGACTAGTTTACAGTAAACTACAAAGTGGTTTTAAAAGACTTCTTATCACCCCCTTCCTCTGCTGCTCCTCAACACCAGGCCAGGAGAGGAGCCCTGGAGAAGCCAGGTTGCCCACCCAGGTCTCCCCACATCCCCGCCAGGAAGCTTCTCCACCCAGGCCCCGCCACACTCCCTAGACCTGCATCAGTCATAACAACAGAATAAACCTAACGGAAAATCAGGAGAGACGGACACGGTCAGTATCCAGCAAAACATATCAAATGTGTCCCTCCGTGTCCATGAGAACTGCTGCCTTGCCCCCTTCCTGCCCACCCTCGCCCCTCAGAAAAAGAGGAAGAATAATCAGAACTCTGGGTCACCTGACCTCCTCTTTACCGTGCGCAGACTTTGACAGCCAATTAAAATTAACAGAAAATTAAGAAAAGAGGGAGAAAAGCAGGCAGGAAAAGCCACTGACACCACAGTTACACAGAACTGTCCTAGCTTTTAATAAGATTTCTTGATGGACTTACTTATCAAGTAAATCATGGTTAAATTGTATATTTTAAAGTTTACCTTCTGAGAAACTAAATCTGATCACTGGAAAGGGCACCATAAGCAAAGAAAAAACAGTTACTATAGAGTAGGCAAACAATTAATACCCAGAATACATAAAAATAAAACTCCTGCAAATTTATAAGAAAAGGACAACCTAAAGAGTAGAATGGGCAAAGGGCATATTCTGGTTATATCCAGACAAAGCTATAATTCAAAAAGACACGTGCACCCCAGTGTTCACAATAGCCACGGCACGCAAACTACCCGGATGTCCGTGGGCAGATGAATGGATAAAGAGGACGTGGTCCATGGACACAGTGCAATACTACACGCTCACGTTCTTCCTGATGTCACAGAACCCAACCAGGCTTTGAAGGAATTCCGGGAGGCGGCGGCTGGGCAGACAGCCTCAGCCAAGCCCTGTGGCTCCTGCTGCCCCGCCCCGCCCTGCGGCTCTCCTCACCCCCCCACGCTGCAGCCCCCTGCCCCGCACCCAGCAGCCCCTCCTGCTCTTCTGCACCCAGACCACAATCACACCCAACTTCTGCATTCAGCAGAAACAAATCTACTTTCTCTGGCACACGTGTCATGTGACGCTATGACTTTAGGAAGATACTATCCAAAGAGTAAAGATGACTATTTAAAATTAACAGCAGGAATAACAAACACGTGATGCTGAGGAAGCTACTGAGACTTTAAACATAAAGGACTCATAAAAGTTTGAAAATCTGATTAATAGTGATGACAGACGTACACTCAAAATGGAACTATATAATTGACAGCTACTTAAGTTTTGTTTTCAGAAACCTTCTGACTCCGCAGAAATCCATTTCTCTGACTAAAGGAATGATAAAAATTTTAGCAAGATGGCAGACAGTAAAGAGGCGTTAAAAGCACAGGTTATTACTATATGTAAAACAGATGACCAGTGCAAGTTCAATGCAAGAAGCAGGACACCCAAAGTCAACGCTCTGGGACAGCCCAGAGGGATGGGGTGGGGAGGGAGGTGGGGGGTGTTCAGGATGGGGGACACATGTGCACCCGTGGCTGATTCATGTCAATGCATGGCAAAAACCACCACAATATTGTAAAGTAATTAGCCTCCAAATAAATTTTTTTTTTTAAAGCACAGGTATGTTAAGGATGGAAACAGCATTATTCGGGTCTTCACAAGAAAATACCTTACATGCTGTACTTATAGCTCAACTCAGGCAGTGACACACAAGCTAACTCTTCATTTCTCCCAGGATTCATGGAGTACCGACCTACCTTTTAGTGAAACTACCCTTGTACACTGGAGAAGGCAATGCAACCCACTCCAATACTCTTGCCTGGGAAATCCCATGGATGGAGGAGCCTGGTAGGCTGCAGTCCATGGGGTCACAAAGAGTCGGACACGACTGAGCGACTTCACTTTCACTTTTCACTTTCATGCGCTGGAGAAGGAAATGGCAACCCACTCCAGTGTTCTTGCCTGGAGAATCCCAGGGACGGGAGCCTGGTGGGCTGCCGTCTATGGGGTAGCACAGAGTCGGACACGACTGAAGCGACTTAGCAGCAGCAGCAGCAGCCCTTGTACACGAGCAAAGGTGAAGAGCCGTGGCCATGCCCTCCCAGAGAGGCTCCCCCGCTCCCCTCTCCACACCAGTGACCCCAGAGCTGCACCCTCACCAGACCCCTCTGCAGGGTTCGAGCCGCAGGTGACCAGCTGTCCCCACAGAGTGTCACCAGGAGTCCCCCAGGCAGCCAAGCTAGGGCGGCACGGAGGCCGGGTTTATCCTGAACTCAGGTCGCTGTGAGGAGGAGACAGAACTGGGGAAGCCGTTCTGTGCCCAGTGCAGACAGCAGGCTCGCAGCTCAACGCTGATCTGGGTGCTATCTCTTCTCCCTGGTTCTCCACCGTCAGGCACTATGAGAACTCTACCCCAAACTAGGCAAAACCTCTGCTTCCTCTCCCTTGAAAAGAGAGCATTTCAACTCTCCCTTCCCCAGCCAACTGGAGGAACTCACACCTCTCCGACACTCATTCTGATGTGATGGTGCCCGGTGTGGGCGGTCAGCTCAGCACCACGGGGGCCCGAGAAGACCACGGCAAGGGCGCTGTGTGTGCGCAGAGCTGCGAGACGCCTCCGACGCCGCACAAGACCGTCTGTCCTTCCTGTAACCCCGTGATCACCCTCCTGTGTATGAAGGAGGGCAGAGCCACAACCGCAAAAACTAGGTGTTCCAATAAACGCAGATGTGAATAAAGCCCTTTACAATCAAAGACATCCACTCCCCTGCCTTCAACAAGGAAGCATACACCACGGCCCAGATAAACCGTCCTAAGAACCTGCAAGAAAGTCAAGTCTCTCACTGCTTTATTTCACCCCATTTCAAGAAGAGCCGCAGCTACTCAGAGATGGGGGACAAGGAGGCCGAGAACAAAGTGCTGGAGCTGGAGGTGAACGATGCCCCCAGACCCGCGCGCAGACGGAGGGCCTCCCAGGACAGCCGGTTCTCCTACTTCTGATCTTCCCGACTCGTTCGGCCACTGTGAGCACAGCCACCGTGTCTACGGCTGCTGCTGAGAACACGAGATGCACAAAGAGGGAGGCAACTGCGACCCCTCAGGTTATTCGCGGGGGAGACTCAGAGACTTCACAACATCAGGAAACCAGCATTCCACCCGACGCCGGGGCAGGGGCTGCCAGGACCAGAGCTGACAGGGGGCGCCCAGGCAGGCGGCGGGCCAGGCCAGCTTCACCAAGACGCCGCGAAGGACAGTCTAGAGGAACGTGTGGGAGCCGACCGAGCAGAGCAGGGGCGTGGGGACCGCGAGGCCAGCGCCGCGGGGCAGGAGGACGAGAGCCGGGCCACGGGGAGCAGGCACCGACGCCCGGCCGTGTGGCCAGGAGACTAGTGGAGGAGGGCACGGCACCCGCTCCAGGGCTCTTGCCTGGAGAGTCCCATGGACGGAGGGGCCTGGGGGGCTGCAGTCCACAGGGCTGCAAAGAGCTGGACACGACTGAGAGACTTCACTTTCTTTCTTTCTATAGTTCCTTTTGCAGAAGGAAATGACAACCCACTCCAGTGTTCTTGCCTGGAGAATCCCATGGACGGAGGGGCTTGGTGGGCTGCAGTCCATGGGGTTGCAAAGAGTCAAACACGACTAATCAACACACACACACAGGAGACTAAGGGAGCAGAAGGTATTCTAGTGACAGTAGTTGGAACACTTGAAACGAGGGGAAAAACCTACCTAGAAATGGGGAGGTCTTGAATGAATCAATGGGTAGACAGATAAACAAATAAATCTAATGCAATCCTAAATTTTAAAAGGGGGAAAGAGGATACTAAAGGGGAATCTGTTTTTAAAAAAGAAAAAAGAAAGAGCCTCTCTTCTTGGTAATTTTACTTTTTCTTGGTAACTTTAACGTATACTATAGTATCACTGAAGTCTGGATTTTCAAATATAAACTAAACTTCTTCAAACATCTCATAAGCCAAACCAAGCTTAGGAGATTTTTTTTAACAAATGTATCTGAGGTTCCCTTTACAACCACCTTGATTCTATTCTGATGCTAGTTCCTGACCTGCCATTAACTAAGAACCAAATAAAGCGGTACCAAAGCACTACAGTTTTCACTGCTATTAAAAACAGAACTTGAAAACACTAAGGTACAAGTAACGCTTTACCATCACATCACAGGAGAGGGAAGGGTCAACCTTCCGAGCAGTATTCAAGGCCTTTGCTGCATGATCTCTGGGTGTTTTCCCAGGTTAATTTCCTACATGCTTCTTCCAGAGTTCATGAATATACAATGTACCGCTAGTCCATGTGGCTTGGTGTTTTATAAATATCTTAAATGTTTTTTTAAATATTTATTGACATTTTGAGTGTCCTCTTAAACTTCTAGCAATGAAAAATATGAAGATACTAAATAAAATGTATCTGTGTGGAAGTGGAACAAGTTTTTACTATGTCAGCATCTGATGACCATTAATCAAATGATAATTTTCCATCAATTCGAAGGGTATTCCCTGATGGCTCAGCAGCACGTAAAGAATCCGCCTGCAGTGGAGGAGACACAGGAGATCCAGGTTTGATCCCTGGGTCAGGCAGATCCCCTGAAGGAGGAAATGGCAACCACGCCAGTATTCTTGCCTGGAGAACCCCATGGACAGAGGAGCCTGGCGGGCTACAGTCCAAAGAGTTGCAAAAGGTTGCAAAGAGTCAGACTAAGCACAACACAAAGTATTCCTAAGAAGAGAATAATTTCAAGTATTAAGCTAGTGATTTCTTCATTAACTTAGTTCAACATTTTCCCCATGAGGGGATCATTAGAACATCATAATGGAATTAATTCAGCAAATGTATACATAAGCGCCTTCCATGGACAGAGAGGTCCCTTTCCCTTTTGCAGAAAAGCCAAGTTGCTCCCTTTGAACTAGGAGTGGGCCAGCTCGTAAGGAAGGGAAACAGAAGGGTGCTGAGAGAACATCTCAGCAAATCAGACTCAAATCAGTTCCATCTGACTCCGCGTCCTGGTTTACTGTCCCACAGTTCTTTCTTTGTTCCTGGCTGCTGAGCCTCTAATCCATACCTCACCGCCCAGCCGGTCTCTGTCCTGACTCCACACCCCTCCGGTCCCACCAACTTCCTGCCTGGCGAGCTCCAGTTTCTCCCAGTCCTGGCTCTCACCTCACCCCACTCTGAGATCTTGCAAAACTTACAATGCAGAGTTCAGACACCAGGCCCGGACCCCTGGCTGACAGTGAGCACGTGGAGGTCAGACCTTCGCCCTTTCACAGGGTAAACCCCCCTCACCCGAGACCCTGGGTCTGCCCTGCCCCCTCGGGGCCTGAGGTCCACCGCTCAGCCCTCTGGGGCCCCCAGGACCTCCGCCGCTGCAGGGATCTGCCCGGGCCTTCGCCTCACACGGGCGCCGGGGCGCCGTGACCTGCCTTCCCTGAACGGCTGGGCCCGACAAGAAAGGTCCCAGGCCCTGCAGGAAACACAGATGTGCACAGGGCGTGATTCACACCTTTCAGAAGCATATGTTCCAGGAAGGACGCTGAGACAAGCACCACCGAAGGCCTAGAGAAGAAGGAAGAGGCCTTTGTGCTTTTTGTATAACATGTGAGCACAGCCTTAAAGGATAAAGATGACTTTTAACCAATGAGCTTTAACAACTGAAGTATTAAAAAAAAAAAAAAACAGGCATTAAAAACAGTGAGAAAATCATAAAACAAAGAGGAAAGGATACAGAAGTCACCAAAAAATGAAGAGTTGAGTTGTCAGATGGGACTAACATTTAGGGGAGAATAAAGAAGCAAATCTGGAAAGGTAAGTCAGGGTCCTGACTGGAGACACAAGAGAGCCAGGCGAGATAAAACAAACTACTGCTCACGCCTGTCTCCCATCTTCTGCAATTCATCAAAACCGAGAGTGTTTTCGGACACAAAGATAGACCTGTGTTTAGATGATCCGTCTACTCACTTTGAGCTACTTACCGATACCCTCAAATCTCTGTCTTCAACCTGTGAAGCGGTGGGACCCGTGGGGAAAGTGGGGCAAACAGTGAGGGGAGCAACTGGAGAAAGGAGGGTCCCAGAGTGGACAGAAGCCCCGAGTCACCCTTACCGCTGCGGCAGATCTCCGGAGAGCGAACGGTCCACAGCCAGGCCTGCAGTGAGTGTGCCTTCCAAGTCCAGAGAAAGCTTACCTCGACCGAAACGAAGTTAAACGTCAAGGGCCGGGCAGCCAATTGGATCCTCTTTCCGACTGTCTCGAAATGCATATGCAAATACCCCCCCAGAGTTCACAATGAAGAAGAACTGGTGTCCAGGGCTGACTCTGGAAACACTGACACTCCAAGGCTGACAGCCCACCTTGCGGACAGAAGAGGCCTCGGACGGCAGCGTGCCCGCCTGGCACCACGCCCGGGGAGTCAGAGCGCGCTGGCACCCTGAGCGCATCTCGCAGCCCAGGCGCCTTCCCACTAACCGAACCGTCAGCCACACTCCCGGCTCTCCCTCTGCAGCCAGACTCCTAGGCCACGGCCTGTGCGTTTTAACCCAGCTCACCCCGAGACCCTGTGCCCGCCTTCTCAAAGCAAACAAAAGCGAACCGGACTCAGCCCAGGACTTCAAAACCTACTGTGCCAAGCTGCCTCTTCTGGTATTATTTACGATACGCACACACACATATAAACATGTGTATATATATATATTTTAAGGTGGGGGGGTAGAAATGGTGGGAAAAGGGACCTGGATTTATTGATAAACTCCAAATTAAAGAAAAAGATAAAGAAAAAAACCACTGAGAGAGGGACTTCCCTGGTGGTCCAGTGGTTGGGAGTCCGTGCCTCCAGCGCCGGGGGCGTGGGTTCAGTCCCTGGTCGGGGAACCAGGATGCCACATGCCATGTGGTGTGGCCCAAACAAATAAGTACCTTTTTTAAAACGAGCACGCAGACTCGCTCAGGTGAAGAACACGGCTCACACGCACAGGCTGCGCTGAGGGACGAGGCGGAGTGAGCAGGGACGGCAGTCAGCCACGTTATCGATGGAAACTGGACGGTCATGGAAAGAGGAACAGGTGAGTCATCGCGCTTTTCCTGAATGCGGGCCAGCTCAGCCAGATCCGAGAGACAGGAAAGCCTGGTGTGGCCAAGCCCCAGGGCGAGCGCGGGCTGCAGTGGGGCGGGCGGAGCCAAGTCTCTGCTGGGGCCCAGGGCTGTGGCCTGAAGCAGAGCAAACCCTCGCGGGGCGGGGGCAGCGGTGAGCGTTCACACTAAGGAAGACAGCCTGCGCGTGCCCCTGATGGTGAGACCAGCAACGCAGTGCGGCCCCCAGGGGTCGCTGGGTCAGGACAGAGCTAAAACCGACACGCAGGGTCCTGTGCCCGTCCACCGGTCTGAGCCGACTCTCTCTTCGGTTATTGCTCAATTCTCATGCAGGTGTGTGTGTGTGCACGCACGCAGGTGCAGAGAGGTAGGGGTGGATGTGGGTGTGTGTGTGGGTGTGTGTGCACGCACACAGGTGCAGAGAGGTAGGGGTGTGGGTGTGTGCGTGTGTGTGTGTGTGTGTGTTAGTCGCTCAGTCGTGTCTGACTCTTTGTGACCCCATGGACTATAGCCCGCCAGGCTCCTCTGTCCATGGGATTCTCCAGGCAAGAATGCCGGAGTGGATGGATTACCACTCCCCCCTCCAGAAGAACTTCCCAATCCAGGGATGGAACCCTGGTCTCCTGCCTCGCAGGCACATTCTTTACCGTTTGAGCTACAGGGAAATCTCTAGAGTTATATGTACTTACCTCATTTATTTTCACTGATGATTAACAGTGATGTCGATACTACCTGGCCAGCAGCTGAGCTGAGAGGCTGGCTGTGCTTGCTAGGAGGGGCTGATTCTTAAGCATAAACTGCCCCAAGAACTGCCCACCCCTGGA
The DNA here is from genome assembly GCF_910594005.1 of Cervus elaphus. NCBI lineage: Eukaryota > Metazoa > Chordata > Mammalia > Artiodactyla > Cervidae > Cervus > Cervus elaphus. Next base: position 77,893,838 of record NC_057828.1, on the reverse strand, counting down.
GTGGAATGATGGGAGCAGCAGGGCCAGACACCCATCATAAACAAATAATGCTTTAAATTAGCAAATCTTTTCTAAAAAGACCATGTGGCATTTCTTCTTGTTGCCTGAGGAACACAGGACTGCTAACTCAACAGAAGTAAAAAACAACACACCGTGCCCACCACTCAGAGCCTCGCAGAGGCACGAGGGGCAGTGTGGGCTGCGAGGGGATGCGGTGGGATGCGGAGGAATGTGGGTCAGCAAGTTCACATCCTTGGGCTTCACTTTATTCTCACATTAAATGAAAAGGTCAGTTTAGACGATGTTTAAGTTTCTTCCAGCTCTGAAAGTATCTGATTCAGTGAATTACGTACTTACGGTCTCCAAAGGGAAACCACAAAATAAGGGTGAGTGGAAACCTGATTCTGGAACAGCTGTTCTGGGGCAGCTGTAAGACACAGGCCGCAGAGGACATGCATATACAGCACGACCTGGGCGCCTGCATCCCTCTGGTACTGACACAGTACCATCCCTGTACAGCCTTAAAATGCTCTGTTCAGAACAGAAAGACCAGAAATCTAAAAACCTTTGGTGTGGTCAAGAAACTGGAAGGAAAAAAAAAGCTTTCAGATCATGTTTGTTAAATTTTAAGCATAAGAGATCAGAAGCAAAGATGAAGCCATCGGACAGCCCTAATCCAGTAAGCCTGGCGTCCTTTTGAGGAGAGGAGGAGACACAGGAAGGCGGCCGAGTGGCAGGGCAGAGACGGGGATGGCCGCCCAGCACGCAGGGTCCAGAAGGGCGACCCACATGTGGGCTGAGAGGCACGGGGCCCGCAGTCCCGGGAGCACAGCCCGGTGGACAACCCGACTTCCGACCTTCAGAACCTTCAGAACAGCGCGTGTAAACCTCTGCTGTCTGCAGCCATCCAGTTTGCGGTTAACTCGTTGGGGCCACCCTAGGAAACTAACACAGGAGGTGCTGAGTACCAGAGCCCGGAGCACCCCGGCCTGGACCCCAGCAGCCAGGTCTGTCCCTGGGACCCCGGGAGGGCAGTCCCAGCCCCAGGCTTGCTGCTCACAGAAGAGGCAGCAGCCACTCCCTTAGGGCTGGGTGCTGGGAAACTCTGCCAGAAGCTCAGACTCCCTCCCACCCACGCACCAAATACCACTGAGCACAGTGTAATAAATGCCTTGCGATGAGAGAGACAGAGAGAGAGATCAGAATGATGAGAAGACCAGTGGGAGAACCACCTAATAAAATACAGCTCATCACCGATGGCTGATACCCTGAACACTCCAGGGCTCAAGACGACAAAGTGAAGTTGAAACCAGTATGCCATTCAACCATCAAAATACTTATCAATTGGAGAAACTTTACTAAAGCTCTCAGATGCACACAAAAAATGTTTTAAAAAATGCCATTTTCATTGAATACTTTCCCTGCCACCATGCTCTTCTAAACATGTCTTAATATCAAAGACTATTAAAAAAAATCAAAAGAAGTGAATCTATAGGTGACCATATGAAATTGAGGATGAAACATCAATTTATTGCTATAAAACAATCCACCAGGAAGCATTCTCTTTGTACAATGTCCTTCAATTTACTTGTATTTGTTAAGTAGCAGAACATGCCTAAACATGACTATTTAAAATAAGGACGTGCTATTTGCCTGAAATAAATTACCTACTGTCCCGTTCTGGGTATCTTTATGACAGTATGCAAACGTATCACATTATTTTATTATAGGGCCCAGGAGTTAGACAGAGAAGCAACGGAAGAGTCGCAACTCCTTACATTTCAGAGGTATGACAGTTTTTCATAAACATGTCTACCTGTTGAGTTTTCCCAATAATAATATAATAGGTGATATGTGGCTTTGTTATGGTTATGATCAGAAAGAAACTAGAGTTAATTTTCCAGGTAAACACAGGAGTATGAGAAAAACAACAATTTAAAAAAAAAAGAACTGGAAGCACAGTAGAAATATACGAGAAAGAATATTCTAACTTTTTCCATTTTTCAATCAGTATTTAAGTATCTTTTTGCAGCTCTCATCTTTTTTTTTGTCCAAAATATAACCCCCAAGCCCCTTGTGGTTTCTCCCTACCTGAGGAACTAAGGATTACTGCCCCCTCTCCCAAAAATACAGTAAAAAATTAACTCCTATTGGGAACAATTAAATTATAAATATGAACATCACAGGGCAAAAGGGAAGAAGAACTAAGGCAGAGAAGACAGGGCAGCGGAGCCGGAAGGAACCTGTTCCAATAAGGCTGGGCCGGGAGCGGGGAGGCACCAAGGTCTCCTGGCAGAAGAAACAGGGAAGACACGGGGTTCCCACCACCAAACGTCCTTAGAGAAAAAAGGTGAAAGGAAATTAACACTACGGAGCCTCCTACCCTACTCCTAAAAAGGTCACTTACTCCTCCAAGCAATGATGGGACCTGAGCTGGGAAAACTACGGTCTGAACAAATCGAGTAGCTCAGCCCAGGTGACCGCGGAGAAGAGAAACCTTGGCCTCAGTCTTTTTCACATCACGGTAAACATGGAAAATGGTATTTGTGCAGCAAGGTCACAGAGAGAGGAGAGGCTTGTGGCAGCTGGTGGCAGTTAGCCCCAAAACCCCAGGCCCCACCCTGAGGGTCACTATTTCTGCCCACCCGGAACCTACTCGAGCTGGGCTGGGAAATCGTGTGTAAGCGCACAACTGTTGCCTTTTCCATTGCATTCAAGCTCTTCCCAGTATCTACACCCAGGTCAGCGGCGGCTAACTCTACTGAACGCCAAGGAAAGAGTTAGGCAACCTCCAAGCACACCCTAGGCCACAAACGCCCAGATGGTGGCCTCTCCTTACAATGCAAGCCCTTTTTAGAAGTTTAAAAAAAAAAACTGGAAAAAAGTCTTTTATAAAAAATATTAAGTCAGTTTTTCTAAAAAGACAAAAATCTGTGCATACTCTTACTCATGCCAGAAATTCTCTCTAAAGGCAGCAAAGGCAGCCATTCCAGTAGACTTAGAACAAAAACTGCTAAAGAAACACAGCAAAAGACATTCCTTCCAGTGTTATCTGTCGGTCAAGCAAAGATGAATGTCTGACATCAGGGTCCATCTGGGCCTAGCATCAAAAAGGAAGCTGAGAGTTGGCACATCACAGGATGGGTGAGGGGATCCCCCAAGGCAAAGAACAGCAGAAATCCCTAAAAGTCTAACAGACATTGAAATGTTACGAGGTCTCTGAGATTACACACAAGATCTGGCAATGAATAACTGAGCATTATTCTGAGAGGATCGGGGAAGATCAAGAGATTGTCACAGGGATCAAAGGACCAGGAAAGGCTAAAATGCCGCCCTGGAAAATCCCTACCAGCCCAAACACCAATCCTGGATCCAGCTTTAGATCTGTGTGTTACCTTCCAGGGCAGGAGGGGGCCTCCAGCCTGACTATAAAGTTTTACTGGAAGAGCCACACCCACCTGTTCAGGTCTGTCCATGGGTGCAGTGGCAGTACCTATCAGAGAGACCACAAGGCTCACAAAGCCAGAAATATTTACTCCCTTGCCCTTCTGAGACAGTCTGCAAGCCCCTGTTCTATACAAAAGCAGCCTGGAATGAAAAAGTTTCCTCAATGACTCACGGTGATTATCAATAGAAGACCACCGGCAAGATTCACAGAAAGGGCTGTTTCCACTAAATAACAGAAAACATGTACATTTCTAAAACTCGATAGACCAATTAAATACCAATTTGGTGTTCCATTCATTTGCACACTATTCTGATGAACACACTCTGGACAGCTATTGCCAAACAGCTTGTTGTATCAGTTCATTATATAAGTAGTATGCCAGAGCTGGTATTTTAACAAAGGTTAAAAAAAGAAGTTATCCTGCTTGAAAATATGAACAAATGCTTCAAGGCCACCTATCTGTTCTCCTCATTCCCACTGCTTACTGAAAACAATGGAATACATTCTCTGTTTTCCTTATAACGAAAGATACATAGTACACAGGGACAGTCAAACTATTTAATTGCCAAAAGAAAATCAGCAATCTAGAGGTTTTATAACTCTAAGAATGAATGGTCCTCCATTAGTTCTATGTATAAGTTTAAAAATTCTTAACTGTTGTACCCTGCCAATAAATTTGATTACTATTATATAAATTCCCTTTTAAATTGAAGGGATAAGGAATTAAGTTGAAACTTTCAAAAGAAAGAAAAAAACACCTAAAACATCTTACTGTATATTTATAAAAATGCTGAAAAATAACTGCTGATAAGGCAATCCAGAGCAAACAGTAATCATACATGCCATTTCCAAAACACTTAGTATTTTACTAACTTTGTTGCCATATTTCATGTATAATATACTAAAATACCTTCCCACATAACTCCTGAGCAAATATTTGAAGGGACAAATATTTTAATTTGAGTGAAACTAGGAATGTGGACAGAGTATCACTTTGTGCATCTACACTTCACATTTTTTAAATACCAAAGCCTATTTAAAAAGAAAAAAAAAATCAAATTAAACAAAACCTAAAAGGAATTCTGGGGACTTACTATCTAATTAAGTAACTTCTTTTCCAAAATTGCACTAAGTAAGCATTTCTGTTCCCTCCAGATGCCCTTAAAGGGTGACTCCGTTAGTAATACTAGAAAAATACATTTTAAAACATCAGACAATTTCTAGAAAAAAACAGCTTTCGGTTCTAGGAACAATCTCACTGTAAATGTAAAAGCCTGTAGAAGTCTCACTGTAGTGACTGACATCTAAGACCACTTATTTAAGTGAAAAAAGAAATCTACATTTCAGTAGATATACAACGGTCAAGAAGAAAATACGTGAATATTGCCAATAAATCAGTGCCTCAAACTGCCATCTGCAACCACCAGAAACATAGAGGGAGGGGAGTATGAGGTGAGATACTTAAGTCCACATTCCGGTCGTGTGAAACTGCAAAACTGAGTTCTATTATTCGGGGACGTTAACACCGAGGCCCCCAGCCTCCCCTCCTCCACTAGAACGCAGCCATCATACCAGGCGTGCCTTCCTCATTCTTGCAGTAAGTGCTGCTTTACTGGGCTGGAAAAGGGCTCCCAAGACGGTCCAGCCAGGAGAAGCTGTGAGTGGTGGAGAGGCATGGAGGGCAGCAGGTGCGATCGGGATCAGTGGACCCCAGCAGAACAGCAGTGCGGATTAGCAAATGAGTCTGCACTCGGGGGGTTCGTCTTCGCTTTGGGGACTGCAAACCACTTTTTGTATGTGGAAAGCGTCCCAAATTAATTGTAAAAACGCTTAAGGATTTGGAGTCTTAACAGTTCTCGGTTTGCATTTTCACACGATTTCAAAGAACAGCCCCCCCACCCCCACAAACATCAGTCACACCAACTGGGGAGCCCAAGGTGCAGCTGAACCTTGAAAGGAGACGAGCACCGGGCGGGGGGCGGATCCCAGGACCTGCTGTCGCACCCCGCCCCCTTTATGTGTTTAACTGACCAGCTCCCCACCATCCTCCTTTTCGGATTTATCTCACAACTCTCCCCACATCTCCCTGATCTTGCGTGTTTACTGCGCAAGCCCCGCCCCTCTGAAGAAAAGCTCCGCCCCCTCCCGCCAGCCCCGAGCGCCGGAGGAAGTGCCCGCCCCCCACAGCGGGAGCCGCGCCGTCCTCGCCGCCCATTGGCTGCGGAGGCCGCCCGTCTGCAGGGGGCGGGGCCTCCCGCGCGAGGGCGGAATCCCAGGCCCGCGCCTCCGGCAAAGGTCCCGGGCAGCCCCGGACCCCTGGAGAGCGAGCGACCAGTTTCCACTAGGGGTACCTTCGCCTTTTAATTTCGCCGCCCTCCTCCCGTCGGCCCCATGCAGTTTAAAACTTTTTCAAAGCTCGAACCTCTCCCCCCGCAACCCACCCACCCCAGCAAGCTCCCACCCAGTCCAGGGCCAAGTTGAGGATGCTGTGGTTTTAGGAGTGAAGCAAGCTGTGGACTGGATCTCTGGAAATGAAATTCCTTACGTCTTCTGTTAACTTGTTTTGGGTGCACTGGCCTTCATCAAGTGTTCCGGCCAAGAATACTCGGCGTCCATTCACCAGGAGTCACCGCAAGCATTACAGAGTTAACTGTATCTCGTAACTATTCACCCTTTTCACAGTCAGACTGACCCAAAGGTACTATAAATTTTTTGAGGGAGAGTGCTAAGCCATTCTTCGACCACACCCGCAAGAGCTCAAGCTCCCTTACAGAATGGTCACGCACACATTCTGCACTTTATTCTGTAACGCAACCTGGCGAGACGCGCAGTTGTAGCCTAAAGGGAGTATACATACTTCTAGAAACTGCAAATTCTTTGGAGAAGGAATTATCAACAGTGGTTCTAATTATGGCGGGCACAGAATGCTCTACAAACTATGGGTATTTGTTTCAACTGCATCCTTATGATCAGTAGCCTCAAAGCAGAGGAAAAATCATTGCGTTTCTGCAATGTTTCTTTAAATTCCGTCACCAACAACGCTCAAGTGTGGAAACATATCTTACTGTAAATAACTATTTTAAGTATCCATCCCTAACTACAGCTGGGCAAGAACAAGACTCCTCTGTTTGAAACATCATCTCCCTAGGCCTACAGTTTACAGGAAAGAGGAAACAGGGCTTCTTAAATCTCACTGCAGCATCCTTCTCTAGGTTGTGTTCCCTTCTTGACACTGTCTGGGGACAATGTAGTCTTATCCCTTTTTCTCCTTTTTGCCGTTGAGCTCCCTTACGTCTCTGATTTTGGCCTCAATGTTCAATGACTTTATTTCTCTTCTGTTACCATTAGCACCACCACCATTTGCTATTTGCCTCGCAGTCCTTCTCTCTGACGTCTCCTAGTCCTGACAGAGCCTCAGTAAAGCACCTTCTCCAAAAGGTAGGTCATCCTCCCCGCACTCTTCCAAGCCCGTCTACAAAGCTCCCACCACCCACTTCTCCCTGGAAGTTCGCTCTGCCCCGTCCCGCGGTGGCCGATGGCTGACAGCTGGACCCAGCCAATCCGCGCGGAATAAATAAGAGGCGCAGCCAATGAACATGCGACGGGAGGCGGGACTTCGCCAAGTTCCTCTGGTCCCTAAACCCAGACCTGTTGCGCCGCCGCCGTGGCTGCCGGAGTTTCTTAGTTACGGCGGCAGGCTCGGGCGCCCGAGCCGCGCGGGGCACAAGGCTCTCCCCACGGCCCACGAGTGGCCCGAAGCCCCCCAGCAGCGCGCGCCCCGCACCGGCCTCCCTTCCTCGCCCCCACCCCCGGCGTGGTCCCCAGGCCGCCTAGCGCGGGCCCGACCTCCCCTCCCCGCCTGACTCCCGCGGGCAGCCCCACCCGGCGGGGCCCCGGCCCGCGCGCCCGAGACCCTAGCGGCAGCTACTCACCAGGAAGCGGGGAGCTTTGCGTCCTCCGGCCCGCGTAGGACCCGGAGCGGGCGGGCGGCTCGGCCAGGCGGCGCCGCGGACAGGCCCGCTGGGCCCGGGGCTGTGGCTGCGAGGCCCGGAGCGCTGGCCACCTCCCGCCGCGCCGCTCCGGCGGACGCTGCAGGCGCGGGCACCCACCCTGCGCACGGCGAGGCGCGTCCGGAGCGCGAGCCTAGCGGCGGCCCATCCTCCCACGACTCCCGCGCCTCCTCCCCCGGCCGCGGCTGTCAGGAGTGTAAACATCCCGGCATCCCCGAGGAGGGGGCGGGGCGGGCGCTGGCCCCGCCCCGCCCCGCCCCGCCGGCCCCGCCCACCAGAGCCCCGCCCCAACCCGGGCTGGGATCGCGCAGCTCTGCTGCTACCCTCAGACCTCAGCATCGGAGCCCCGACGACCCCTGCGGGCGCCCAGGCGGGTCTGTGGAAGCCTTCCTGTGGTCAGGCCCAGCCCTAGTCCCCTCTTTCCGGCCACCTTCCCTCCAAATCAGGGGTCGGCTGCCTTTTGAGAACTTTAAATGCCCAATGTGCAAGCGGTCAGCGGAATTGGTACGTCGCTTTCTTCTGGATTATCGAGTTTTTTATCCCAGCCTAGAGGACAGTGGCCTTTAGGACATTTCTAAGAAGTGAACTACCTGGTTTGGTCCTGGGAGTATTTGGTGGGGGGTGGAGAGGTATATATTAAATCCCAGAACCTTAGAACATGGAACTACAAAAGGAATGCTGTGAATCCAGCCGCTTCGCTACTTCGGTAACCCAGGGACATGGCTAGGAAGGGTCAACCTCACCTTGATTTGAATCTCAGCTGGTACGTGAGCGTGCTGTCTCTTCAGTTGTGTCCGACTCTTTGAGACCCTCTGGACTGTACCCCACCAGGCCTCTCTGTCCATGGGATTCTCCAGGCAAGAATACTGGAATGGGTTGCCAACCATGGCCTCCACCAGATCTTCCCCACCCAGGGATCGAACCTGTGTCTCTTACCGTCACCTACATTGAAAGGCGAGTTCTTTACCACTAGCGCCACCTGGGAGGTTAACTCTGACCTGGCAGGACAAGTTATCTCACCTCTCCTGGAGTCACACTCTGTGTCTGTAAGAGGACAGTAGTAATAATACCTATCTCTAGGGCTTCCCTCAGCTGGTAAAGAATCTGCCTGCAATGCAGGAGACCCCGGTTTGATTACTGGATGGGGAAGATCCCCTGGAGGAGGGCATGGCAACCCACTCCAGTATTCTTCCCTGGAGAATCCCCATGGACAGAGGAGCCTGGCGAGCTACAGTCCTTGGGGTCGTAAAGAGTCAGACACGACTGAGCCAGTAAAGACAGCACTCGGACTGCACTAGAATTCAATGAGATACAGTGAAATGCTTAAGCACCAGAGCCTGGCATAGAGAAGTGTTCACTGAGTAGCTTCTATTACTCCTAGGCCTGTTCACTGGTTTGGCTCCCCAACCAGCGGATTCGAGCCAAGAATGAGTAGATTATAGCTCAAATGCTTGAAATGTTAAACCTATGGAATTAACATTTGGAAGGTTTATTTTTAGAGAGAAAATAATTCAAGATCTCAATAGAAGACTTTTATTTCAATGGCTAATAAAGTAGGAGTAAATCTGCTAAGCACTGTTCTAAGAAGTAAAGCAGTTACCAAGACACAAAGTCCCTGATCTCATGGCCTTTACATTGTAGAAAAGACAATAATAATACAATAAGCCAATAAATGCATACTATGTCAAGTGGTGATTCATTCAAAAATAAAGCAGGGTGTAAAGAGTCATTAGAGGGGTGACCAAGTCCATTTGGGTTTGCAGAAAATAGCTCTGCTGTGGAGAACAGACTGCAGGGTTGGAACTACTAAAATGGTTAAGAGACTATTATAAGGATCAGGGAGACGATACTGTGACTTAGACCACTGTGCTCGCAGTGGAGATGTTAAGAATGGTCAGGTCCAGATACGTTGCTAAGGTGCAGCCAACAAGATTTACAGGTGAATTGAACGTGGGGTAAGAAGGTAGGCAAGGGACTTCCCGGGTTGTCCAGTGGCTAAGGCTCCATCCTTCCAATGCCCAGCTTCTATCCCTGGACAGGGAACTAGATTCCGCTTGCTTCCACTAAAAGAATCCACATGCCACAGCAGAGATAGACGGTCCCATGTGCCACAACTAAGACCTGGTGCAGTCAAATAAATAAATTTTTTTTTTTAAAAAGTAAGTATGCAAGAATGAAGGCAGTGAAGTCAGCATTTGAACCAGATTGCTCTGTCAAACCAAACTCAGTCAAATAAGAAGTGTCACTTGAGTTATACACAGGCACACCCGGCGGGAAAAATAACAGAGTATTCCCAGGGTGAAGCTATTTCAACCTGGTTAAGGTTTTCAAAAACCGTCTTTTGTAACACCTTTTAGAAATGTACATAGATAATAAAACAGCCCTAATTAAAGTACACATTCTGGTGTACAGACTAGATACTTCTTTGGTATAAGGAAAACACATATTTCTTATGAACACTGACTAACAGGGAAGTGGATCAAAATGAGCCCATGAAGCCCTGGGAGATTCCTATCATGGCTGTATGGTGCCCAGAATGTTGACATCATCATCTTCACCTTAAAAGAATACAAAGCTACAGCTAAATAGTGTACAGTGCTTCAGAAGTTGTGGAGACTGTCTATATACAATGCACTTTCTCTTTATGACTTTTCATCACCTCTTTGCTGATAGAGAGGGCTGTGCCCCTGCCCTCGGGCCCCTGGCCTGGAGGAGATGCTCATGGAAAAGCAGAGAAAAAAAGTGAAAGTGCAAGTCGCTCAGTCATGTCTGACTTTTTGGGACCCCATGGACTGTACAGTCTATGGAATTCTCCAGGCCAGGATACTAGAGTGGGTAGCCTTTCCCTTCTCCAGGGGATCTTCCTGACCCAGGAGTTGAACCAGGGTCTCCTGCATTGCAGGCAGAGGTCTAGCCAAAGAGGCTTCTCTGGTCCCAGGAATCATCGGAGCAGAGTCAAGCTTTACCTGCTTGTCCCTTCAGCTCCCACCAAGCTTGCTTCAAAAATGCTTGCCTGACTCCATGAAATGCACTAGTTATAGTCCTTTATATGTGCCTCTGCTGCTGCTGCTGCTGCTAAGTCGCTTCAGTTGTGTCCGACTCTTTGCGACCCCACAGACAGCAGCCCACCAGGCTCCTCTGTCCCTGGGATTCTCCAGGCAAGAACACTGGAGTGGGTTGCCATTTGCTTCTCCAAAGCATGAAAGTGAAAAGTGAAAGTGAAGTCGCTCAGTCCTGTCGGACTCTTTGAGACCCCATGAACTGTAGCCTACCAGGCTCCTCCGTCCATGGGATTTCCCAGGCAAGAGTACTGGAGTAGGTTGCCATTTTATATGTGCTACTTAGTGTTTATACCTAATTACCAGGCAATACATACCATTAACTAGCAGATTAACTTTTCTGTAAATGATATTTGATTATGACACTTAAAACCTTTCAGTTGCACCCCATCTGTGTGTTTTGTTGTTAATATAGGTCTGCCGCGCATGCATGCTCAATCGTGTCTGACTCTTTGAGACCCCATGGACTGTAGACCACCAGGCTCCTCTGTCCATGGGATTTTCTAAGCAAGAAATACTGCAGTGGGTTGCCATTTCCTCCTCCAGGGGATCTTCCTGACCCAGGAATAGAACCACGAGTGTCTCCTGTGTCTCCTGCGTTGGCAGGTGGATTCTTCACCACTGGGCCAGCTGGGAAACCCGTAGCTCTGCTGGCCCAACACAATTAAAAATAAAAAAGTAGAGACAGTATTGAGTATCGGAACCATTTTCTTTTTAACCTGCAGGTTAACCCAGACCTGGAATCCCATATCGGGTTCAGAGTCCATGCACCATCTCTGTAAGGAGAGAAGCTTGCTAGATGGAGGATGAAGGATGATGAAGTCATATTCAAAAGAATTCTCCTTTGAAAGAGATCCTAGCCAGTGGGATAGACCAGAAAGCTCTAGCCTTCCTGACTCATACATAGCGCTGGCAACAGGTGTACGTACAGAGCTGCTAGTGACCCTGGCAGCCACTGAATCTGGCAGCTGAATAGTGACAAGGCTTAGTCAAGCTGTTGAAATGTCTGGACTAACCTGGGCCAAGAGGAGGAGGTCAAAGGGCAGCCTGCAGACAACCCCAGGGAGATCCCTTTCCCCTGAGCCTGGCCGTGGCCACTGTACAGTGGCGGGAGCCCCGTCTCTCCCAAACTGTGAGAAGGCTCTGGAAGAACTCTGAAAGCTGCGTTTTCACTCTCAGGACCTCTTGCACTGAACTATTAACAGATCATGCAGATGAACTACCCGTTCAAACAATAAAGTCTGCCTTCATTTCGTGCTCTCATCAAACCCCTGGAATTCAAAGTCACGGAAAGACAACTCTGCTCTGTCCCAGTTATCTAGTTCTGTATTTGGAGAATACAGTTCCTGGTTAAAAATAGCAGCATACTGACAGTGGCTTTTTCCTAGCTATTTTTGTAGTAGTTCTAAGACTGAGGAAGCATTTCAATATCGTGTGTGTGTGTGTGTATACACATATATACATGTGTGTGAAGTGAAAGTGGCTCAGTTGTATCTTACTCTTTGCATTTCCATGGGCTGTAACCCACCAGGCTTCTCTGGCCCATGGAATTACCCAGGCAGGAATACTGGAGTGGGTTGCTATTCCCTTCTCCAGGGGAGCTTCCTCACCCAGGAGTTGAACCTGAGTCTCCCTCATTGCAGGCAGATTCTTTACCATCTGAGCCACAGCTGCTGCCGCTGCTAAGTCACCTCAGTCGTGTCCGACTCTGTGCGACCCCATAGATTGCAGCCCACCAGGCTCCCCCCCTCCCCCGGATTCTCCAGGCAAGAACACTGGAGAAAGTGAAAGGTGAAAGTGAAGTCGCTCAGTCGTGTCTGACTCTAAGCCACCCCATGGACTGCAGCCTACCAGGCTCCTCCGTCCATGGGATTTTTCAGGCAAGAGTACTGGAGTGGGGTGCCATTGTCTTCTCCCCTGAGCCACAGGGGAGACCCCATTTACATATATACATATATTTAATGTAGGGATGAAGCACAAACTGAAATCAAGATTTCAGGGAGAAACATCCATAACCTCAGATATGCAGATGACACCACCCTTATGGCAGAAAGTGAAGAAGAACTAAAGAGCCTCTTGATGAAAGTGAAAGAGGAGAGTGAAAAAGTTGGTTTAAAGCTCAACATTCAGAAAACTAAGACCATGGCATCCGGTCCCATCATTTCATGGCCAATAGATGGGGAAACAGGGGAAACAGTGTCAGGCTTGATTTTTTTGGGCTCCAAACTCACTGCAGATGGTGATTGCAGCCATGAAATTAAAAGACACTTACTCCTTGGAAGGAAAGTTATGACCAACCTAGACAGCATATTAAAAAGCAGAGGCATTACTTTGTCAACAAAGTCCGTCTAGTCAAGGCTATGGTTTTTCCAATAGTCACGTATGGATGTGAGAGGTGGACTATAAAGAAAGCTGAATGCCAAAGAATTGATGCTTTTGAACTGTGGTGTTGAAGAAGACTCTTGAGAGTCCCTTGGACTGCAAGGAGATCCAACCAGTCCATCCTAAAGGAGATCAGTCCTGGGTGTTCATTGGAAGGACTGATGTTGAAGCTGAAACTCCAATACTTTGGCCACCTGATGCAAAGAGCTGACTCACTGGAAAAGACCCTGACACTGGGAAAGATTGAAGGTGGGAGGAGAAGGGGACGACAGAGGATGAGATGGTTGGATGGCATCACCGACTCAATGGACATGAATTTGGGTGGGCTCCAGGAGTTGGTGATGGACAGGGAGGCCTGGTGTGCTGCAGTTCATGGGGTCGCAAAGAGTTGGACATGACTGAGCAACTGAACTGAACTGAACTGAATGCAGGGAAATGTAATATTTTATATTGGTTGCAAAACAGGAAAGGAACAGCACAACTAGCAGTTTCTATCATGATTTCCTCTGGTCAACAGAATTTAACTGAGTCTCTGCTTTTTTGACTCTTTCCCAGTTGGCTCAGCAGGTAAAGAATCTGCATATAATGCAGGAGACACAGGAGACATGGGTTCGATCACTGGATCAGGAAGATCCCCTGGAGAAGGAAGTGGCAAACCACTCCAGTATTCTTGCCAAAAAAACACCCCATGGACAGAGGAGCCTCTTGGGTCACGAAGTCTGACATGACTGAGCAGCTAAGCACAGCACAGCACAAAAGCCAGACGGCCAATGTGGAGTGGGCAGTGAGTCAGAGCAATGAAGGAAATACACTCAGGAAGGATTTCCCTTTTCACACTTGTACACTCCACTCTTGGTATGGGGCCCAGCTGAGGCCACTTCCCAGGATACGCTTTCCTCCACATTGGTGACAGTTCTGCAGACCTATGCTAATGGGGAGCCCTGGTGATACAGTAATCAAATCCCAAAGAATTTGAAGAATGTGGGTTTCTCTGGAATATTTGTGTGTGTGTGTATCTACCCTGCAAGGGGGATGCTACAAGTACCTTGTGATCTCACAAAGCTGAACGGGAAGATCCCCAAGAGTCCTCTCTAATTTCTGTCACCTTCAACCTGCCTGTGCTGTCGCTTCTGCCTTGCCATGCACCAGATTCTTTTAGGTCTGAGCAGTCGAAGCAGTTTTCTATTCCCTACGCAGGAAAGAAATGGGAAATGACGTCTTTCTTCTTACTTTCAGTATTTCACGTAGATAAATGGAGTGGCTACCATTGGACTAGGAATCTGCAAGTGCATTCCTAACCAAGTCAATAGGAAAGGTGAAAGCCACATTCAGTGTTGTTCTCCTTTTTATAATCTCTGCTTACTCTCGAGTCTTTATTGCTTAAAATATACATCTCTTTGCAGCTGTTATACTTAAGGGCGGAAGTGCATTTAAAAATACCTCGGTGATGACTTCTTCAGCAGTTCAACTGCACGGTTAATGTTCCATCTATTTGGAAATACAGGATGTGACTAAGGCCAGATTTGGAATCATGCCACATCAAACTCAAAGATACAACGAAAGCAGGCTCTCCTTGTCTTTATGACAATGAGATCAGTCAATCATAAACACTCTCAACACCCTCCATAATTCTGCCATTAAAATCACCTGTCGTGAAAAATTCAAATTATGCAATTTATTTCTTTAATCACACTGTCAAATCAGGTTTTCTGTGTAAAAGTTAGCATTATGTTGGGTAAGAGGCGCCTGGGACACCACTTCCCAGAACAGAACAGTCATTTCCAAAGCTTGAGTATTGGGTGCAAAAATTGAAAGTAATGTTTAAAACCTTGATGAAGTTCTGGTCCTTAAAATTCAAGGCTAGAAACTTTAAATGCATAAGCATTCAGGGACTGGGGGAGGCAAGCCACTATTTATCCATAGGCTTATGGGATAATTTGATCTTTGAAAGAGTAGAAGACAAACAGTAGACTATCACCCATGGAAACCTCAAGCAGTCCTAATTGGACAATTTTGTTACATTTGCCCATGAGTGTTATTTATCGTATATAACTGATAGGTTTATGTAATTGGCACAACTTTTAAATTGTCTGTATAAATATCTACTTATTTTATATTATTATTTTTTAAACATAAATTACTTTTTTTTTTTAATGGGAGAAATCATTTATGGGAGATATATTTCTAACTGTCACAGCAAAATATTAGTAACTTAAAAGTTATTTAAGAATATATAAGTATACACACAATTTATAGTTTTGGCAACCAAAATATGCAAGTTTTAAAAATTCTGTTCTGTTTTTGTCTTTCCCTCAATCAGGTTGAAAGGTAAAAGCAATCACTTTTTTCTCTAGATAAAGAAATAATAAAAATGTTACTTATTCATGTTCTAAAATATGTGAAATTAATACTTCCATCAAGCCTGTATCATGTAACTCCAACCTAAATAGTTAGCTATGTTTTACTGTTTTACAGCAGGAAGTTTGTACAACTGTCAGAATATAAACCAGACATGACTGAAACAAAACATGAAAATTAATCATGTCATGTCAATGATTGGTGTAAATTCCCTATATAAAATTTTAAATAGACTTTCCTGTGGTTACCACATTATCAAACTTTTATTACTAATACCTAGCTAGTGAGATTATGGACAATTATACTATCTTGAAATCTAAATAGGCAGAGAGATTATATTAAGTCAGTACAATCATATTACCCAAATCTTTGCTTCTGATTTTCTAGCCCTGGAAGGCTAGAATCTACTTTTATTACTTTCAGAATCTCATATTTTAATTCCTTTAATGGATAACCTACGTATTTTCCTGTTTCATGATTCTCTGAAGCTATGTGAACAAACTATACACAAATCAAAACCAATGCCCTCCTGTTTCCTGACTACACTGAGAATAATCGGCTGCTATACTAAGAGATCGTCACACCTGTGATGGAGCGTCAGCTCATGGACCAGTCCTGAGACCAGTGCAGCTTGGGGATAGAATTTCATCTGTGTTTTGTCCCTGAGATGTTTCTACCCGGGTTGATAGGGTGTGATGTGAGGTGAAGGAGTAGATGGTGGGGCTGGGGTGGGGAACAGAGGTGTTGCCTGTAACAAAGCCTGTGGAGGTTTTCCAGTTATTATCTCCCAGGGCTGCAAAAGGAGGCTGACCCTCATGCACTAACAGGCTCACTCTTCTCCTTCACCAGTAAAGCGTCTTAAAGTAAAACATGAGAAACTTACGGAAGATACGGCCTAAAACTCACTGCAGGAAAAGAGTTCATAAACTTGCAAAGTCGGCTCACAAATATCCTTCTCTAGAGAAATTTTATAATGGAACTTAGCTCTCCTTTCTGGCCTGTCCAAAAGCAGAAAGATGGGCTGGGATCACAAAAGGTTACCTATTGGCTCACATAAGCCACAGAAAGCTTGCACACAAGCCCGTTAGCAGGCCAGCTCCAGGAAAATATGGGAGTAAGTCACGTTTATCCTTCCTTCATTCTCAATGGCCTTGGGACAGAGCTTGGTCCTGTTTATCATCGTGTGTGTGCGCTTCATTCGGTTCAGTCGTGTCCGATTCTTTGCAACCCCATGGACTGTAGCCCACCAGGCTTCTCTGTCCATGGGATTCTCCAGGCAAGAATACTGGAGTGGGTTGCCATTTCCTCCTCCAAGGATCTTCCCAAACCAGGGGTTGAACCCACGTCTCCATCTCCTGAGTCTCCTGCATTGCAGGAGGATTGTTTACCCACTGAGCCACCTGGGAAGCCCTTATCTCCATGGATTAACTATAATTGTTAAGTTTCATAGGTTTAAGATTACCCCATGTTACTGCATGTGACTGTGGGTGTTTTTTTTTTTCAATCTGAAACTTGTAATTAATATGTAGGCTTGCATGCCTTTGATTTCTAGATGGTTTTTGATCTTTTATATCACTGTCAAAGTATACATGCTTCTGGAAATGAGTTATACATGAAGCTTAGTTAATGAGCCCCCTGTGGAGATGAGACAGTCTGGAGGGAACCAAAGATAAGAAACTCTGAGACAGAATCACATTACTGTGGGCAATCAGTCCAGGAGTGCTTCTCGGAGGAAGTGACATAAAGTGAGATCCGGACAGAAGGAGGCAGCAAGGCGCAGCCCCTGCACCAAGGTCCAGAGGCAGCCACATCTGATTTTCTTCCTTCCACGTGGAAGAAAGGAATGCAGAAGCTCATGGGCCTGGGATTACAACTCAGTGGCTTCATTTTTATTAACTCAGAAATGTCAAATTACTGTTGATGTAATGCATCAAATTTCCATCCTTGAAAAGGAAAATTGGAAATATTTCTCATCAAGAAAGCCTCAGAATTATGTCCATCCTTTGGGAAAACTATGTCATTTTCTTTTCTGCCCTTTTTCTTGCTTTTCTTCCTCTCCTTTTCTCCCCTCCTGTCCACAATCTTCTTTCCTCCTTCCCTTTTTTTTTCTTATTTCTTTCTTCTTTTCTTCCACAGACATATTTACTGTCTCCCATGAACTAAGACTCTTTTGGAATCAGCAAATACAGCTGATTTCATTGCTCCTAAGACACTTTTCTTTTTTAACATTTAACGTCTGTGAAGTTGGAATGTTTCTCATAGTTCGTGATGTCTAACCGCTAGACCATTTAGACATGACCTAAATCAAATCCCTTATGATTATACAGTGGAGGTGATGAATAGATTCAAGGGATTAGATCTGGTAGACAGAGTACCTGAAGAACTGTGGATGGAGGTTCGTGACATTGTATAGAAGGTGGTGACCAGAACCATCCCGAAGAAAAAGAAATGCAAGAAGGGAAAGTGATTGTCTGAGGAGGCCTTACAAATAGCTGAGTAAAGAAGAGAAGCGAAAGGCAAAGGAGAAAGGGAAAGATCTACCCCACTGAATGCAGATAGTCAAGAAGAGGGAAGCCTGGCATGCTGCAGTCCATGCAATCATAAAAATTCAAACATGGTGACTGAACAACAGCCAGCAAAGAATCAATGAGCTATGACACAAAGGTGCCAAATGATAAATCTCTGCTTTTAAAAACACAAAATAGTTTCATCAAAATCTGAGTATAGAATGCAAATTAAAAGTAAATTATATACAAGAATTAGGGGAGAAATTACCAAACCAAATATTTCTAGTTATTCCTTTGCAAATTCTATTTAGAATTATTTACTTTACTAAAAACTTACTGTTTGCTATTTTCATTTTTTAATTTTAGAAATCTGAAAATCATGGGAAAGCACTTTTGACTAGATCTCAAAAATCTCATTTGGTAATTGGCTGTTATGAATAAAGTATCTATCACCACCAAGTGGCTTTGTAACTTAATTGCAGGAAGGAGTTTAAAAAGAAAGAGATCCTTCTAGATGATAGCAAATAGACTTACATACTGATACTAACTCCACATTTCCAACAGAGGAGCTGAGAAAGAATAATAAATGCCCAGAACAGATGAGGATACAAAATACTTGTGACTCCAGCAAGTTCAATGAATATGGACCCCTGGACTTTGGCTCAAACCCTTAAGAATAAAACCGAATCCCAGAACTCTCAGGTGCCTCTCAGCCCTGGGTCCAGGGGAACCTGCATGAACGTGAAGGTGATAGGTGGGGAAGCGGAGCTGAGAAACAGAGGAAGTCAGGTCCCTGACCTTGACTCAGCCATGCCGGACATCAGCTCCAGTGTGTCTCTCCATATCATAGGTCAGTACTCTGGTTTTCAGCTTTGCCGGTTTGAATGACGTTCCTATGCCTGTGGTCTAAGGAGCACTAATCAGAGTTGTACTGCATTGCATTCCATGCGTGCTCACTCATGTCCAACTCTTTGCAACCCTGTGGACTGTAGCCCACCAGGATCCTCTGTCCGTGGGATTCTCCAGGCAAGAATACTGGAGTGGGTTGCCATTCCCTTCTCCAGGGATCTTCCCGACCCAGGGATCAAACCCGTGTCTCTCACACTGGCGGGCGAATTTTTTTACCACTGAAACACCAGCGAGTTCAGCCTTGTATCATGTCATCAATCCATCCCTGGAAGACGGACGCCTAGGTTATGAACCCCCTTGCTTGACAGAGAGGAAGGTGACAGAGGAGCCACAGGCAGCAGTCTGGGCCATGTGCTCCCGCTTGCAGCCCCTCGTGTCCACCTCTGCTTGCAGAGCATGGGGGTCCGTGCTGATGGGAACGGGGCGGGGGCTCGGGAGGAATGGAGCCCCTGCTCCTTCTCCTCCTCCTACACATTCCGATGAGCTGGAATCAGCTCTAAGACTTCGGCCTTAGGTAATGAGACCTGGTGGAGGAGGAAACGGCAGCCCACTTCAGTATCCTTGCCTGGAGAATCCCACGGACGGAGGAGCCTGGCATGCTGCAGCCCACGGGGTCGCAAAGAATCGGACATGACTGAGCATACACGCATGTGCAATGAGACCTGGGGAGTCCAAGACCACGGTGAAGCCCTCCTGAAATCCAGAAGCCATAGAGAAACCAGCAGCCCTACAGAGAGATCTCACACCCGGCCTAGGCAGCAGACCCAAGTCGAAATTTAGGCTGGATGTTTGCGCACATTCAGA
Source organism: Cervus elaphus (assembly GCF_910594005.1). NCBI lineage: Eukaryota > Metazoa > Chordata > Mammalia > Artiodactyla > Cervidae > Cervus > Cervus elaphus. Next base: position 77,874,361 of record NC_057828.1, on the reverse strand, counting down.
TTCTTCCTCAGGGGTTGCATTGACTGCCTTCCTCCACTGCTGAATACCAGGACCAGGGAATCAGGGGTTCTGTCTATACTCTACAGAGAGTGTAGACAATTCACGGCCACATGCAACACACTCCAAGTCTTAGCCCTATCATCACTATTTACAGTGTGTGTGTGTGTGTGTGTGTGCATGCTCTGTCGCTTCAGTTGTGTCTGACTCTTTGAGACCCTAAGGACCATAGCCTACCAGTCTCCTCTGTCCATGGGATTCTCTAGGCAGGAATACTGGAGTGGGTTGCCATGCCCTTCTCCAGGGGATCTTCCTGACCCCAGGGATTGAACCTGGGTCTCCTGCACTGCAGGCAAATTCTTTAACGACTGAGCTACCAGGGAAGCTTCTAGCTGTTAGGTGTACTGAATGAGGTAAAGCCCGGTTTACATTATTGTTACACTAATATGGAAAATATACGTGCCTGGTTTTCTCCCGTTTTAAAATCATGAAGATTCCCAGGACCTACATGTATAGAACAGAGAACTATACCAATGTTTTGTAATTTCCTATAAAGGAAAGAATTTTTATTTTGTTTTTCGTATTTATTTATTTGGCTGCACCAGGTCTTAGTTGTGGCATACAAGATCTTCAAACTTCACTGTGGCATGCGAGCTCTTAGTTGCAGCATGTGGGATCTAGTTCCCTGGCCAGGAGTTGAACCCCGCCCCCCTGCACTGGTAGCACAGTCTTTAGCCACCAGACCACCAGTGAAGTCCAAGGAAAGAATCTTTAAAAGCCTCTCTCTATATATATATAAAACTAAATCACTATGCTGTGATAGTGAAACTAACATGATATTGTAAATTAACTACATGTCAATTAAATGAATAAAATAAAGGATATTATTACTTTCTACTTTATGAAATAGTTATGAACTGATTTATGTAATATGTAAAAATTTCCTTTTTAACAGTCGATATTGAGGTATGATTATATAGTGTAAAAGATACAAATATTAATTGTTCAGTTCAGTCGCTCAGTCATATCTGACTCTTTGCAACCCCATGGACTGCAATACACCAGGCCTCCCTGTCCATCACCAACTCCCAGAGCTTGCTCAAACTCATGCCCATCATACACACTGATAATTTTTGACAAATATAACCAAGGTATACCCTTCATCACCTCAGAAAGTTCCTTCCTGCCACCTTCCAGTCAATTCCTCTCATTCTGGTCGATTCATATCATCCTATATTAGCGTTACCTGTTCTGGATTTTCTCATTAAATGGAATCTCACAGATTGTACACTTTTGTGCTTCCCAATAGCAATGAATAAGAGTTCCAGATGCTCCACAACCAAACCAACGTTTCGTATTCTAGTCTTTTTTATTTGGGGCCCCTTTAACAAGTGTGTAGTGATATTTCATTGTGTTTCTAACTTAATATTCATTTTTATTCCTCAAGTCATCATGTTTTATCATTAAACTCATCCCATCCAATTATCATATCAGAGTTATCAAAATAATCACTTCTAATCTTAGTTTTTCAAATTCCAAATTCAATGGTAACTAATTCATTTAAATAATATACTCAGTGTAAATTGTCTCAGGAAGGACCCTCTGAGGCTGTAAACTAAGTCATGGTTTCTAGACCAAACATTTTATTATAAATCGCTATATTGGAGAAGGTTTGCCTTAAACATTCAAGAAAAAGATGCTCCTTCATTGACTTGTCATTGTATGGTCTCAGGAGAATCCCACAGAAACACACAGGTGCACACACACACACACACTCAGAAAGTCACACTCAAGAGAGTGAGAATTCTAGGGCCTCAGATTGTAGATGCTTAGAAGGTAATTGAATCATGCTTTCAAAATCTCAAAAAAAAATTACTTATAATCCCTACTCTTACATCCAGAAAAAAAGTCAACCAATTAGAAGGGCAAAATAAAAATATCTATTCAGACATATAGGGATTTAGAAAATTATCTCCCACATGGCCTTTCTTAGGGAATTATTTGAGTATATACTCGTAAAAATAAGGGAATTACACAAAAAATTGAGGCAAGGACAGAAAATGAAAGAATTAGTGCATGTAACAAAGGAAACTGGTGAAAAAAAGTCTGGGAAACAGCTTTACAGCAGGCTCAGGTGACAATTAATCCTGATTGGAACCAAAGCTTGGAGATGAGAACTGGACCATAAAGAAGACTGAGTGCCAAGGATCTGATGCTTTCGAATTGTGGTGCTGGAGAAGACTCTTGAGAGTCCTTTGGTCTGCAAGGAAATCAAACCGGTCAATCCTAAAGAAAATCAATCCTGAATATTCATTGAAAGGACTGGTGCTGAAGCTGAAGCTCCAATCCTTTGGTCACCTGATGGGAAGAGCCGACTCATTGGAGAAGACCCTGATGCTGGGAAAGAGAAGGCAGAAGTGTCAGCAGAGGATGAGATGGTTAGATAGCATCACTGACTCGGTGGACATGAATCTGATCAAACTCAGCAGACAGTACAGGACAGGGAAGCCTGGCGTGCTATAGTTCATGGGGTCGCAAAGAGTCAGACACGACTTAGCAACTGAACAACAAAGGAGAAAATACAGCATCCAGAGATTTGATCATACTCATAGATTTAATGTATTGGGTGATCTGAAGAAAGAAATAAATCCTAACAATATAAGAAGCAAACAGTGACAACAAGACACTCAAGGATAAATCAAAAAGATACAGAGGGTAGTTCAGTTCAGTCTCTCAGTCGTGTCCGACTCTGCGACCCCATGAACCACAGCATGCCAGGCCTCCCTGTCCATCACCAACTCCCAGAGTTTACCCAAACTCATGTCCATTGAGTCGGTGATGCCATCCAACCATCTCATCCTCTGTCATCCCCTTCTCCTCCTGCCCTCAATCTTTTCCCAGCATCAGGGTTTTTTCCAATGAGTCAGCTCTTTGCATCAGGTGGCCAAAGTATTGGAGTTTCAGCTTCAACATCAGTCCTTCCAATGAACACCCAGGGCTGATCTCCTTTAGGACAGAGGGTATTTATGCTGCACTAATTGGATTTGAAATAAATAAGATTTATGTGGTGAAACCATAAAGTTCAACTTTCATTGACATAACTCCTAGAATTACCTTACAGACAAAAGATTTAGTTATGGCTAAAGTGCCAAATCATAAATGTTATCCACCTTCACTCTCTACAAGTTCAAGTTCAGATGACTGCAGTGGGAAGGTGGAGAGTTCAGTTGGTAGGAAAGACATGGGTACCAGTATCCTCATCTTAGAAAATCTGGAGTGAAAAAAGGACATCTCTAGTTGCCAGCATTCATCAAGGGTGTCAGATGCAAGCCAAGGAAGGTGACTCTGACTTTACTAAGAAGAAAGGAGATCACTAAAATCATAGTGGAAAGCTAAAAATAAGAATTTAGCTCTGGAAAAGCTGGGGGGGATAAAACAGGCTCAGAGCTGTTTCTAAAAGTCATATCCAAAAAGCATGTCGCAGAGCAGGTCTGATGGACGATAAAACCCTCGGCGGCTCCACTCAACACTGGAAGGACCTGCCTCTGCCTCCCAGTCGACTACCGGTCAGTGCCAGGAACTCGATCACGCAGCCCCGGGAAGCCACCACCACCCCTGCCTTCCACACACTGCACACATGTGAGCAAGAAAGAGCCTGTTTCTTCTCCCTTACTTTGTTCACCGGTAACCGAGACTCTGAACAGAAGCGTCTGATTGGCTGAAGCCAGGTCACGTGCTGTCACAGCCACCAGGGACCATCGCTTAGCGTCAAGAGGAGGGAATCACCATGTTGCTCTCCCCCAAAATATGATATTTCAAAGGTCACCCGAGGTGATGACCGATGTCTACCGCACTGATGAAACATGAGAACAAAAGTCTGTTCTTTCAAGTTGGGAGAATAACTTAGAGACTAAAATCATTGCGTTATTTATTCGTCTCTCGTTCTCACAACCTGAATCCAGATCGTTAGGAAATTCTGTTGGCCGTCCTTTCAAATTCTGTGCAGAAAAGGACTCGTCCTAAATGCCTTCCCTGCTCACATCCTCCACCACTAGCCAGCCTCTGCCCTAAATGACTAAAATAGCTTCCCAGCTGGTACCCCTGCTTCATTCTTTGTCCCTTTAGAGAATATTCAGACCCACAGCCAGAGAATTCCTTTCAAGGTGGAAGAAAGATGCTGTTATATCTCTGCTCAAAGCCACGCAGAGACTTTGCAGGTGACCCAGAGAGAAAGTCTAAGGCCCTTCATATCTGCTGCTCTCCCCACCCGGCCGTGACATCATCCTCCTTGTCCTTCAGCCAACGTGAGCGGCAGCGTTGGCCCTGAGTGCTCATCCCTCAGGTGTCTGCAGCCCCCCGGGTCTCTCTTACCTTCAAGACCACCCTCCCCTCAGACCTCCTATTCTCACCCTGTTTTACCCAGTTACCTTTTCTCTGTAGCTCTGATCACCTTCTAACACACTAGATATAATTTACTTAATGATGCTGTTTACTTTCTGTCTCACGAAAGGCAGTTATTGTCCCTCTTTTATTAGCTGATGTTACCAGGCCCCTTAAAAAGCTTCCTGGAATAGGGAAATAATAAGCCATTCTGAGTAAATAAATAGATGGATGAATGAAAAATCGCTCTTAACTTGTAGGGAATGTTTGGAGGATGCTAATTTACCTAAATTCTTGTTCATCAGAGCAGAAAGCTGACAGATAGACCCTAAAATGGATTGATCAAGAAATATCAGCCTATATTATTTAGAATTATGGCCATAACTACGAGAAGAGATAATGAGTGAATGCGTGCGTGCTCAGTCTTGAGCGATACTCTTCGACCCTTTGGACTGTAGCCCACCAGGATCCTCTGTCCATGGGATTTCCCAGGCAAGAAGACTGGAGTGGGTTGCCATGACCTCCTTCCGGGGATCTTTCCAACCCAGGGATCGAACCCATGCCTCCTGCAGCTCCTGAAATGCAGGCAGATTCTTCACCCACTGAGCCATCTTTGAAGCCCAAGAGATAAAGTAGAAACACTTCAAAGTGGTCATGTCTGCAGGACAGGACTGGGAGGAGAAAAAGTAGGGCAGAGCTCTGTGGCTTTTAAACCTTTCTGAACTCTTTGATTTTTAAATAGTCATGTACATGTAAGACTTTGACAAAAACTTATGTTTTTAGTACAACCAGTTAAAAGGAAAATATAATAGTGCATTAAAAACTTGAATAATGAAAAATCCATTATATTTCTGTTATTAGTGGGAGATAGACAATGAGAAGTTAACATGGGCTGAATGTTTGTGTGTTCCTCCAGCGCTCATATGTTGAAGCCAGATCCCCAGTGTGATGGTGTTTGGAGGCGGGGTCTTTGGAAGGTAACTAGGTTTGGATGAGGTCCTGGGGGAGGAGCTGTGATGGGACTGCTGCCCTCTAAGGGGATGGAGAACCCGGAGTCTCTCTTTCTAATCAGTGTGAGGATGTAACACAAAGTTGTCTGTCTACCGCCTGGAAGAGGGTTCTCACCAGAACCTGACGATGCAGATCTCAGTATTCCAACCCCTAGAGCTTCAAGCGTTAAGTTTCTGTGGTTGATAAGCCACGCAGCCCACAGTGGCTTCCCAGCTGGCTCCGCAGTAAAGAACCCACCTGCCAATGCAGGAGACACCAGAGACGCAGGTTCTATCCCTGGGTCAGGAAGATCCCCTGGAGCAGGAAATGGCAACCCACTCCAGTATTCTTGCCTGGAAGAGCCCATGGACAAGGAGTCTGATGGGCTACAGTCCAGGGGGTCACAAAAAGTCCAAAGAGTCAGACACAAATGAACGACTGAGCAATCACATGAGCCCATGGTACTTTGTTAGAGCAGCCCAAACCGACTAAAACAGGAGTAAAAACATGGACACTAAAAATAGTGAAGTAACTTCTATATTCTTTTGGTCAAAATATCTTCCTAAATTTTTAATTTTTAACATGACACATTTCAAGCAAAGAATGAATATACCCACCTCTTATGAATATAAACCAATTCTCTTGGTGTCATCAAATTTTAACATTACACTTATTTTTACATTCCTACTCTTTGATTTGCCTTGTGTGAGTCCCAAATATGTAATAGTGGTTCATGAGAGGGAAGGGGGGTTTGCCTTTGAAATAATGTCAGATGACTCTTACAAATTCTTAAAAGGTAATAGTAGCACATGGGGCACTCTAAAGGGAATTTTGTAAATTACAGGTAGAGTAATACTGCTGAATTTGACAAGGCAAAACGGTGGCTAAGAATTGCATTTCTAAGTTTTTTTTTTTTTTGCAATAGGGCATACTGACCAAATCCTAAAGACAGTTTTTTATTTCCTGGCAACTCAAACATATACATGGAATTTATAAGATGTGTCTGTAAATGGGAGTGCGGGATCTGAAAAGTATGCTTTGAAGATGGAATATACCCTTGTGCATAACTAAAACTCAATGTTGATCCTAGAAGGGTAATTTTTGGGCTTCAAGTTCATGCTTTACACAGTAGCAGCAGTGAATCTCAGTTGTTTGCGTTAACTCGGGAGCTCCATCTATTATCGTTAGGTAGGATGACATTTTGATAAGAATGTGTAAGAATGCCATCCTTGCTACACGGTGTGGCTTCACGTTGCTCTTGGCAAAGCGTGTCTCTTACCTGGTTATCATCTGGCGCTCAGTGAGCGTCAGCTGACTGACTTGGGGGACAAGGACGCCGCATGGCTCCCCAATCTGTCCCACTTGCCCAGTTAATGAGCTGTGTTACCACCTGCCTCGGGGGAGTGCGTGTGATCAGTTCTCCTATTTCTGATCATGCTGTCATGATGACGAATGGCTGGGGGAGAGGTTTTGGAGAAAGAAATCTAGTTTAGTTAAAAAAAGAAAAAGAGCAAAGCTGATTTTAATAAGAGGAAAAATTGGTATTAGCAGTCTTAACCACTTGGACCTACTGTAATCCTCGAAAATATTTACAGGAAAACCTCACTGAGTTAACTCTTCCTTCTTGTTTACACTCCTCCATGATGAATGACTCAGGAGGACAGCCTAGGTTTCAGGCCACTCGTCAAATATAAAATGTACGTGAACAGAGAGAGGTATTACTAAACACGGTGGCTTCTGGTGAATTCTCAGTAGAAAAACATTGACATAAAATCCATAGAATTACAATATTTGATTCAAGATTTTACAAAGCTTACATTATGAACCAAATATTTGGTTAGAGACATGAGAAAGCATTTATTTTCTTCTTTTGGAACACTTAATACTTCATAATACCTTCATGTCACCTTAACATTTTTAAGGACTTCATTTATGCTTCCGTCAATTACAAAATACAAATTTTATTTGAATTCTTTTTATTATTGAGATAGATATAAGGACTCCACAGACAAAGGGCTCTAAAAAATGCTTTTTCTTTTCTAAGGTTATCATTTCTTGGGAGAATACCACAAAAACCAGTAAGATTTATATGAACTAGGACATGTTGTGCAAATATAAGTCCAGAGAAAGTCAGGAAATTGAAAAGAGCTATCAGAGATTACTATAAAATTTAAGTCAACATAGATAAAAGGCCAAACCTTCACAGCAAAGTGGGCATATCTCAAAAAACACTGTACTTGTTAAATGATTTGAGAAAAATCACATACCAGTGGAATTTTCAGAGCACTGTTTTTTCATAGAGATTTAAAACAAAAGCAAACAGAAAAATTATCATTTCTCTTCCAAAATTCTATTTCACATTCTCACCAGTGAACAACACTGACAACTTTTATAATAACTCTTAAAAAACCAAGCTTCATTTTGGTTCCTTAAGAAGGAAACTGACTTTCCTCTGTTTGGTTAAGGCTTCTATAACGGACTGAAAAATGGTTCAATGGTATTATAAGACTTCAGATGTATCCCACCCACCATTACATTCTAAGATGTCAAATTCATTGGCAAGGGCTGCCATATAAAATACCACAGACTGGATGGATTAAACAACAGCAGTTTATTTTCTCAGAGCTCCAGGGATGGGAAGTCCAAGGTCAAGACGCCAGCAGGGTGCTGGGGCCAGTTTCCGTGGAGGCATCTCCTTGGCTTGTGGATGGCCATCTTTTCATTGTCTTTTCTCTCTGTGTACAGACGCTCTAGGTGTCTCCTCTTGTGGGTATTTTCTTCTTTGTATAGGAACATAGGTCAGATTGGCCATCAATGTTTTGGCCACCTGATGTGAAGAACTGACTTATTGGAAAAGACCCTAATGCTGGGCAACATTGAAGGCAGGAGGAGAAGGGGATGACAGAGGATGAGATGGTTGGATGGCATCACCGACTCAATGGACGTGAATCTGAGCAAACTCCGGCAGACAGAGGAAGACAGAGGAGCCTGGCATGCTGCAGCCCATGGGGTCACAAAGTTGGACATGACTGAGAGACTGAACTGAACTGAAGTCAGATTGGATTAAGGCCCACCCTCATAGCCTTTTCTTTTTCGATTGAAGTATAGTTGATTTATGATGTTGTGTTAGTTTCAGGTGTACGGCAAAGTGAGTCAGACGTAGATACATGTATGTGCGCTGCGCTCCGCTAAGCTGCTTCAGCAGTGTCCGACTCTTTGCGACCCCGCGGACTGTAGCCCACCAGGCTCCTCTGTCCGTGGGATTCTCCAGGCAAGAATACTGGAGTGGGTTGCCATTTCCTCCTCCAGGGGATCTTCCTGACCCAGGGATTGAACCTGCATCTCTGGCATCTCCTGCATTGGCAGGACAGCTCTTTACGACTAGTGCCACGTATATATACATAACGTATATACATGTATATATGTGTGTGTGTGATTATATATATATTATATAATAATTATATATATGTGTATATATATATATATACACAGTTTCTTTTTCCTTATAGGTTATCACAAAATACTTAGTTCCCTGTGGTATATAAGAGGTCCTTGTTGATTATTTATTTTATATATAGTAGTGTCCATATTGGAGAAGGAAATGGCAGCCCACTCCAGTGTTCTTGCCTGGAGAATCCCGTGGACAGAGGAGCCTGGTGGGCTGCCGTCTATGGGGTCGCACAGAGTCGGACACGACTGAAGTGACTCAGGAGCAGCAGCGGCAGCAGCAGGGTCCATAAGTTAATTCCAAACTCCTAATTTATCCCTCCCCTCCTTTCCCTTTGGTAAGTATAAGCTTGTTCTCTACGTCACAGTTTTCCTCTAAATTAATCGCCTCCTTCAAGGCCCCATTTCTAAACCCAGTGACACACTTCTCTCCCTCCCCGCTGCCTACTGCTTCTCTTTCTTTTTCCTCTCCTCCTTTTGCCATCTTCTCAACAATCCAATAATTCAAAGCCTACTTAGGGAGGAAGGAGAGAATGTCTAAATTGTGGGTTTTTCCTGCATTTTCCTCTAAGTTCAGATCTGTTTCACTAAAAGAAATCATAGTTTCAATGCTGCTTTCTCAGTGCCTCCCACCCTCGCCTCCCCACGTTGTGTCCACAAGTCTCTTCCCTACGTCTGCTTCTCTATTCCTGTCCTGCAAATAGGTTCCCCTGTGCCAGTTTTCTAGATTCCACATACATGCATTAAGATCCGATATTTATTTTTCTCTTTCTGACTTCACTCTGTATGACAGACCCTAGGTTCATCCGCCTCAGTTTAGCTGATGCAGGGAGCTTAGCCTGGTGCTCTGTGACAGCCGAGAGGGGTGAACTGGGTCGGGGAGGGAGGACCAAGTCGGGGGGGATGTATGTATACTTGCGGCAGAAACCAACACAACTTTGTAAAGCAATTATCCTCCAGTTTTAAAAAAAAGAAATTATAATAAACTCGGGAATCATAGGGAACGTCCAGCAAGGAACTCTGAACCCTCTGAGGGTCTGAATTGTTTCAATGTCTCCTTGGCATGCTTTGGCAGTGGTGTCACATTTCTGGCGATGATGTAAATTCATAATAATTCTTTAGATCATCACTTTAGAATTTTCTGGTATTAAATTTTCATCACTTCGCTCTGGTCCTTGGAGTCTCCCTATTTAAAATGCTAGCATGCGATTCAGTTTTAAAAAAAAGTAAAAGGAAAAATAAGCCAGTAGAACTTTCCCAAGAGTGTTTATCCTGTGGGATAAGACTGTTTCTGAAGTTAAAATTCTCCTTCCTGGTTTCCCATTGTGTCCAAGGGGTCTCTATTAAAGGTGAAGGAGAGTGATCATGCTAGTGAAGGGCGAGCCTGCCTTCTTAGCCCAAAAGTCAGCCAGCTGCCGTCTAACGCTGTTGCTCTGACAGCTTCCGATTGTCTAGTACATCCCACAGGACGCTTTCTTGAATTATTGATAAATCTGTATAATTTGGGGAAGGAGAAAATGGTAATGTGGTAGAATTAATAGTAGTTCTCACGCTCTCTTCAGGGATACAGCATTTTTACGTGTTGCACAGAAGGAAGATCTTTTAAGTTAAGAGTTCATTTGTAAGAAATATGTTTGTGCAGGAAGATATAAAGGCTACTTGGAAGGAAGTCTTGAATCATTCATCAGTGTGTACCTCTGGGTACTTTACACTTTATAGTGAGTTTTCAATATCAGCTGAACAAATAGATGAATTTACCTGGAGGTGAAGCAGATTCAGGCTTGTCAAAATCCAGATTGTCAAGAGCACTGATTCTCAGTTCTGAGGCTGGTATCAGATTGTTGTTCAGTCGCTAAACCGTGTCTCTGTGACCCCGTGGACTGCAGCACTCCAGGCTTCCCTGTCCTTCGTCGCTTTCTGGAGTTTGCTCAAACTCATGTCCATTGACTTGATGATGCCATCCAACCATCTCATCCTCTGTCACCCCCTTCTTCTCCTGCCCTGTCTTTCCTAGCATCAGGGTCTTTTCAGCTAGGCATGCCATAAAAAGGGATATCCAAATTTTCTCATTTTATGATGCCCTTAGGGGTATCAGCAATTTTATTACAAGTACCTTGGCAAATGAGAAACAAACCAAACCCCCAACTCCCCCCCAAAACCTTGAAAAACCAACAAATATCAAACAAACACCACCTGCTGATTCACTTCACCAAGTAATTAAATCTTAACCATTTAGTATTTATGTCCTAATTTAGCTTAGTAGCCATTTGGAAAAAATTATATGTATACTTTGAAAGTACAAGTAATATTTTTATTTTATTCTTAAATAATCACAGTTACTTGCTGGTAAGATGCACATCTGGTGAGCACTGCACAGCTCCTTAACCCTCAGAATCCGATTGGACACCATCACATCATTTGTGGTTCTGTGATACTTTGATCTTTCTCATGATACTTGCCTTTTTTTTAAAACATAAATGCTTACAGCATCTTTACTTGTAAAAGCTAAAAATCAGAAACAACCTCAAATGTCCCTCAACCAGTGAAAAGATAAATTATGGCTTATCAGTAATGGAATACTAACCTTCAATAAAAAGGACCAAACTGCATACATCTTAAACAACATGGATGAACCTTAAAACCAACATGAGAAATAAATGTAGTCAGACCCAGAACAGTACTGTGTGATTCCATTTACATGAAATTCTAGGAGAGGCAAAACGAGTGTAGAGTGTCAGAAAGCAGGTGAATGGTTGCCTGGGACTGGGGGTGGGGTAGGCAAAGAGGTAGGAAGAAGTCAATTTTTCAGATTTTTGTTGGAGTATAGTTGGTTTACAAGTTATGTTCATTTCTGCTCTGCAGCAAAGTGAATCAGTTATTCGCACACCTATATCCACTCTTTGTTTTAGATTCTTTTCCCATTTGGGCCATCGCAGAGCATTGAGGAGAGTTCTCATGCTACACAGTAGGGCCTTATTAATTATCTGATTTATACAAGGCAGTGTGTGCGTGTCAACCCCAACCTCCCAACTTGTCCCTCACGCTCACTTGCTTATTGTCCCCATTTTCCTGAAGGGACAAACAGAAATGAAGAAACTTGAGGAAAGGTGCTTTCTAAGATCACACACACACACACGGACAAGCTAGAATCCAAATCTGGGAGGCTGACTCTCAAACCTCCATTCTTATTTTTTTTTTTTTTAAGTACAGTTGACTTACAATGACTCCGGTGTGCAGCAATGTGATTCAGTGACACAGACACACACATGCATTCTTGTCCAGATTCGTTTCCATCACAGGTTATTCAGATATTGAAAGAAGTTCCCTATGCTATACAATAGGCCCCTGTTGCTTACCTCTTTTATGTAAAGTAGTGTGCATCTAAGCAAACATGCGGTTACCAAAGGGGAAAGGAGGAAGGGGTAACATTAGGAATCTGGGGGTAACAGAAGTCTGCATTCTTAACCACCATGGAATGCTGCTTTCATCTGATTACAGTCGAGAAATTCAGTTCAGTTCAATTCAGTTGCTCAGTCGTGTCCGACTCTTTGCGACCCCATGAATCACAGCATGTCAGGCCTCCCTGTCCATCACCAACTCCCAGAGTTTACTCAAACTCATGCCCATCGAGTCGGTGATGCCATCCAACCATCTCATCCTCTGTTGTCCCCTTCTCCTTCTGCCCCCAATCCCTCCCAACATCAGGGTCTTTCCCAATGAGTCAACTCTTCACATGAGGTGGCCAAAGTATTGGAGTTTCAGCTTCAGCTTCAGTCCTTCCAATGAACATTCAGGACTTATCTCCTTGAGGATGGACTGGTTGGATCTCCTTGCAGTCCAAGGGACTCTCCAGAGTCTTCTCCAACACCATAGTTCAAAAGCATCAATTTTTCAGTGCTCAGCTTTGTTCACAATCCAACTCTCACATCCATACGTGACCACTGGATAAACCATAGCCTTGACTAGACGGACCTTTGTTGGCAAAGTAATGTCTCTGCTTTTTAATATGCTGTCTAGGTTGGTCATAACTTTTCTTCCAAGGAGCAAGCATCTTTTAATTTCATGGCTGCAGTCACCATCTGCATTTTGGAGCCCCAAAAAATAAAGTCTGACACTGTTTCCACTGTCTCCCCATCTATTTCCCATGAGGTGATGGGACCAGATGCCATGATCTTAGTTTTCTGAATGTTGAGCTTTAAGCCAACTTTTTCACTCTCCTCTTTCACTTTCATTAAGAGGCTTTTTAGTTCCTCTTCACTTTCTGCCATAAGGGTGGTGTCATCTGCATATCTGAGGTTATTGATATTTCTCCCAGCAATCTTGATTCCAGCTTGTGCTTCTTCCAGCCCAGCGTTTCTCATGATGTACTCTGCATATAAGTTAAATACGCAGGGTGACAATATACAGCCTTGATGTTCTCCTTTCCCGATTTGGAACCAGTATGTTGTTCCATGTCCAGTTCTAACTGTTGCTTCCTGACCTGCATACAGGTTTCTCAAGAGGCAGGTCAGGTGGTCTGGTATTCCTGTCTCTTTCAGAATTTTCCACAGTTTATTGTGATCCACACAGTAGAAGGCTTTGGCATAGTCAATAAAGCAGAAATAGATGTTTTTCTGGAACTCTCTTGCTTTTTCGATGATCCAGGGGATATTGGCAATTTGATCTCTGATTCCTCTGCCTTTTCTAAAACCAGCTTGAATATCTGGAAGTTCTCGGTTCATGTATTGCTGAAGCCTGGCTTGGAGAATTTTGAGCATTACTTTGCTAGCGTGTGAGATGAGTGCAATTGTGCGGTAGTTTGAGCATTCCTTGGCATTGCCTTTCTTAGGGATTGGAATGAAAACTGACCTTTTCCAGTCCTGTGGCCATGGCTGAGTTTTCCAAATTTGCTGGCATATTGAGTGCAGCAGTTTCACAGCATCATCTTTCAGGATTTGAAACAGCTCAACTGGAATTCCATCACATCCACTAGCTTTGTTCACAGTGATGCTCCCTAAGGCCCAGTTGCCTTCACATTCCAGGATGTCTGGCTCTAGGTGAGTGATCGCACCATCATGATTATCTGGGTCATGAAGATCTTTTTTGTACAGTTCTTCTGTGTATTCTTGCCACCTCTTCTTAATATCTTCTACTTCTGTTAGGTCTATACCATTTCTGTCCTTTATTGAGCACATTTTTGCATGAAATGTTCCCTTGGTATCTCTAATTTTCTTGAAGAGATCGCTAGTCTTTCCCATTCTATTGTTTTCCTCTATTTCTTTGCACTGATCGCGTTCAAACCCGTGTGAGGGCCTTGATAGGAGAGAGGGCGTGGCCCGTTTCCTGGGCAGCAACTCAGAGCAGGTCTGGGTGGCTGCAGAGACCCGAAAGGAGACAGGACACTGGCCAGAGGGGAGGGATTTAAGAGACACGGGAAGGGTTTTGAAGTGCACCGTGGAGCTGAGGAGAAGACACTGAAGGCCTTTAGGCTGGAGACTCACTGTTAGGACTGTTGGAGTGTTAACGGTATGACGCCCCATGCGGACACTCCCTGGCCTCTGCGCTGCCAGGCTCCAAGTTCCTTTCTCTGCTCAGTTTACTTAACCTCTGGCAGCACTTTCCTTCTTCTTCAAGCATGGTCTGCTCTGGCTTCTTCAACACTTCCTGCTCCTGGTTTTCTCCTCCCTCTGACAGGCCCTTCTTGGTCTCCTTTCCGGCCTCCTCCTTCATTATGCGGCTTCCCTGGTGGTTCAGGCGGTAAAGAATCTGCCAGCCATGCAGGAGACATAGGTTCGATCCCTGGGTCAGGAAGATCTCCTGGAGGAGGGAATGGCAACTCACTCTAGTATTCTTTTCTGGAGAATCCCATGGACAGAGGGGCCTGGAAGGCTATTGTCCATGAGGTCTCGTAGAGTTTGACAAGACTGAGTGACTAACAGGTCTTCATTATTCAGTCTTTACATGTAGCAGTTCCTCAGACTCATTTCTGCATCTGCTGCTATACCTATATTCCCCATCTTCCATCTTTAGGGCTCTAAATATGTTGAGCCCCAAATTTATTTGGTTAGCCCAAACTCCTCCACTGTGTTCAAATTTATGTGGGTAAGTGAATCTCCAGTTGAATGTATTAGATGAGGGGCCCCCACACTCCAGGACCTAATGCCTGATGATCTGAGGTGGAGCTGATGTAGTAATAACAGAAATAAAGTGCACAATAAATGTAATGGACTTGAATCATCCTGACACCATCCCCCCTACCCCACTTCCATGGACAAATTATCTTTCATGAAACCAGTTCCTGGTGCCAAAAAGGGTGGGGTCGCTGTATTAGAGGCATGACCCAATGATCATACCCCAAATGAAATTTCTGCTTTCTTAAACTAATTCATTTCCCCACCTCCCATAATTCTCCACTATAGTCTCTCCCTAACTTCCCACATCCAATCCATCAGAAATGCTTGTCAATTAAACCTACGAGAGCAACTTCCCCGGTGGTCCACTGATGAGGACGTCACTTTCCAATGTTGGAGGTACAGGTTTGATCCCTAGTTGGGAAGCTAAGATCCTGCATGCCTTGTGGCCAAAAAATCAACACACACACACAAAAACAGAAGCAGTATTTTAACAAATTCTATAAAGACTTTAAAAATGGCCCACATTAAAAAAAAAACAAAAAACAAACCTATGAGCTGTTTCAAGAACTTGTCCCCCCTCTCATCACTGCTTTTACCATAGCCCCAGCCTCCATCACACTGCATCTGAACCACAGCTAAAGCCCCCTCATCCATTTCCACACAGCTGTCAAAGCAACCTTGAAAAGGGAGAGTCATGCATATGTCTTTCCCACCTGAATCTCTTCAGTAGCTTCCCTTCTCATTTGGAATAAAATTCAAACTTTTCCCCAGGGACCACCAGGTCTTTCATGTCACAGGGCTAATACTCGGGAGAGCTAAACTTAGTATTTTTTTTTTTTTACAAGACAGCTTTGGCTAACTAGAGGGAAAAAAGATCAAAAGTGTCCAAGAGAAGTACAAGGACATTGAGTCAGGGAAGGTCTTGCAAAAACTCAGGCTACCTGTGATATTGGCCTGATCAGAGAAGAGCTAGCGAGCAGAAAGGGACAAATGGGCTGAGATATTTTTATTTTTTTATTGCTTTAAAGTGTTTCTATATGGACCATTTCTAAAGTCTTCACTGAAATTGTTTACAACACTGCTTCTGTTTTATGTTTTGGTTTTTTGGCCCTGGGGCATGTGGGATCTTAGCTCTCTGACCAGGTACTGAACTCTGAATTGGAGGGCAAAGTCTTAACCACTGGACTGCCAGGGAAGTCCCAAGATATACTTACTTTTAATGATATAAATATACCATCGTGAAAAATAAAGCACCCACAATGAAAGGTTAAGTAAAGAAAAGAAAATTGTAGAACAATATACATGCACTGCCTGGAGAAGGAAATGGCAACCCACGCCAGCATTCTTCCCTGGGAAATTCCATGGACAGGGAAGCCTGGCGGGCTACAGTCCATGGGGTCACAAACCGTCGGACACAACTTAGGGACTAAACAACAACAACAAATACATGGGCTGATCCCACTGTGGTACTGAATTTGCAGTAACTGAATCATTCAAGCGGATATCAAATAGGCAGTTGATTATATGGGCTGAGTATGTAGGTGATAATTAGTCTTGAAACAGGTGTAAAATGGTAAATGAAGCCAGGAGGTGGCTATCACTGCTGAGAAAAAAAGAAATGTAGGATTAGGATAATGCCAATGATTTATGCTCAAATTTTTGAGCAAGGTTTTAGTGTCTGATTCACTTCAAAATTTCCCACCTACAATGTTGACTGTAATTGTTCTAATACTTGCCAGTTTGGAAGGAAAAAACTAAAGGGTCATTTCATTGTTTTAACTAATAGTTCTTTGATTATTTATAAAATTATATGTGTATTTTCCATCTTTATTAATCATTGACACACATTTTAATCATAGAATCATTTGTTCCTGCCCTGGTTTTAAATTGTTAGATAAGATTTTTATAAGCTAAGAAGGAAATAGATGTGAACTTTCTGCAAACATATATTCAATCTTAGAAAAATTAATATTTTAATTTAGATTTATTGATCTAAAAGTTGACAGATTCCATTGACAATTGATGAGCTTGATGAAAACTAAAAGTACACATTTTTAAAGGAAGGGGCAGTATTTCTGAAACTTCCTGAATGTGTCTCTCTTTTTTAAAAATTAATTTTATGGGTGTGCAGTTGCCTTACAATGTTGTGTTAGTTTGTGCTGTATAGTAAAGTGAATCATCCATATACACGTGTCCCCTCTTTTTTGGATTTCCTTCCCATCTAGGTCACCACAGAGCATTGAGTAGAATTCCCTGTAGTACATGGCAGGTTCTCATTAGCTATCTATTTTACACATAGTGCACAATATATGTCTGATCATACTGATTAAGGGAGGGGGAAAGAGAAGGAAATCAACCCCGAATATTCTTTGGAAGGACTGACGCTGAAGCTGAAGCTTCAATACTTTGGCCACCTGATGCAAAGAGCTGACTCATTAGAAAAGACCCTGATGCTGGGAAAAATTGAGGGCAAGAGGAGAAGGAGGTGGCAGAGGATGAAATGGTTAGATAGCTTTACTGACTCAATGGACGTGAGTCTGAGCAAGCTCCGGGAGATGATGGAGGACAGGTAAGCTTGGCGTGCTGCAGTCCATGGCGTCGCAGAGAGTCCGACACAACTTAGCGACTGAACAACAGCAAAGGAGAGGGAGGAGCAGCTGGGAGAGTAGAATTAACACATGCACACGACCGCGTGTAAAACAGCGGGTGGGAAGCTGCTACGGCCGAGGGGCTCAGCCCGGTGCTGTGATGACCTGGGGGGTGGATGGGTGGGGGTGGAAGGAAGGCTCAAGAAGGAGGAGACGCGTACACTTACTGCTGACTCACTTCGTTGTACAACAGAGGCCAACACAACATTGCAAAGCAATTAGACTCCATTTAAAAATTTTTAAAAAATACAGCTGCATTGTTTTGAAATGAGGAAATTTGACCAAATACACGATCAGAAGCCTTGTAATGTCGAGAATCTGTGACTGCTCACAACGTAATGTAATCTCATCACCACACAGAATCACACACTTCATTATAAAGAATTAGGGAGCCCGCAAGCATTTACTGTATTTCAAAGGCCTGCCTTGTACTGTATTTCATTCTCTGTAGGCTAGGCATTGTTGTAGTTGATATTGTGCATAATGAAATACTGCATATTACATAACAGATGAGAGTTACTTGATAGCGTATTAAATAACTCTTCCCCAACATGTTCCATTTTACAAATAAGGAGGAACACTGAGAACTAAGCACTTTCGAAAGGTCACTCAGATAACTGGACGGCTGGCAGGCTGATAGAGAAGACCATGCATTCAATCTGAAGATATGGAGGGTCTGAGGAAAAACCTTGAGCCAAAAGTCACTCTGAGAGTAGCTGCACAGTAAAGTGAAATCGTACAAGAGTCATTTTTCCTTTTTTGTTTCCCTCCCATTCAACCATAGGCAACCTGGGCCACAAAGTAGATGAAAGGTGAAAGCAAACAAAAATTCAGTAGTCAGGTTTTCCATTTGAAAAGTACAATAGGTCTCTGAGTCTGTGTCAGAAAACCCAGCCAAGCCAGATTTTCCAGCTCAAAAGGAAGGTGATCAAGCCATCAGGGAGATGAAGTTTGATGAGGGAGTGATTTATTACCTCACAAAAATGTGTGTGTTGTGGGGAGAGGGGGTGGGCTGGTTAGCCCATAATTGGAGGCGGGACCCTGGAGATAAAGGAGAGGGAAATGAATTGGAGGTAGAGTGGTCTTAGGGTCAGGAATTCTGAAGCATCTTTCACCCTGTGGTTGGCAAGGCTGAAAGTGGTGTCATTAGAGACAGATTTGGTGTCCTGAGCACGGGGGTTTATTCTTACTTCCTGCCCGAATCTCTGGGAAGAGAGGACATCAAAGTCTGTGCAAAAAAATAAAAAAAAAAACTGTGCAGACATGGGATGGAGCCAGGAAAGTGCAAACAGTGGTCTGGCCAGTCTGGGAGGAGAAAAGATGATAAGGTCACCATCCAGAGCACCTCATGCCCCAGCTGCAAGCACCCCACCTGGACTCCTGCCCTGGGGGATGAGCCAGTGATGAGAGACACAGGAATCTGGATGAGGAGGTAGAGTGGCCAGAAGAAACCCAGGATGTCCACTTAGATGTAAATTTCAGGTAAACAACACATAATATTTTAGTGTGTCTTATGTCGTGTGTCGCTCAGTCGTGTCCAACTCTTTACGACCCCATGGACACTAGCCCTCCAGGCTCCTCTATCCATGGAATTCTCCAGGCAAGAATACTGGAATGAACTGCCATTCCCTTCTCTAGGGGATCTTCTTGACCCAGGGATCGAATCTGCGTCTCCCACATTGCAGGCAGATTCTTTCTGGTCTGAGCCAACAGGGAAGCCCATGTCTTATGTAATACTTAGACTAAAAAGGAAATTGTTCTTTATTTATTGGAAATTCAAATTTAGTAGGGTATCCGTGTTTATATTCCTTATATCTGGCAACTCTGGTGTAAAATTATTTCCCAGGCTGATACGTTATTAGCACTCTGAAGGTTTGGAAGTTCGGGGAGACTTAAACATTGGTGGCTTGGAAAAATCTCTACGTCTGTACTGAATTGGTCAATGGATCATGTTTTGAATTAAAATTCCTTCCCACCAGTAACTTTATCGTTTACTTTCTCTGTGTTTTCAAATATTTAAATTTTCGGAATCATATTTTTCTGCCACTAATAATGGTAAGAGTCCATGCTTTACAAAATAAGTGAGATTAAAGTGAGGTGTAAGCTCATATTCACCATTAGAAAAAAAACAGAACAACCTAATTTCACTGGTTGACCTTTCTAGATTATAAAAACATAAAATCATCCTAACAATATTTTATGAGATTTGGATGGCTAACCCAGCTAGTTAGTAATTACCCAGAAAATACCTGACCTAGGGGGTCACTGTTATTATTGAAAGTGGCTTAAAATCCATAACGAATATATTACATAATCCACGTTTTATGTGTGGAAATGTGAGACGTTCTCTGGTCACTTGCCAGCAGATTCTGTGGTGCTCCAAGTTCTCGTCATTTTTAAAAAGTAGTTTAAAGACTCCTGGAGAAACCGATTGGAAAGCAAGGTTTCATTCCCAGCATTCCATTAGGTTTATAATATACAATAAACCTCGGGGCTACTACTTCTCAATAGCCCTGCAAATTAGCCTGTCTACAGCTAGGTTGGAAACCAAGCCAAAAATGGAGTGTGAAAAGAAGTTGAAATGGTCTCTGTTTAATCTGTAATTTCTGCAATCTGGACCACACCACCATCACGACTAAGGAATGGAAGAGGTTTTCACGCTGAGCAGTTCTACACTTCGCACCACGAGGAATTTGACAGTGAGGAGTGAGCCCTGAGGGCTTCCCAGGTGGTTCAGCCCCAAAGAATCCGCCTGCGATGCAGGAGACGCCAGAGACACGGGTTCGATCCCTGGGTCAGGAAGATCCCCTGGCGCAGGAAATGGCAACCCACTCCAGTACTCTTGCCTGGAGAATCCCATGGACAGAGGAGCCTGGAGGGCTACAGTCCATGGGGTTGCAAAGAGTTGGACATGACTGAGTGTGCGTGTACATACACACACACACACACAGAGTGAGTTCTGATGTCTCAGAGACATCTGAGATGCCTTGTCAGCTCATCTGAGATGAGATGTCTCAGAGACATCGGGATGCCTTGATGCAACCCCAGCATCCAGGTTTGGTATTTACAGCTCATCCTGTTGAGTCCTCCGTATTTTGAGTTGAGTTTTTCACCCTCAGTGAAGACGTGTAAAAGTGTTTAACTCAGAGTTGCTTGTGTACAGGGCCCAATTTACTATTTAGAGAGTTCAGTTCATTCTCAAAAGAATATTTACTTATGGAAACACTTAACTTTCTATACTTCCTATCCTCCACCACCCACTGTAAGACACTAGATTTTAAGACAGCTTTTGGGGACCAAAAAAGAAAGCTGTAATCATTGTATATATGATATCTTAATGTATATAATATAATTAATAACCTGTATTAAGTGTAGATAGTAATTGTAAATTTATTTAAATTTCAGAGAATTAAATGTTTCCGTTCATTCACCTAATATTTATGGAGTTCCTGCTTTTGTCAAGTACTGTTTTAGCAAGACACACTTACAGTCTAGTAAGAAGAAAGGCAGTATGTTAATTGTTTAGAATCAGTAACCATAAGTAATGATGCCTTAGTGGAAAGGAAGGTGCTCGGAAGTATTAAAGGAATCTTGAGCCCCGCTGGTAAATAGGCAGATTCATTATCTATATGTGAAGCACCAATCACTGGCATGGAATTTGGATAGTAATTCTACTTTATTTATTTATTTATTTTTGGCCACACTGAGGGGCATGTGGGATATTCCCGACCAGGGACTGATCCCGTGCTGTCTGCAGTGGAAGCATGGAGTCTTAGTTGCTGGGTCACCAGGGAAGTCCTAAATTTGAATATTAGATACACTTTTGGTTGGTTAATAAGTGTGGCTGTGCATCAGACACCATTTTCACCATTCTATCAAAATTATAACACACAGGTTTTTTGTTTGGCACTAGAAGTAACTGACACTCTTATTTCCAAAACTCTAAACTGAGCCACCTGAATATAGTTTTGGATGACAAACTTCCACTAGAAACTTCAGCTCTCTGAATTGAAGATGACATATTTGTCCCTAGTTTAAAATAAGTAAATATCTTCATTGCTTTTTGCGGTGGGGGAGGGGGCATGGATAATCTCAGGTTCACAGAGAAAGGCAAATACACAAAAATATCCTGTGTGTTGTGACTCAGTGCCTTAAATATTATCATCACCTCTTCTATTAACTTCTCTTTGCTTGCCAGTTTCCTCATTTGAAAGGACTTTCAAGTTAATGCTTTTGTAAGAAATGAAGACTAGTCACTGCCGGTACTATCCTTTTTTCTACAATTAGTATTTCTAATCACATTAGACATGTTTTCAGTACCTAGAGAGGAGGCCTGCTCCCTACAGCTATCATGAGCCATTAGCTTTAATTAAAATTTACAAGTCTAATGTTGTTACATCTGCTAAATGCATTAACTTCCATGTTAATTACCAAAATGTTAATGTTGCATTAAAATAATGTTCCCTTTTGACAGTTCATCTATAGTTTAATTATTTATTTTGTTGGGGAATATGTTCTAAAAACTGAAAAAAGAGTAGACTAGAAAGTCAAATTAGAAAAAAATGATACAGAGTAGCAAAACTTCTGAGAAGAAAACCCTACGGTTCAGGTAAAGATGGCTCCTATATAGTTCAGGTAAGGATGGCTAAAGCACACTCGTGTTTACCCTGAATTGAAAGGAATAGGTCTTCTTATCTTATATCTAACATATTTTTTTAGAATAGTTCTTCTCTTTTTTTGCAGCTAGTTTATAGTGAAAGCACTAATATTCATGCTCAATTCCTCAACTCCCAAGAGTTTACAAGGCTACACATTCGTTTATCCATATAAATCATTTAAAAAGAAAGCTTCAGTTTAAAAAATCAGCTCTCTATGTTTTCTATATAAATGTTTATTTTTTTCTTTAAGACAGATTTCTTTCAAGAAGCTAGCCAGCATACTTCTGAGCAAATAAAAATAACCCAAGGAAATTCTCAAAGATCTACATGGATCATTGCAGTGAGCTGCTCAGTATGAATATCATTAAGACAGCTCACGTTTCACTGAAAGGAGCTCAACTGTAATTAAACTGATATTTAGTAGCAACATCTTCTCCTCATGGGTGCACTTGCTGGTTGTATCCTTTAAATATGTAAGTCTATGTACCTGAGTTAATTTTGAAATGGGATGAACCCTCTAAAACGAAATCTTAGTCCAGTTTATAGGTCACAGAAACCTTGTCTGTGATTTTTATCTCTGCCCCCAGTGGCTGGAACCATGCCTAGTATATGGCAGACCCTTAGGAAATTTTGACAGTTGCTTGAATGACTCTTTAGATTTTTGGGGGGGGCTTATAGTTTGTACATAGCCCTTTCTTTATCCACTCATCTGTTGATGGACACTTAGGTTGTAAATCATGCTGCTATGAGCACTGGGGTGCTTGAATCTACTCAGATTAGTGCTTTTGTTTTCTCTGACATAAATATCCAGAAGTGGAATTGCTGGATCATGTGGTAGCTCTATTTTTAATTTTTTGAGGAGCCTCCATACAATTTTCCATACTGGCTGCACCCAATTTACATTCCCGTCAAAACGGATGAGGGTTCTCTTTGCTCCACATCCTCATCAACATTTTTTGCTGTCTCTCTGATAATAACCATTCTGACAGGTGTGAGGTGATATTGTGTTTTTTATTTGCATTTCCCTGATGGTTAGAGACATTGAGCATCTTTTCTTGTGTCTGCTGGACCTCCGTATAACTTGAAAATACATCTATTCACATCCTCTGACCATTTTTTAATCAGATTGCTTTCTTATACTGAGTTGTGTGAGCGCTTTTATATTTTCAATATTAAGCCCTTATCAAATATATTGTTTGCAAGTATCTTCTCTTACTCAGTAGGCAGGCTCTCAGTTTTGTTGATAATTTTCTTCTATATGCAAAAGATTTTAGTTTAAAGTAGTCTCGTTTGTTTAATTTTGCACCTAACATAGGAGCTGGAGAAGGAAATGGCAACCCACTCCAGTACTCGTGCCTGGAAAATCCTATGTGCGGAGAAGCCTGGTAGGCTACAGTCCCTGGGGTCTTGAAGACTTGGACACGACTGAGCAACTTCACTTTCATTTTTCACTTTCATGCATTGGAGAAGGAAATGGCAATCCACTCCAGTGTTCTTGCCTGGAGAATCCCAGGGACGGCGGAGCCTGGTGGGCTGCCATCTATGGGGTCGCACAGAGTCGGACACGACTGAAGCGACTTAGCAGCAGCAGCAGCAATATAGGAGCATCTATATAATATAAAGCAAATATTAACAGCCATGAAGGGAGAAATCGACAGGAATACAATACCAGTAGGAGACTTTTAGCTAAAAACTTCCTTAACTGGGTGAAGGAAACAGACGTTCAAGTCTAGGATCTGTCTCCTTTGGCCAGGGACACAAAAGCCAAATTGAGTATTTGTCTATTTATTCGGCTGTATCAGGTCTTTGTCGAAGCACATGGTCTTTCCTAGTTGTGGCTTGAGTGCTTAGTTGCTCCATGGCAGATGGGATCTTAATTTCCTGACCAGGGATCGAACCTGCATCCCTTGCACTGCAAGGCTTAGCCACTGGGGAACCATGGAAGTCCTTGCTATCATTATTACTAATAAAAATCTAAGCTAAAGAGAGAGAAAAGAGAAATCTGAAGGTAGCACTTAAAGAGAAAGAATACAAAAGGAGAAGCCTCATTCAATAAAGAGCAGTTGTAGTGAGAACAATTGAGAAAATTATCTGGACAGACAGGAGATTCTAGTGAAAGAATGTGATCTCTGAGTCATTCGCTTAAATTGTGCAGTGGTTTCTGGTGAAAATCAGGTTTCACACAGTGGACCTCAAAGTTGCTTTGCCTAAGAATCATGTGGGAAGACTGTTAAAATGCATGATCCCAGGACCTTTTCTCCAAAAATGTTATTCCGTAGAACTAGGCAGTTGATCTTGGAATCTATTTTCATCAAGCCTCCTAGACCGTCCTGGTGCAGCCAGTCCCCGGACCACACTTTGAGGATTCTGGGATAGACCATGCCTCTGGCCAGTTGACCTGGGGCAGAAGAGGAGGTTATCGGAGATGAGAAGACCAAGGAGGTGAGCTGACTCATTCGGATGGTTGCTGACCTTACTCAGGATGGAGACCAGACAGGGTGGAGATAGGCTGGTGAGCCTGAGGGCAGAGTCATCCCTGGATGGGGCGGTGCTGCGAGGGGTGGGGAGCAAAGGGTTCTCGGGGCCAGAGAGGACCTGGGGTGAGGGCAGGGGGTTCACCGGATGGCCCGAGTCTTACAGGAGCAGGAAAGTTTCAAGAAGGTGAGAAAGCCAGGGTCTGGTGTCGGCCTTCAAAAGCAGGTTAGTCACTAAAGGAATGCGTAAGGGGATATTTCTAACACAACAAAATCAAAGGCTACCGTTGAAGAAGGCTGCTCGGAAAGTCACGTACCTGGGAGAAACTGGTTTTGGTTGAAGAGTAGGATATGGGCTTCCCTGGTGGCTCAAATGGTAAAGAATCTGCCTGCCGTGCAGGAAGCCCAGGGTTGATCCCTGGGTGGGGAAGATCCCCTGAAGAAGAGAATGGCAACCCACTCCAGTATTCTTCCCTGGAGAATCCATGGACAGAGGAGCCTAGCGGGCTACAGTCCATAGGGTTGCAAAGAGTCGGACACTACTGAAGCGACTTAGTACACATGCACATAAACGTATAACTCAATCGTTTTGCTGTATAGAAGAAATTAACACAACATTGTACATCAGCTACACTTCAGTAAAAAAAACATTAGTCTAAAAGAGAGAGAGAGAACTACAGTGCATGGAGTTGAATGAGAGTTTTAGGAGAAAGAAACAGCTGAAACAGAGAGGCTGAGTATGTCAGAAGGGAAATGGATGCAACAATCCAGATAAATGAAGGACCTGGTGGAATTCAGTGAGCAGCTGGAGGACTCAGCTGTGAGTTGGAGGAGGCAAGCTGCTTTCTCTAAGACCAGCGGGTGGCTGGGACTCAATGTACAGAAGTTTTGCAATGGAGGAGCATCAAGTTCAGGCATTGATGCACCCCAACCTCTGTCTTATCTGTGATTTAAGAAGGATGCCCGAACTCAGGGATTGAGAAAGAAGAGCTGTGGGCGAGGAATGGGGCCATTTCCGCAGGACAACTGGAGAGTTTGGACATGCAGACAAGTTGCTGGACGACAATCTTACATTTTAAAAGAGCATCATCCCCAATTTAATTTTCCCTCCTATTAATGTCATTAGGACTGTCAGTGAATAAGACAGAACATAGACATCAGCTCAGGCAGTGGAAACTTGGGATGCAATTATGCTAAAGCGTGGAGATATTTTTATTCACTTATCAACTAGCACAGGGGTTATTTTAGGGAGAAATCTTTGTTGGGAAAATTGATTTTAAAAATTCCCTTGGGATTTGGAGACCTGGTGTGTCCTCCACGTGGGTGGAACTGATCTACTGTATACAAGGACAGGAGCATTCCTTTGTTTCTTGTAAAGGTAGGAAGAAAATGGACAAAAAGTGCAAGGAAGACAGCAAGCTAAGGAAAGACTGCATTCTTTCTTGTGTGACCTTCAAATCTTGAGTGAAATTTCTAAACTTTTTAAATGGTTGATTCAGGCAGGTTTGGTTTGTTTTCAGGCATGCTCACGAAGGTCTGTGTTTCCAAGCTGGGTTGATGCATGCTGAATCAAGCTGGGTTGTGAACCAAGGATCCCAGAGCCGCCCAGGGCTGGAAGGTTCTGGGACTGCTCTGCGGGCTAATGTGAACTTCTCTCGGAGGGCTCATTCACCGGCGAACACATGTACTTTTCTGGTCATCCTCTTACATTTATTAAAGTAATAGCAGAAAAGAGAAGTCATGTGGGTAAAATAAAATGTAAACCAGATTTCATTTACCATGGCAAATAACCATTTCGCTCATAGAAATTATTATTGGGACTCAACTCTATTGGCACAATGTCTCTATAATGTTCAGTTCTGTGTTTTTTTCATTCAAACCTATGTGGCTCTTTCTTTCAGGGACTGGCTGTATGCTGTCCAACAAGAGAATATTGGTTGTAATCGTTGAACATTCATCTACTGTACCAGACATGCCTTTCAGATGTGTGTCGCTTTGAGGCTACATATGACAAAATAGTAAGTGTATTGGTGTAAGATGGGGAGAGTTACGATCATCATTACATGAACAATTTCGTTCATTTGAGAAAAATAATGCTGTCCCACTGGTTCCATTTCCAGCTCTGGACTCCGGGAGGTCTAGGATATTATGCAAATTCTCTGTAGTGTAATTTCATCCTCCTAACAACCTGTGAGGAAGCAGGGAAGGGTGTTGGCTTTATTGTTTCAGAGACAGGGCAGGTGACATGACCAGGGCCACATTCAGTCATTCAGAATTCTCAACCCAGGTATTCTGCAAATAGGAGTGTGCTGAGAAATGTGGATTCCTGCAGCCTTCAGGCATCAGCTGTTCCTTTTATACACACACACACAAGCAGGGGACAGCTGCTACTATGTACCAAAAACTACCATTTGTTACTCTGTTTTACTTCCCTGGCGGCTCAGACGGTAAAGCCTCTGCCTACAATGCAGGAGACCCGGGTTCGATCCCTGGGTCGGGAAGATCCCCTGGAGAAGGAAATGGCACCCCACTCCAGTACTCTTGCCTGGAAAATCCCATGGACGGAGGATCCTGGTAGGCTACAGTTCATGGGGTCGCAAAGAGCCGGACACTACTGAGCGACTTCACTT
This sequence comes from Cervus elaphus, assembly GCF_910594005.1. Classification (NCBI taxonomy): domain Eukaryota; kingdom Metazoa; phylum Chordata; class Mammalia; order Artiodactyla; family Cervidae; genus Cervus; species Cervus elaphus. Next base: position 77,847,024 of record NC_057828.1, on the reverse strand, counting down.
TCACTTTTGACGGGCTTCCCAGGTGGCTCAGTGGTGGGAAAAAAAAATTTTTAAAAATCCGCCTGCCAATGCAGGAGTCATAGGAGATGCAAGTTCAATCCCTAAGTCAGGAAGATCCCCTGGAGAAGGGAATGGCAACCCACTCGAGTATTCTTGCCTGGAGAATCCCAGGGACGGAGGAGCCTGGTGGGCTACAAGCCGGACACAGCTGAGTGACCGAGCAGGCACGCACACACACTGTTCTTTGACAGGAAAATGTGGAAGGGGTTGGAGTCTGGCTCTGAGTGTAGACGTGTCCAGCGCCACACTGCCTCTCCAGGAAAACCACGGGCGTGTTTTCTGGCAAATGCACTGATCAGCAGAGGGCTTGAACTTCATCCACACGTGCCCTCTTTGTTGCATGCCCTTCCTATTTGTTTAGCTAGCTAGCCGTATGGTGTACCAGTCACTTTCTGGGCCGAGATACTTCAAATCTCAATGGTGACAGAGAATCAGTGGGCACTGGTGGGAAAATACCAATGAATTTGTTTCCAAGTCCATCAGCGTCTATCTAGTCAAAAAACAGGCTCACTTATAACGCCTGACCTGACACTAAACCTTACAAATCACACGCGGCAGCTGGTGACTATAGAATGCACGTCCACGTCCTTCCAAAATCCGTATGATGAAAACTTGATGTCCAGTGAGATGTAGGAATAGGGCCTTTGGGGGAGAGTGGTAGGGGATGGAGTCTTTGCACAATGATTAGGTCATGAGGGCAGAGCCCTCATCAGAGAAGTCTAAGGAAGGTCCTCTGTCTCTTCCTCCACGTGAGGCTACAGACAAAAGACAACCGGCCAGGAGACGGGCCCTCACCAGACACTGAATCTGCCAGCAGCTTGATTTCGGACTTCTCAGCCTCCACAGCTATGAGAAATGCGCTTCTGTTGACCATGAGCTGCCCAGTCTGTGGCGTTTTGTTGGCAGCCTGAAATCAGTGAACACAAAGTCCTCCACGCCCGTGTGTTAGACCCTCCCACGTGTCTTTGTCACTTCTCTTACCCACTGTGCTCAGCTCAGCTGTGTGCGACTCTGCCACCCCATGGACCGTAGCTCTCCGGGCTCCTCTGTCCATGGACTTTTCCAGGCAAGAATACTGGAGGGGGTTGCTATTTCCTTCTCCAGGGGATCTTCCCGACCCAGGGATCGAAACTCCCATGTTGGCAGGTGGATTCTTTACCAAGGGAGCCACGTGGGAAGCGCCTCTCTTACCCAGAGGCGAATCTTTTTCCCTAACTCCTGAATCTGGGCTCTATTTGTGTCTTGCTAAGACCAATAGAATGTGACCCATGCGGTGCTGCCAAATTCCGGAGCCCAGGTCTTCAAAGGCCTCATCATGTCCATCCCGAGTCTCTTGGAGGGCTCCCCTAGGCTACCACGGCCTAGAGAACTCCAAGTCAGGGAATGACTTGCAAGAAGGGTACCAACCGTGCCAACCGAGAACAGAAAACAGATGGAACCAAGTGAAGGAGCCCAGGTGAGACCAGCTAACCCACAGAATTGTGAGAAAGCATTGTCCCTGCTTTAAGTCACTGTGTTTGGGGGAGGTATTTGTTACACAGCAGTAGATAACTGAGAACTCTAGGGAGATGCCAGGGTATGTGTAGAGCTGCCCATTATTTTCTCAGTCATACACTTGGAAGACATAAATAAGTCAATGACATTTTTAGATTCTTTCTACCTCTCCTTGGGTTCTTAGATTTACTAGCCTTTTCTGAGAGCCACTTTCAGAGGTGCAAATATTTTGCTTTTGGCAACAGTTCACTTATGCATTCTTTTTCCAAATGAGAAAAAAATATAGATGACTTAGAATTGTGCTTGTTGGTAACGAAAAGCTATTGGGAAAATGCACATAATTTCTGAAGGCCACGGAATGAATTCATCCGACTATCTTTTCTGTTTTTATGTTGCCTCGTCTCTTCTTCCAGGAGAAAGGGTGCAAATAATGATGGATTCGTTTTCCTTTAGATACATTTAAGCTCATTTTAGAATCATTTTACTTTGCATGTCTTTAATGCAGAAGAATAGTTTTCTTTTAAAAATTTAAAGAATTTTTAAATTTTAAAATTTAAAGAATAATTTTCAAGAACAGAATAAGATAAAGCAAGTTTTTAGGGAAATCTTTTTTTTCTAAGTGTAGAGCTGAAGGCAGCCTTATTCCTGGGTTTTGTTAAGTTTCATAGGTTTAATTGCCTGGAGCAGGTCTTCTAAAGTTAAGTTTACTAAAATATGGACCTTTGGGACCATATTTTCTGGAAACAAATGCTTTTCAAACATCTCATTTTATAATTTAGTTGTATCCGGGCTCTGCAGAATGTGAATATTTTAAGAATTAAGCCATTGATCTGAAAATAAACTGATATCAAATATACAATTCCTGCAAGTCCCCCAAATTAAGGTAATTTTTTGCACATTTAAATGTTACGACCATTCCTAACTTCCCCCAACCCCCACCTCATGAGCCTTTTAGCTCTTAAAACTGTCTGGAAACCAAACTGTACTTTAAAAATTATTTTTATGGGGGAAAAATGAAAACACATTTCACTTTTCTTTCTGTGAGATGGGGCAGCTTCGCACGGCTCCTGTGGTTTGCCAGAGACCAGGAATGGACTGGTCACACACCAAGTGCCAAGAATCAGACAACCTTTGTTTTCTAACCCAGAATTCCTCTTCAAGAGGATCAAAACGCCTGTTCCAACGGCAACTCCAGTTTAACTCTGCTGCACTTTTTTTTTTTTTTTTTTAATCCCACGTGGGTTTCATTTTAACTCTTTCCAAGCAAGCCCAGACCTGTTTCTCTCATCAAGAACAGGGTGGGAGCAGGGGTCCTTGTCAGAATAAATTACAATTTTTGGCAAGCATCTGTGTCTCTTACCCACTTAGGAACTAGAATATTGCCTTGTAAAGCAGTGCAGCCTCCTATTATAACTTAATTATGAGGCCAAAATAAGGACACCATTTTATAGGCGCTTTTAAAGTATATACATAAGATTTCCATCTTGGAACAAATCAAAAGAGATTAAATTTTTCCTAGCCACCCGTGGGCTGGTTCTGATGACACCAGCTCAGCAGACTGGTCTGGGAAGCCAACCTTGAGGTCCCGGGGGAAGTCACACTGCACGCTTTCGTTGTCTACTTTCTCCTCCCATGAATGAAAGGTTCACACAGCTCTCGCCTGAGCCAGGAAACCGCAGTTCCCTTTCTTATGACGCCACTGCATCTGAGTCCCTGGAGAGGGGTTCTTGATGATTAATCCCTGATGCTGGAGGAAATACACGGCTGCCCAGCCAGGTGAGGCCCTTCTCGAACTCCCTCCAAACCTTTCTCTCACGACGCACAGGTAGGCTGTCTCTTACCTGCTCCCGGGGTCACCTGGAATCTGGCCCCTACCACAGTCTCTTCCCCGAACTGTGCTGTATTGCGCTGGAAAACAGAGCAGACTGTACAAGCCCGAAGAAATGACATTTGGGCAAGAACAAGGGCTGCTTGACACGTGTCTGCCGGTCAAGACGGGATCCCCCACTCTATCGTGGATCTCAGCGATGATTCTTCAGGATCAGTCATCTTCCGGGAGAACTGGCTGATGCCAGCAGAACTCAAGCGGGAAGGATATGAACCAGAAAATGTATTTCATATTTTAAAACAGTAAATCTTGACTGACCTGCCAATAGGTGTTGAGTACATTTTTTTCCCCCTTAAAGACGTTTATTGAGGAGACAGAACATCTAAATGGCTTGGTGTGAATACGGGGATCGTAGATGAGGGCTGGATCAGTGGAATGTGGGCGGGCTCCGTTGCTAAGTTGTGTCTGACCCCTTGCGACCCCATGGACTGTAGCCCTTCAGGCTCCTCTGTCCAAGGGGTTTCCCAGGCAAGAAAACTGGAGTGGGTTGCCATTTCCTCTTCCAGGAGATGTTCCTGAACCAGGGATTGAACCTGGGTCTCGTGCCTTGCAGGTGGATTCTTTACCGTCTGAGCCCCCAGGGCAGCCCTCCGTAGAATGAGCCTCTCTAATCAGCTGCTCCATCTCTCATGCCCTGCCACCAGGAGGCCTAATCAGTCCAGACCAGATCCTACCCAGGACTCTACCCAAGCTGCCTTCCCAAGGATAGGATCACACCAAGAGCTAACTCATGAAATGTGCTCCAAACAAGACCATGTCTCGTCATCTACTGCAGAGAGCAATAGCAGGATTTTTGCACTTATGTTTGCACTGGCTGTCAAGTTATTTGAAACTGGTGGGGAGGGGCAAGGTGAACTTAAAACTGACCTTCAGGTAAGAATTTTACATTTCATTTGTAATTAACCCTATTCTTTTATCAGAGTGCTGGTATCAAACTCTCTTAGCTATTTCTATACACACATATTTCTACATATATGTGTACATTGTATGCATATGTGTAGACATTCAGCAAAATGTCTGGAGAATGCTCATCAGGTGGGGTTAGAACTGTAGTCAAGAAAGACCAGCTTTTTGGGAAGTAGGCTCAGAATCTTGTAGTAATCTATGATGGAAAAGAATCTGAAAATCTTTGCTATATACCTGGAACTAACACAACACGGCAAAATTGTGAATCAGCCGTATTTCAATGAAAATATTTTTTAAAAAGAGTGTCCTGGAACCTCATAGTCAGAAACAAGGACCATATTGTTTTATTAAAGTACCCTGTCTAGAGCTTCAGACTGAAGCCAGCTCTTCCAAATGACCCATTGGCAAACACTGCAGGATTTCACTCCAGTGGGGGCCCTGGAGGTGACAACTCACAGACCAAACTGGACGTCAGTGCCAGGGGCAGTGGGCGGGGGTAGGGAGTGAGACGTTCATGGTTGCGGCATTTTGGTTTTACAAGGTGAAAATTTCTGGGGATGGTGGTGATGGCTCCACAAGGTGGTGAATATACCTAAGGCCGTAAAGGGGATGTGATGTGTGTTTCATTTCACTTAAAATAAATTCTTAAAATGAAAAAGTAAATGAAGAACTCTGCCTATTCCTGTTTGAGACCCTCTCAGAATGCCCGAGACCCTGGTTTTCAAAGGTAATTTAGCCAGAACACATTGTATTTGGCCCTCTACACCTTAGCGCCAGGCACGGACTCTGGTTGACAATGAGAATCATCATTGGTCAGGGGATGCCCACTGAGAGGTTCTCCAACGTCACTGATCAGATTCAGTCCACCCAGGCGACTCCGGCTGGCCTCGTGAGAAATAACAGAGCCAGACGGGAACTCAGGTCCTCGACCTCCACGCTCTGCATTGCCTCTTCCACGATTGCATTTTGTTTTTCCATTCACCCAGCATTTATGCCATTCTTTGGAAACCAAGGTTAGGCTTGCCTTCTCTCTTCTGAAAAAAATGTAATTCCATTTTTGTGTGTGTGTGCCAGAACCCAAGACCACTTAGAAATTCGCCGTCTTCAGCTCCCATTTTTTACAGAGTAATGGCAGTTTGCAATAAGTGACATGCAGAGCGGATGTTTCCACGTGGCGACCACATGAGACCCAAAGTCATGTGGCACAAGAAGCAAAAAGCTCCAGGCCACAGCGAGGAAAGCAAGGTGTATCTAATTTTGCATCTATTTCTCCATCTCTCTCCGATTCTGGGCTATTTAACTGCTCTGCATCCCTTTTTGTAATCTTTACATTTGTAATCTTTACACTGTGTAGGTGGTTATCATCAAAAAGATACAATTTTCAGCTCACATATCAATGCCATAGACTTCTGGTTGACAAACGGCATTGCACCAAAATGCCTAAAGCAAAAACTCTTCAACTATGGGAGAAATGGACAAAAGTGTAATTTTAATAGTAAAGCTACCCCTCATGGAGTGGGAGCTGGCTAACTGCAGTGGGGACAGGGGTTATTTCAGATGTTCTCCAGGATTCTTCCCATCGGGGGAGCCATCTCTCTGATTATGAGGTCAGTGATGCTCTGTCTGCACGTAACAAGCCCATCCACCTCGGCATGCCCAGTGCCACGGAAAGTGCAAGGCGGAACTCCCAGACTCAGCTTGATTCAACACTCCTCTCAGACAACGCCACGCCCTCAGCAGCAGCAGCATCTGGGACTTCAGACCGTTTTACAGATTTGATTGCTGGTGAGTGGAGTTCATGGTTTTGAAGCACTGAACATATTTTTTTCTGATCTTTGCACAGGTGTTGTTTGTATGCTTGACTTAGCCTAAACTCATCACGGGTGTTTTCTTTATTATCTTTCTTTTAGTATCTATTTCCTTGCCATTTTCAGTGCTTTGAACTGCCTCCTACTTCCTGGAATCACTGAGCTTAAACCTAGATTGAAAGTTACAGCAAAAGTTAAAACAGTTTGGAAATGTGGTTAAGCGGTGCTGTGTGACTGCTTTGAGCCAAAGTGCTAAAATTGTCAGTGAATCAGAAAGGAGAAGACAGAGCGTTTGCCCAAAGCAGAATTTCACCAACATGAATAATTTTTCAGAGCTTAGGAGGCTGTTAAACCTTTTCTTTGTACATATTTCTAAGCTCCACTGAGATCTTGCACTGAATTCACAGATGTTTATAATATCTTGATGAGTCAAGCAATGTTCAGTGTTAGCGTCAAACTGTAAGGCCCCTCCAGCTCAGGTTTTTTTAATTTTATTATCTTTACTAACAGGTCTGGCAGGCAGCTTTAAGACCATAATGTGGAACAAGGTTAGACAGATGGTTGAACTAGTGGCTTATGACCTAAGTCTCAAGATTTAGGCATGTGCTAAATATAATTACCCAAAGAATACATTCACAATTTTTTATTTAAGTTTTTATTTAAACAAACAGTGACTGAGTCACCGGTCTCCTCCAGTGCCTGCCAATGTGGCTCCTTGGACTCATGTGGAAAAGTCTTAAACAGGCTCCACGTTTGTGCAGCTAGTTTAGTTCATAGTTTTTATGCTGTAAAATTTCTTATTTCACCTCTCATGGACTAGTGCCACTGTTCTTAGACTCTAGGGACAACCAGCAGACGACACGTCCAGGATTACTTCAGTGTGGTCAGGAAACGCAAGGCTTTTCTGCAGTTCTGATTCTCAGTACCTCCTTTGAAGATGAAGAATCAGGACCAAGACTTCCCCTTACCCACCCGAGGATACAAAGAGACCCCAGTTCCCTTTGTAATTCAGGGGACCACTCTTTGGATGGTCCCCCACATCTCAGAGAGAAAAGAGATGATGGTCATTTGCCTGTGTCATCCTGAGAAATTCAGGTGGTTACCTTAGAAAAGATGCCAGAGAGTGTCTTCAACCAGAAAGGACAGAGGATAGAAAACTGAAATTGTACAGTGACTCCATATCCTTGGTTACAATGACAAGAGCTACAATTAGTAGTTAATGTGATTCCCAAATGGGCATTTTCAGAATCCTTTTGTTTTTTGAAGTTTTGTGGGGACCATTGGAACACCTTACTTATTTAACTTATGTGCAGAGTACATCATGCAAAATGCTGGGCTGGATGAAGCACAAGTTGGAATCCAGATTGCCCGGAGAAATACTAATGACCTCAGATATGCAGTTGACACCACCCTAATGACAGAAAGCAAATAGGGACTAAAGAGCCTCTTGATGTACGTGAAAGAGGAGAGTGAAAAATCTGGCTCAAAATTCAACATTTAAAAAACAAAGATCATGGCATCCGGTCCCATCACTTCATGGCAAATAGATGGGAAAATAATGGAAACAGTGACTTTATTTTCTTGGGCTCCAAAACCATTGCAGATGGTGACTGCAGCCATGAAATTAAAAGACGCTTGCTCCTTGGAAGAAAAGCTATGACCAACCTAGACAGAATATTAAAAAGCAGAGACATTACTTTGCCGACAAAGGTCTGTCTAGTCAAAGCTATGGTTTTTCTAGTAGTCATGTATGGGTGTGAGAATTGGACTATAAGGAAAGCTGAGTGCTGAAGAATTGATGCTTTTGAACTGTGGTGTTGGAGAAGACTCTTGAGAGTCCCTTGGACTGCAAGGAGATCCAACCAGTCCATCCTAAAGGAGATCAGTCCTGAATATTCATTGGAAGGACTGATGCTGAAGCTGAAGCCCCACTTCTTTGGCCACCTGATGTGAAGAACTGATTCATTGGGAAAGACTCTGATGCTGGGAAAGATGGAAGGTGAGAGGAGAAGGGGACGACAGAGGATGAGATGGTTGGATGGCATCATCAACTCCATGGACATGAGTTTGAGTAAACTCCGGGAGTTGGTGATGGACAGGGAAGCCTGGCGTGCTGCAGTCCATGGGGTCGCAAAGAGTCAGACATGACTGAGCAACTGAACCGAGTTGATTGGAACAGAAGTTATACCTAGTACCCGTCTGACTATTTTTTTTTAAACTCCATCTTTTAAAGCCCTTTACAGAACTTATAAAAAAGAAAGAATACAACAAAGCACTTCCCTGGTGGCTCAGCGGTAGAGAATCAGCTTGCCAGTGCAGAGACAGGGGTTCGATCCCTGATCGGGGAAGATCCCCCATGCCGAGGGAGAGCTAAGCCTGTGAGCCACAACTACTGAGCCTGTGCCCTAGAGTCTGGGCACAGCAATTACTGGGCCCACGTGCCTCAACTACTGAAGCCATGTTCCGAAACAAGACAAGCCCCTGTGATGAGAAATCCACACACCGCACCTAGAGGGTACCCCAGATAACAACGGAGACACAGCATCGCCAAATAAATAAATAACTAGATTTTTTTAAAAAAAGGACGAATACAACAAAAAGCTGGTGAGTGGTCTTGAAATCATGAAATCATATCTTTATTCAAACTATGCTTAGCTTTCCTGGCATGTTTAGGGCTGAACAGGTTGAGGGAATTCAGTACAAATAACCTGGGCTGGAAGAGGATCTGAACCTCAACCAAACATTGTGGGGGGGACTGAAATTTTTTTTTTTTGATCAGATCCTGAACTCATTTCAACAGCCCTGGCTAGATCTCTAAGGTTACACCTCCATGCTACATAGAGAAAACACGCCAGAATTTTCTCATATAATTACAACCAAATCTGCAGCCTTCATTGGTCCCTATCAAGTTGCCACTGGGTTATAGTTAAACATTTCATGCCATGAAGGGTCACTGTCAATTTTGTAGTCAGAAAACAGAAGAAAATACAAAAACACCACAATCCATTCCTTCCTTGAATGTCTTGTGATCTAAATACAAGCCCCGATAACTTTTGTCCAAAATAATCAGGACACAAATAGTCTGAGTCCAATTAGAGTTGCTCAGCAGATTTAATACACAATTAAACTATATTCTACATGTGTCTCCATTTTATTTTCTTTGTTTTATTAATTTTTAAAATAAATCAGTGGAAGAAAATTCTTGAGTAGTTTTTTTTCTGTTGTTACAGGGAGGCCTGGTGTGCTGCAGTCCATGGGGTTGCAAAGAGCTGGACACAACTTGGTGACCGAACAATTTTTTTCTGAAGGCAGGATATAGGTCAATTTGGGTAAAATCATGGTGGGGGCTTCCCAGGAAGAAGTGAAGTGAAGTGAAAGCCATTCAGTAGTGTCCAACTCTGCGAATTCCCCAGGTCAGAATACGGGCGTGGGTAGACTTTCCCTTCTCCAGGGGATCTTCCCAACCCAGGGATTGAACCCAGTTCTCCCACATTGCAGGCGGATTCATTACCAGCTGAGCCACCAGGAAGCCTAAGAATACTGGAGTGGGTAGCCTATGTGAGAGTGAAGAGCTTCTCCAGAGGATCTTCCCAACCCGGGAATCGAACCAGGGTCTCCTGCATTGCAGGTGATTCTTTACCAACCGAACTATCAGGGAAGCCTCACACGTGGCACTAATGGTAAAGAGCCCGCCTGCCGATGAGGAGACATGAGAGACGTGGGTCGATCCCTGGGTCAGGAAGATCCCCTGGAGAAGAGGATGGCAACCTACGCCAGTATTCTTGCCTGGAAAATTCCACAGACGGAGGAGCCTGGCTGGCTACAGTCCATGGGGTCACAAAGAGTCAGACATGACTGAGCAAACAACACACAGACACACAATAATCTGAAGGGAAATCATTTAGAAATGCCATGTGATGACTAATAGCAATAAATATACTTGGCCTTATCCTAACTTATCAAATCCTCATTCTCCTATCATTTTATTTGAAATAAGAGCTAATAGAGTATTATTAGCTGCTTGTCCATATCAACAATGAACTGTTAAGTTACCAATTAGAACTGCTTGGTAGAACTCTTAAGCCTCAACCTTTAAACTCACATAATCTGATTTCTATGGTCAGTAAAGATGAATAATTCATCTTATATGCCTCAAATATAAAAAATTAGTTAACATATCACCTGCTCTTCTGATTATGCATTCTTCTAGGACTACCAGTAATTTTGATTTACTGGCAGAGTAATTTTGATTTACCAGCAGAGAGCATATGTTTTGTTTTCGTGACATTTAGCGAGAACATGCCATTAATCAGCCTTTTGTTTTTCCCAAATCTGAAAATTCATTCCAAAAGAGTTTCATAGAAACTCTTAATGACTGAAAATCATGGTTCTGCTGCTACATAAGGTTCAGAATAATAAATACTATACTTAGGGGGATTAATTATTAAATCCAGCTAGCAATCATAGCTTTCCTAAGGCAAATAATAATAATCATTACACATAACAATGTGTAACATCTATGATGGGTACCAAAGTTGGCAGTGTGTTAGTGCACATCAGAATTGTAAAGGAGATGCTATACATTGTAAGAAAATAATTCTGAGACTTTCTCCAAGAGAAGTAACTGCTGGTCAGTGACCATAACATAAGCATGGAACGTTTACAGCTAGCAATCTGTGTATCCTTCATGATCTATCTTAAGTGACTCTGCATAGAAAGTCAGATGAGTTAAATGGCTCTTCCAACCCTAAAATGCATTCCTACCCCTTGTAGGTGGGCATGGCAAGGATGGGATAAGATAGTACAGTAACTCAGGCTTGGGGGTTAGACGCTGTTGAGCTTAAATTCTGGCTTAAGGTGCAGTTACCTATGAGGTTTGTGATCTTGGGCCAGTTACTTTCTCTTAGTCTCCTTATTGACATGGTGAGGGAAATGATACCTATTTCAGGTTGACAACTAGGAAAAGCCTCCTAGGAGGTGATGTTTTTTGCCGAGTCCTGCATGATACAAAGGGTTGGCATTTCTAAGAGGTACACAAAATCTCAAGCTCATAAAGGAAAAAATAATAATAATTTCTTTATACACACTGGGAAACCATAACCTGTTTTGCAGGGAAAATAAGAGACCCAGAGATAAATTCTTTAATTCGGAGCTCACATAAACCAGTAAGAAAGGGAGCAATCAAATGAATTTAAAATGGGGTATAAAAAAGCCATTTAGGAAAAAATAACTACGGTCAGTGAGCAGAATGAAAAAATGTCCAACTTCTCTCTTAATATCAAATAATATCAACTAAAAATCTAGGAGATATGATTTTTCACTTTTCAGAAATTTAAAAACAACAAACAAGTGCTGTCCAGTTCCAGAGGTGTGTCCAGCTGCTCAGCGGTACCCAACTCTCTGCAACCCCCTGGACTGAAGCCCGCCAGGCTCCTCTGTCCACGAGAGTTTTCAGGCAAGAATCCCGGAGCAGGTTGTCATTCCCTCTCCAGAGGCTTGTCCCAGCCCAGGGTTGGAACCTGTGTCTCCTGCCTATCCTGCACTGCAGGAGGGTTCTTTATCCTTGAGCCACCTGGGATGCCCCCAAGATCATAGCAGGGGTCAGCAAATGAGGAGCCTGGTGTAAATCTGGACTTCTGCCTGTTTTTCAAATTAAGTTTCACTGGAACACGGGCTTCCCTGGTGGCTCAGACATAAAGAATCCGCCTGCAATACAGGAGACATGGGTTCCATCACTGGGTCGGGAAGATCCTCTGGAGAAGGACATGGTTACCTACTCCGGAATTCTTGCCTGGAGAATCCCATGGGCAGAGGAGCGTGGCAGGCCACAGTCCATGAGGGTCACAAGAAGCTGGACATGACTGAAGCGACCTAGCCCGCACGCACGCGTGGCTGTTTTCGCACTGTGAATGCAGCGCAGACTGTGTGACCGCAAACTTAGAATCCTCACCAGCTTGGTGCTCTACAGAAAAAACATTGCTAACTCCTCATACACAGGAAAGCTACTCAATTTTATATATTAACTGATAAACAACTTCCTTTCTGAATTTTCTCAATTTTTAAAAATGATTTTTCCCTTTCCTTGGGTTTTCTAGGTTAAAAAAAAATCACATCACATGCAAGCAATGATACTATTGCCTCTTCTTTCCTTTATTTAATGTTTCTGTTCTTTCTCTGTTCTAACTGCATTGGATTGAATTTCCAGAGAACTGCCAAATAATTCTGGTGGTAGCAGGCATCTTGGCTTTAATAGAGATTTCTTCTAAAATGTCATTGAAAATTGTGACTCTGGATTTTAGCTTGAGATAGGTAAATATTTTTACCATGGCAAGGAAATATCAATCCATTCTTATTTTAAGAAGTTTTTATACCAATCAGGCTTGGCCACTCACCTTTATCAAGGAAACTTTCAATACTTATGATCTTAAAAATCTTAACCCATTCCTAAAGCACAGTGGGGCTTCCCTGGTGGTTCAGACAGTCAAGAATCTGCTTGCAATACCAGAGGCCTCCATTCCTGGGTTGGGAAGATCCCCTGGAGAAGGGCATGGCAACCCACTCCAGTATTCTCGCTTGGGAAATCCCATGAACAAAGGAGCCTTGTGGGCTACACTCCATGGGGTTGCAAAGAGCCACACGTGACTGAAGCGACCGAGCACTCATGCACACACGCATGCAGAGCACGTTAATAAATGCCCTCATGTGGTCACCCTGGAGACCACACATCCACACCTTCAGGTCCGGCTGTAGGCAGCAGCCTCTCTGTGGCCACCCCTGCCCCGTCATACACAGATCTGGTGACTGAACAAGGCAAGGCATCGGCTCCTGGAGATTTAAAAGCCCCGCCCCCAGCCTTCTCCTTCCTTCATTTATTAAGGATGTTGATGCCTGATAAATATCTTACATCCCCAATCCCCATCTCTGCACAGGCAGCCAGAGACCCCAACCTGCTCATCGCAGGGAGTTACTGAAGGGCTGCCTCTGAAGTCATTGTCCCCCCACCTGCAGTCTACATCACTGTGTCTCTGGATTCTTCTCTGCTCTCCCGCACACTGTGATCAGCCCCACACACCGCTTCCTGCTCTCCTACCCCACGTCGTGTCCTGCAGGCTCCCACCCGAAGACCTTGCACTCATGGCCCCCTCCATCGGGATCCCTCCTCTTACAGCTGTTCCTGGACTCCAGCCCTCAGCTCATTCAGGCTGGGGCTCAGCTGCCTCCCCATCTTCTGATGGCTGGATGTCACCCCTCCCACTCAACCCGGCTCATCATTCATTCTCTCTCAGTTCAGTTTAGTCGCTCAGTCGTGTCCGACTCTTTGCGACCCCGTGGACTGCAGCACGCCAGGCCTCCCTGTCCATCACCAACTCCCGGAGTTTTCTAAAACTCATGCCCATCGAGTCGGTGATGCCATCCAACCATCTCATCCTCTGTTGTCCCCTTCTCCTCCCGCCCTCAACCTTTCCCAGCATCAGGGTCTTTTCCAATGAGTCAGCTCTTCGCATCAGGCGGCCAAAGGATTGGAGCTTTAGCTTCAGCATCATTCTCTTTACCCTGTTTCTTTCTTCAGAGTGGATCACAAGCTGACATGAGTACTTTGACTGATTGACTGATTACTCCTCTCCCCAGCTTTTATGGAAGCAGCACTTTGCTATTTGATTCACTGAAACAGTCCCTGGGACAGAGTAAGTGCTCAATATGTAGTATCTGTGGAAGGCATAAGCAATTCCCTAAAAATAAATTCTCATACTACAGGGTCAATGACATCTGGCACAAATTGCTATAAAAAAATGAATGTAAAAGAGTGTTGCAAGCAATCCTTTTTTGCTCTTGACATAGAACAGCATACTCACTTGGAGGTGTTTTCTTCATTTATTTTACTGACTCTAATTTTCAGAGACCTAAAATTGGGGTTTAAATTTTTCTACAATTATCCTTTTCCTACAAATAATGAGGAGGTAGTAAACTCCAAAGCCTTCAAATATGATTGTAAAGCTCAAGAATAGAAATAATTCTCTTGTTATATAAATAGTTCTATTTTTAAAATAATTTTCATTAAACCAATAGAATGTGATGCATTCTTTCAGGAAAAAACTAAAGGTTAATGATAAACCCAAAGTGTACTTTGACTTTTACCTCCAGGATCAGTCCCCTTTCTCTCACCCAGGCAATAAACATCATTAGCAGTTTAGTATAGATTCATCTAGACCTCTTCCTGTGGACTACTTGCGTATATAGTTAAATGATATTTATTTATGTGTACTGGTTCATTTCATAAGTGTATTAACTCATTTAATCCTTACAGAAGCCATACCCAGGAGGCATTATTTATTAAATAACAATAAAATATTCTATATCCTATAGGGTTATTTTTTAAATTAATTAACATATTTTTATTGGAGTATAGTTGCTTTCCAATATTGTGTTAGTTTCTGCTATATGACAAAGTGAATCAGCTATAAATAAATATAATCCCCTCCCACCCCTTGAGGTCAGCACCGCGCCAAGCTGACTCCTTGTGCTCGGCAGCAGCCTGCCACTGGCTGTTTTACGCACGGCAGTATACATGTGGCAATCCCAATCTCCCAGTTCACGCCCAAACCCCCACCTCATGTTCACACGTCCCTTCTCCACGTCTCCCCTCTATTCCTGCCCTGCAAATAGCTTCATCTGCAACATTTTCCTAGATTATACCACTTGATGCAGGAATTCCACTACTGAACACATACCCTGAGAAAATCATAATTCAAAACGATTCATGCACCCCAACATGCACTGCAGCACTCTGTACAGTAGCCAGGACATGGAACCCCCTACACATCCATCAGCAGGTAAACGAGATGTGGTACACATATGCAATGGAATGTTAAAAGGAACACAGTTGGGTCATCTGAAGAGATGTGGATGGTCACAGGGTTATTTTAACGATTAAGAACTCATGTGAGTGGGAACACTCAGCAGTGTGCTTGCTGCAGCGTAAACACTTCTTAAGTGTGAGGGGTGATTAGCCACCAGGGATGTCCCTATTCTACTATTCTATTCTATTCATATTCTATTAATATGAAAGCACTCATCATCACTGACGTGGTACCTGTATCCAATTCTTGAGATGAAAAGGGTTTTTAAGATATCCTAAGGAATTGTCATATGTCACAGAAACTTCAGCTTCTAGTAGTTCTACTGTTAGTGGCTTATAGTTTTCATTTAAAAATATAGCCATTTAATCTCACTATAGTTAAAAAATAGCTTTGTGGTTTCAATGTAAATCATCCTTATTAAATACAGTAAAATACTGCTAATATTTCATGAACTTTTATTACAGGATTATTTATTGTAAATAATATCTAACAATAAGGAAACTGGTAAATAAATTGTGATATATCCATGTCATGAAATATCTTGTTACTATTCCAGTAATAGTTACAATCATTTTTAATGATAAGGGAAAAGGCTGAACTACTATGTAGCTTAAAAAACAATCTCTAATGATTTTGTATTTAAAAGAAGAACAATACATGTGCTCCATTTGTAGACAGTGATGAGTGTAGAAACCACAAACCTTGTTCTCTGGGGGAAAGAAATGATCAGAATACAAAATTGTACATACAAGATTCAATTTTGTAAAAAAAAAAAAAGTTATGGATTAAGAGATAAAAAGAAATAACCCAATATGACAGCAGTGGTTATCACTTCCTGAAAAAAAAAAAAAAGAAAGATGATTTTAAATTTGTTTACCATACACTTGTTCTTATAATCAGAAAAAAATACTCTTTTAAAATATTTTCATTGGTTTCCTAGTGACCCCTAACTCAATCGTACATAATATAATTTGAATCTCCTGAACTTTATGCTAGTGGGATTCGTGGACTTCAGAAAAGGTGCTCAGTAAGGCAAATGCCACGTTGCTGAATATAAATTATCACTTGGGTGAGAGGTCTAGCACTTGATACTTATAAACTGTACAATTAGAAGCATTTAATAGCGACGATGGTGTCCGAAATTATTTTTTAAACCAGCCTCATAATTAATTATATTTCATGTTTATACTCTGCATTATCTTAAATAAAAGTCTGCTATTTTATTACAAGTAGCCTCTCATATCAGCCACACTGATAGACTGAAGAGAACTGAAAAGGTAAATGGGTGTGCCACTCAGCTCAAGCCTGCTGGCTGATTCATATCAATGTATGACAAAAAAATAAATAAAAATAAATAAAAATTAAAAAAAAAATAAAATAAAGAGAGATCATTAACTGGATGGAACTCTGCCTCTTGAGTGGCCTCACCCTCCTGTGAGCTGGCTCCTCAGGTAAATAGCCCGTGGAGGTTACCTGTGAGACGACTTTCTCCTCGGCTTTCTCCTTCTGCAAAAGGGTCCAGATCTCCCCACCCCTCTTCTTCGCAACTGCTTGTGGCTCAAGATGAAGCAAGAAATGTAGTTAACAGAAAATATATATATAATAGAAAAAAGTGTACAAGGATATATAAACACAGACTATCTATGGTCACTGAAAATACCAGTAAGAAATCTTGGTGCTTACTAAACGTCCCTCCCCTCCCAGAGGGTCCTGTGAAAGGAGGCAATGCCCCTTTGCCCCACCTTCCCCCCACCACAAGTCTTGGCTTAACCTGCTGTTTCTAGGCTGTCTGAGCATCTGTATCCCCTAAGAGTTATTATCCACCATGTAGAAAACAGTTGCTATGGGCTTGTGTGCGCTCAGTCGTGTCTGACTCTTTGCGACCCCATGGACTGTAGACCACCAGGCTCCTCTGTCCATGGGACTTTTTTCAGGCAAGAATACTGGAGTGGATTGCCATAAGAGTTAAGGGCCATTACAGGGGGGAAAAAGAAGAAGAAAAGGAAAGAGAGAAAGAAAGAAAACCTCCAATCCTCCTGCAGAGACTGTCAAGTTTTGTCAAAGCCTTTTCCCACTTCATTGCTTCTCCTCAAGATCTCCAAGGAAAGAAAAGAATTCTGAAAGTTGGGGCAAGTTTCAAACCCTGGCTAGGTCTCCCCCTAGTGACAAAGTCAATCCATTTCTTCTGAGATAGATTCTTTTTGCTTTCAAATTTAGTTATTCCATAAATTGCCAGAGGAAAATATCTTCTGGGGTGGGAAACCTAGATAAATTCATTATAAAAGGGCTATGGAATGCATATGGACAGTATTAATGGCAATCCTGATTACACAGAAAATTGATATCACAATTTTAACTTTGGGGCATAAGTCACAGCAAATCAAAAATATGACTGAAAGGATCTCTGAGCTACGGGCAGGCAGTTACGTGGATGAAGTCATAAATGCCATAACAGCAAAACTCTAAAATTAGTTCTCCCAACCCCACTGCAATATTATTACTCCTGTTATATTTTTCCTTTGCATCATTTACCTGTGACGGTTTCAGAAACGGAGGCTCAAAGAGGTGGATGTGTGTGAGACAGCGTAGCCGCGTGTGGGCTTAGGGTCCAGCTCTTTGCATGTCTGACTCTTTGCGGCCCCCTGGACTGTAGCCCCCAGGCTCCTCTGTCCACAGGATTTCCCAGGCAAGAACACTGGAGTGGGTTGCCGGGCCCTCCTCCAGGGGATCTTCCTGACCCCGGGATTGGACCCGGGTCTCCTGCCTGCAGGCGGATTCTTTACCACCGAGCTGCCAGGGCAGCCCCAGGAAAAGGCAGTCCGGGGTGTGGGTCCGCCTCACTCCGGACTCTGGGCCCCACACCGCAGTGCGAACCTGACATCGCCCCTCCCTGCCCCCCAGCCGCCCGCCGTTACCGTCCCCGCTCCAGCTCGGAAGCTGGACCCAGGTTTCCTGTTTCTGTGCATTTCTCTATTCTAATAACTCCTGCTCATCCTTTAAGCTCATCGCCATCCTTGCTTCTCGGAGCCCATGTTCACTTGGCCCTCAGGTTCTCACTCTAGACCAGACTACCAGGGAGCTCCCATCACGGTTCTAATCAAGCCAAAAGGCACCTTGCTGGATGTCGCCTGCCTCCACCCCCGCCTCCCACACCCCTCAACTTAAGTTCCATACAGAGAAGGACCATGCACAGAACAGGTGATCGTGGATGTTTGCTGAGTGAAAGGATGAGTGAGAGAACAAATCAGAAAACCTCACTCAGACAAGCTGTTTCTAACATCCATTTTTCTGTTGCCTCTGTCTAGCCTGAAACTCCGACCCTTGTTTCTGACTCTGATCTGATGACTCTGACACTGATTTCTAACGACATCCTTGCTCGAGCATTAACATTTTTGGACCTGGGTTGTATCCTGGGTATCGTACCTGTAGCTCTTCCCTCTTAGCGGGAAGATAATGAACTCTTTCCCAGATTATAGTCAGTGCCATTAATGGGGGAAAAGGGATTAGAGGGGCCCAAGTCTCTGGGGGGTGCTCCCTAGATTCAACTGTCTCAAAGAAATGTAAGAAAACACATTTACTTTGTAACCCACCTCCTGAGAAATCCATCTGTTCTACAGACCCAGAGAAAAGCAACTGGAGGGAAGAGAGCTCACTTGAAATCTTTCAAGCGTGGCTCTCTCTCTTTTTTAAAAAATTTTTGGCCACCCTTGCAATATGCAGGATCTCAGTTCCTAACCAGGGATCAAACCTGTATCTCCTGCATTGGAAGAGCAGGGTCTTAGAGAAGTCCTCCCAAGTGTGGCTTTCTGAATGCCTGGTGGGTTACTTGACCTTCAGCCAGATGAAATTTTCTACTAAGAAGTAATAGGCGACTTGTTTCCTTATTTGAAGAAAAAGAGCACAAGGTGAGTCTCGTCTTTCCTTCAACTTTATTTTAAAACAATTTTATAAATATTTAAAAGCTATGAAAACACTAGTATTTATCAAACATAAGACTGTGGATTCTATTCATATTAGCACATGCATCATTGGAAAAGATTCCCTGTATTTAACTGATGGAAAATATCTTGCAAATCAAAGCTTACCTTATGCATTTTACTAACTGCCTCATAGCCATAGGCTGCGATTTGCAAAGATGCTTAGAATACGTGGCTTTATTAGTTCAGTGACCCAGAAAGAGTATATATGGATAAAGCATAGACAAGAGAACATTTGTGATGGTGATTAATTATACAGCGTGGCATCGCAGAGCATGTAAATGAAAAGCTGAATAACATATCCCATTATTAACATTCCTCTGTGAAGTGAGGGGTGTGGAGAACACAGAACAATGGTGTGTGGGGAAGTTGGGTCAGACAAGTGATAAATCAGTTGTGGAGAAATAGGGACGGCATTACCATAAGCATTAAGCGACCATTCTCACGCGATGAATGCAGAATAACAATACCGTCTTTGTAATTATAATGATGTTCCTTATAAATTATAGATCAATTCAGAAAAACAGCACTTTTATATTTTAAAATAAATGTGGACAGTACACCCACAACAATAATGGAAAGGGTCCATAGTAAGCTTCAATGAAACCTTAAATCCTAAAACAGAGGTCTATTTACATTAATTCAAGGTAGAAATTATTCCTACCTGTTCCTAACGACAAAGAGTCCTTGTGTTCAATTTCCTTTCCCTGCGCCTGATAACTCACTTGCTCCTTCATCTCTGAATGTCAGCTCGGGAGCACTGCCACAACACTGTACGGAGAATATAACATCCGGGACTTGGAGAAGCACCTCCGACTTCCTGGGAGGGAACCGGACAGGCTGGGTGATGCTGTTGCGTCTTGCCATTTTCAGGTTTTTATCTCTCCTCCTAGATTCTGGGTGCTGAGTTGCTCAGTTGTGTCCAACTCTTTGCGACCATGTGGACTGTAGCCCACCAGGCTCCTCTGTCCATGGGATTCTCCAGGGAAGAATACTGGAGTGGGTTGCCATGCCCTCCTCCAGGGGATCTTCCCAACCCAGGGATCAAACCTAGGTCTCCCGCATTGCAGGTGGATTCTTTACCACTCTAACCTCCTTCAAAACTGGATCTTATCTGTATTCGTATTTCCTATAATTCTGCTGATAATACGTACATGGTAAACATTTGGGAATTGAATGATTCCTTTTAGAGGCAGACCGGTCTGTGATACAGAACAAAAATGAGTTGGAAGAAACTTGGAAAAATGCAAATCCAGTCTCCCGGATGAATATCAGCGCCCTCTCTGTAGTTCTAAAAACATACAGCTTCCTGGGCACAACAGCAGACCGACTGACCACACCTCTCCGGAGAAGGGCTCCCTGCCTTGAATGTGGATCCCAGAAGGTTTCGATTGCAGAAGAGAACAGGAACACTGGTTGGGAACCTAATCTCTCTTTACCTAGCCTGCTGTGTTGTACCTTTGTGCAGTAAATAACACCTCATTGCTTAAAGTGTACACCTATCATTTATATGCATATTATCTGTATGTTAACATACACTTGCTGTTCACTCAGTCACGTCTGACTCTTTGTGACACCATGGACTGTGTAACAGCGGGCTTCCCTGACCTTCACTATCTCCAGAGTTCATTCAAACTCATGTCCATGGACTCAGTGATGCCATCCAACCATCTCGTCCTATATACATATGTATTTTTTACATTAATATCTCATCTGAGCAAGATATATGAACAGATTTTATTCAGCAAATGTGACTTCAACAAATTGTTACATTCATAGGAAACTGACCTGGCAGCTCTCCTCAGATCAGATTTGCTTTCTCCGAAGTAGGACCCTCGCCAGGAGGGTCCTCTTGAAGGCTCTGCCTGCTCACACCCAGACCTGAAATGAAGGGAATAACAAATGAATGGCACCTAATAGGTGCAGAAGGGCCAGTGCTTGAACCTTGGACTCTAGGACACACCCAAGCAAAGAGCAGACTTTTCCTCTACTCCAAACCACCTCTAATTTGTTCACAAATAGAAACAGGGAAGGAAAAGAGTTCCCCTCATAACAAAGTTTGAAAATTCAAATTTTTTCAGGTTATAATGATTACAGAAAAGCTTGCCAGCTTACAGACTTTGTGTTTCCAAAGCAGAATTGCATAGACACAACTTCCAGAGCTGAACACTGCCAAGAATTCTTTTTTTCAGTCCTGCAAAATCATGCCACAATGAAGATGTCAAATGTAGCTCACCAGTCATGAATGTCGGAAAAGCTCAGGTGCTAATGTTATAGCCACGCTTTCCAGGAAACAGACTCACTCAGGACAACGCAGATAGTGGAGTGCAGTTTATTACACCGGCGGGCCCAAGGCAGAGTCTCCTCTTAGCCAAGGACCCCGACCAGCATTTGTGAAAATCTTTTATACCCCATGTGTACGCGTCCAAACCCACTACCCCAATTCCCTTGAGACTTACATAAACAAAGGAAGGGTAAATACAACTACAATAACCCCATCATTCACGTGTTATGTGTTCAAACAGTCAGTAATCAATAAGCCCGCAGTTACATAACAAATAGTTAATAACTGATAAGCCTGTGCTTACATTCTGATAGCTAGTGTCCGGAGGCAGGGGTGATTAGTGTCTGTTCTTCAAGATTCCCCTGCCCAGAGCGGGGTCTTATCCTTCCATTGTCATTCCCACAGGCGCTAAGCACAGAGTTCAGAGTCCACTGGAGAGGTGGCCGCGCACGATCAGCACAGACAGGCCTGAGATGGAGTCCAGGCCCTATGAATTCCTTCTTCATTCCCCCCTCTTGATGCTCTTAGTTTCCATAACGAGCATCATTTATTGAGATATATTGTACCTTAGCCCTCCTGCCACCCACATGAGAGAATGCTATCAACCTCTGGGTTACAAAATTCACAAGGCATTGTAGGAAGCAGCGTCCACAGAGCAGTATGATCGAGATTACTATAACAACAGTTCATTAGACATGGCTTTCACTTGATTTTGCATATCCTCCAAGGCAGCAGATACATCTTCAGACAGGTCAGGGATGTACACACCATTTGCCAAAGTCCCTCTTTGGGCTGCTGTGAGTATATCTATAATGCCATCCTATTTTGAATTACTGCCTTCCTCATCTGAATCTGTTCTTTGTTCAAAGCTTGAATGGCTTTAGTACTGTCTAAGAGGGCCTGTTTAATGAAATTAGTTAAGGCCTCTACCTTAACCATGATATCCGCTGTCCCTACAGAGGGTATAAACAAGGCAGCAAGATAGTCATACCATTGGAACACAGATCGTGTCCATCTTGCATGCAGATAAGGCAGGTTTACTGGAGGCTGCTGTAGGCTAGGCTTAATTCTGCCATGGGCGAAAGCAAATCCTAATGTGCAACGCCCCACCCAGCCAACTGGTAACCATGGCCATAAGTTAAGCGCACAGAGCCACTGGGTCCCATTGGGGGCTACCCAGCGGATTCCAGGATTATATTTCCAGTCGGAACCGGGCCACTGAGCAGACTGATTGGGGTGATAGGTAACTTCCAAGATTTGTTTACTTTGTTCAGGGGACAAATAACAATTCTTTTGGGTCTAGGGGATGGTCTCCAAATCCAACTTTCTGTTCTTTTTGTTTCCAGCAAATAGTAGCAGGGGCAATCAACTGTCCTTTTTCAGGAGTCATCCAGAAATATTCATCCCAGACCTGGTAGTATTGCTCAAGGCACCGGGAGGCCTGTCCCCCCTTTTGTAAGGGAGCCCTTTTCCTCTTTAATTCTCATATATGAGGTATAAGCCTTTGTTATCTCCGTAAGGCTGGTGTTCATGTTAAATGTAACCCTATGTCCCCGGCCCATTGATGGCTTCTTCTAACACCAGAGGGCAAAGAAAGGTTATGGTTGGTGAGAGAGAGGAAAGTTCCTTTCTGTTGTTAAAGTCTCCATAACGGAGTGACGATACCCACCAGGGGAGTCTGTCTATTACTGACAGGGGCATAGCCCCACATACCCAAGTTCAAAATTGCATTGGTGAGGCCGAGCAGCAGGAGTCGTTTACCCAGCTCCATCCTGTAGAGGGCTCGTCTGGGACCTAGTTTTCTTCTTCCTCCTCAGAATGATCTTGGTTTCCCGTGGGTCGGTGGGGTCTTTCTGGGTGGTCCACTCGGCGTCCTCCGGGTCAGCGTGGTATGTCTTCTTTGCTCTGGTGTGATGGATCAAGGGACAATACCTGCAACTTTAACTGCAGTAGGGGTAGTTAGAATAACATAAGGGCCCTTTCACCAAAGGGCTAGCAAATCATGTTTCCAATCTTTGACCCATACTTGGTCACCAAGTGTAAACTCATGAATCTGTTCCCCAATGGGGAACGGCACCCTTTTTTGTACAAACTTAGTCACCCGATTTATTACCTTACCCAGTTCCATCTGCTGTGAAATCCTATCCCCCCTTACCTGAGGCAAATTTGTTGACACCTGTTTTCTTATGGGAGAAGGCCTCCCATACACAATTTCGTGTAGAGAATAGCCTTGGGACTGTGGGGTCATCCTGAGTCTGAGCAGAGCCATTGGGAGCAAGTCCACTCAGGAGCAGTCAGTCTCTCTGATCCACTTGGAGAGTCTCTTTAAGTGTCCGATTGGTTTATTTCACCATCTCAGAACTCTGGGCCTCCTCTTGGTAGATCTGTGCCTTCTTCTTCGACACCCGGTAACCTGCTTCCATCAACAGCTGGAGCAGTGCATTTGTCCCTTTCCAGCATTTTCTCTTGGTCTCAGGCAGCCAGCAGCAGGTCATCCCCCTATTGTAGGAGCTGACATCCATACTCTTCCGGATGGAATGAGTCCAGATCAGAAGCCAAGGCTTCCCCAAAGATGGCTGGGAAGTTTTTAAACCCTTGTGGGGGAGTCCAGATGAGCTGTTGTTTGGTGCTCCCCACTGGATCTTCCCATTCAAAGGCAAATATGGGCTGTGACGCTGGGGCGAGGCATATGCAGAAGAAGGCATCCTTGAGATCTAGGCAAGTGTAAACTTTAGTCCTCGGTGGGAGGAGGCTAAGTAAGGTATAGGGGTTTGGAACAGTGGCGTGTAAAGTCACAGTAGCCTGGTTGACTACCTGAGATCTTGTACAGGCCTATAGTCCTGTCCTCCTTCTCTTTTGACTGGCAGGATTGGCGTATTCCAAGCCGACTGGCACTCTACTAGAATGCCTGCTTGTTTCAATCTATTGATGTGGGGCAATATGCCGGCTCAGGCCTCCATCCATAGTGGGTACCGGAGCCCTCTAACCGGCATGGTGCCTGGTTTGAGTTCCATTATCACTGGGGCGTGATGTTTAGCCAGCCTGGGGGGAGGGGGTGTTGTCTTCCACCCAGACCTCAGGGAATAATTGAGTTAGCTCCCTCATGCTCTTCCGGCCCACCCGGCTCTGCCTTCAGAGGCTCATGCAACCTCCACTCATCTTGGGTTGGTATTGAGAGAGAGGGCAAATAAGTCATAGA
Source organism: Cervus elaphus (assembly GCF_910594005.1). Lineage (NCBI taxonomy): Eukaryota > Metazoa > Chordata > Mammalia > Artiodactyla > Cervidae > Cervus > Cervus elaphus. The sequence goes on along the minus strand of NC_057828.1, from coordinate 77,822,550 downwards.
GTCCGTCCAGAAGGTGGGCCTCTCCTCAGGGGAGAAAGTCACCTGTGCTCCTAGTTTGGAGAGCAAGTCTCCTCCCAACAGGGGTACTGGGCACTCAGGAATGTAGAGGAATTCATGAATCCCTTGGTGCCTCCCCCCCACCCATCTGACATTTTCTGGGCTGGCAAAACGATTTAGTCATCTCTTCTCCCGATACCCCAGTTACAGCGGTAGTCTTTGTGGACAGAGGTGCCACAGGTTTTGTTACTACCGACAGTTCTGCTCCTGTATCCACCATGAAGTCAATGTTTTGGTCCCCCACTTTTACGGTTACCATGGGCTCTCAGGGACCTGATATCTCTGAGCCCTGGCAGCCCTAGTTAATTTCCAGGTCAGCAAGCCCCACAACTGCAGGAGCTTCTTCTACCTTCCTTGCCTTAGGGCATTCATTCTTCCAGTGGCCAAAAGCTCGGCGCCAGGCACACTGGTTTGGCTGTAATGGGCCCAGGGCCTCCCTTGGGACCGGCTGAAGGACTGTCCTGTCCTTGGGGCAGATGAGGTTTTCTGGAGGGCCCGAGATAGACTTTCCCAGAGCAGCAGCTAGCACTGTAAGTCTCTTGTCTGTTCTCTTTTATTCCCTCCGGCTCTCTGGCAGAGCGCGGTCTCTGCTTAATTCCAACATCTCCCTCCCCCTCTTGTCAGTACTCACCGGGAGAGGCGGGTATAGCTTGGGCGGTTCGGTTGAAGCCGGATTCTGGAAGTGCTGGCCAGAGGCTTCTGTCACCAGGATCGGAGCCTGCCCAAACGGCGGCTCTACGAACTCCGGGAAAGCTGGCTGTTGCAGAAACTTCACCTGGCCCTGGATCGGGCATTAAGGCGGCCTCCGGTCCTGGTGAAGCACTGGGAGGCAGGCGTGTCATTATCCAGCATGCGGGAGGGGTCAGGTCATCCCCGTCCAAATCCTGTAGAATTTCCTTTTTTATCATCAGTCAATTTTTGTGCCATTAATATTTTTCCCTTTCCCTTCTGGATACAGAAACTTGTCCAAGTAGGAGGGTCTCGAGCTAACCCTAGCCATGAGTCAATAGATGGATATTGATCCAGGTGTCCTGGCTCTCCTGTGACTTTAAGTTCATGGTGTTCTCTGGTGGCCATCCTGCTCCCATAGGGGTCCATTCGACCTCACAGAGTATGTGGAGGCAGTTAGGCTTCATCTTCACCCCATAGTCTCCTCCTAATCCCTTCTTTAAATTTTTAATCATGCCCTCCAATACAGTTGCCTTAGATTCACTTTCCCCCATCTTGCTTACCTTCTCGGACCTTCTTCTACTTTTCCTTTTCGTTCTGTCTACGAAGTTCTCAGTACCCTATGTACTTCTGATATTTCCACTCAGTGACGCTTAAATTGCCATTCTGCCTCCTTCCTAATTGGGGCGAGAAGAGCCTTACCTGCCAGACCCCAGAGGGAGAAGGGGGATCGGCGTGTCTTCACCTGCCAGTCAGCATAGCTGAACCAGAACATCACATGGTCCAAGACTGTTTCTCCCTTAAAGTCCATTCTGCCTTGGTGGGCTTGATCAGAAACACAGATGGGTTAAATATCCCATGTCCCAGGCCATCTCCGGAAAAGCCAATTTATACTCACTTCTGTATCCCCCTCCTTCTAGCTTAACAATTCCGAGGGGGTCAAGAATTTCACAGCAGACAGGACACCTCCTGGGGGAGGGCAGAATACGAGCATACAAGGACCAGTTTCCTATTCTAAAAATCCCCTGGCGATCGCTTGGTAATAATATTCTCCGAGACGGCGTGGAAACACCTCCTAAATGACCTTCACAAATTTCCTTCCTAAACCCTAGCACGCTTGTCGACCTGTGTACCAAGCAATCGCCGCCTGCCTATTCCAGGCTCCTGTGGGTCCTTGCTCCTTCTAGTCCCTCCCAGAGGGGTGATCAGGCCCCCTCTTCCACCCTGCTGGGTGGGCTCTTCCTCACCTGAGCGCTCAGGTCCCCTGCTGCCGTCCACTACCTGCTGACGTGAAAGGTCCGGGCGTTGAGAAGCAGAATCCTTCCAGAGGGGCGAGGCGCCTTCCCCCCTCTAGGAGATTCAAGCCACAAAGCCTCGGGGTGGCCTCAAATGACACCTGTCTCCTCAAAGTGAGGAGTTTCCCGGCCCATGCATCAAATGTTATAGCCACGCTTTCCGGGAAACAGACTCACTCAGAAGGACAATGCAGATAGTGGAGTGCAGTTTATTACACCGGCGGGCCCAAGGCAGAGTCTCCTCTTAGCCAAGGACCCCGACCAGCATTTGTGAAAATCTTTTATACCCCATGTGTACGCGTCCAAACCCACTACCCCAATTCCCTTGAGACTTACATAAACAAAGGAAGGGTAAATACAACTACAATAACCCCATCATTCACGTGTTATGTGTTCAAACAGTCAGTAATCAATAAGCCCGCAGTTACATAACAAATAGTTAATAACTGATAAGCCTGTGCTTACATTTTGATAGCTAGTGTCCGGAGGCAGGGGTGATTAGTGTCTGTTCTTCAAGATTCCCCTGCCCAGAGCGGGGTCTTATCCTTCCATTGTCATTCCCACAGGCGCTAAGCACAGAGTTCAGAGTCCACTGGAGAGGTGGCCGCGCACGATCAGCACAGACAGGCCTGAGATGGAGTCCAGGCCCTATGAATTCCTTCTTCACTAACAGACTTATTTTCTCCAAGGGGTTGGGACAAGGCTGTCATGTATGGTTGTTCAGGTTTCACACTGCACAAGGGCACTTATCTAATGTGACACTAGTTACATCATAGACCCTTTATTTCTATGATTATAGTTTTATTGACTCTAAGGTGGACAGTGGACAGTTTCTATATTTATGATGACAATTCTTTGGCAGATGGCAGTGAAGTATCGTGTTCCAATATGGGTAAATGCATGCCATTTTACTTTGACTTATAAAACTGGAGTTAATAATCAAAAAACTAGTTGATCTAACAACATCTAAAATTCCCTGTGCTTCTAAACAAAGTGTACCTCTTTGATTTTGGGGCTGATCTATTGGTTGGCAAACATCTGAATTTTCTTTTTTTTTTTAACATCTCAATTTTCTTAAAAAACCTCTTGAAGTATGAGGACACTGGGTGAATTAAATTTTTCAAATTGCAGAGTTTATATCGTCCGTCTGTTGATTACCATGTTAGAACAGTATCTATGAGTTTTCAATTCACACATCCATTTAAATCTGTCATTATACTCCAAACCATATAGTAGTAATAGTCACCAATAACTCACAAAGTATTATTTGGATATAAATTGATCATATTACATAATAATCTAATAATCATAGAAGTTGCTATTTGTTAGTACAGAAAAGCCACTCATACAAAATTTAACTGCTTATATGTACTTATCTTAAAATATTACAAATTTTTAAGTAAAATATTAACCATTACATTATTTTTCTCCAGATACCAGAAAAACTGTTTTTTGAATTTCTTAAGATCAGAAAACAGAACATGAAAAGCCATCAGAGAAGTAAAATTTTGAAATATTTGGAATATTGAATACATATGACAAAAATACTAGATGCAAACATACAACAAAAAGAAAAGTCTTTGTAATTACTACTTTGAACAAAATGTAGCATAGACATATGCTGTCTACAGAAAGAAAATAGGAATTTTACTTCTGCGTCCATGTCAACCAAAACCTATGATTTAAAACAAAACAAATTTTTAAAGCAAAAAACTTATTAAACAAAATGTATTTTCTGCTAACCAGGTACAGGCCATACAATTTGTCTACTATATAATACTAAAATTATCAACCTCAAATAATAAATTTAACCTTTATAAAATGATACAAGTAGACTATTTGGGAGAACTACTACACACAAAAAATACTGAAGTGGTTATAAATAACCCTGTCTTCTAATTACTTTCAGTTCAATTCAGTCTCTCAGTCGAGTCCGACTCTTTGCGACCCCATGGACTGCAGCACGCCAGGCCTCCCTGTCCATCACCAACTCCCTTACTCAAACCCATGTCCATTGAGTCAGTGATGCCATCCAACCATCTCATCCTCTGTCATCCCCTTCTCCTCCCACCTTCAATCTTTCTCAGCATCAGGGTCTTTTCAAGTGAGTCAGTTCTTCACATCAGGTGGCCAAAGGGTTGGAGTTTCAGCTTCAGCTTCAGTCCTTCCAATGAATAGTCAGGACTGATTTTCTTTAGGATGGACTGGTTGGATCTCCTTGCAATCCAAGGGACTCTCAAGAGTTGTCTCCAACACCACAATTCAAAAGCATCAATTCTTCAGCGCTCAGCTTTCTTTATAGTCCAACTTTCACATTCATACATGACTCCTGGAAAAACCATAGCCTTGACTAGACAGACCTTTCTTGGCAAAGTAATGTCTCTGCTTTTTAATATGCTGTCTAGGTTGGTCATAACTTTTCTTCCAAGGAGAAAGCTTCTTTTAATTTCATGGCTGCAGTCACCATCTGCACCTAATTACTTTAGTTTGTCTCAAAAGATTCTGTATTACATTTATGTTTAAAAAAATTCTTTGGGAATACAAAAAAATAATTTGAAGAACAAGAATGGGTGCAGTGGTGGAGGATTCTGAAGTGGTGTCTGATTTAAACAATAGGTGATTATTTGTGCTGCATGTGGTTAATAAGGGGAACTTCACACTGTCCAACTCATAATACACACGATTCCATTATGGGGAAGATGATCATGGTGTTCAGAGGACCACCCAGGAGACTATATAAGGCTAATAGTGGGAATGGTCTATATCTGGCAGAAACCAAAGCAATGACTGAGGGCTTCTCAGGCGGCTCAGTGGTAAAAATAAAAATAAAATAAATTCTCCTGCCAATACAAGAGACACAGGTTTGATCCCTGGGTCAGGAAGATCCCCTGGAAAAGGAAATGACAACCCACTCCAATATTCTTCCCTGGGAAATCCCATGGACAAAGGAGCCTGATGTGCTACAGTCCGTGGGGCTGCAAAGAGTCAGACATGACTTAGTGGCTAGACAATAACAGCAATAGCAATGACTGGTAATGATGTAGTAGAATATTTACATAGAAGACAAATATCAGCATTGAATAATATACCTCCTGGGAAGTAAAATATAAAACCAAATGATTAAAATTATAGTAGATGCAATGATCACAATTATTTTGTGTGACACAGAGTCATTTGCATTATTTCTCAATTCTTACAGATCCAATGTTCATGGAAGCCATGTAGACTTTAAAAAATCATTGTTAGATTTTTTTCAGATGTTTAAAATACAAGTATTTAGTCCCATATACATATGGATCCAAAAGAATACATTTTCAGAAGCATATTTTTGAAAATTTCATCTAGATAAAATTATTTTGAAAAGCCCAGCATGCATACTAGTGCCATAACTATGCATAGATAACATAATGGAGTGTCAAAGGAGATCCTCAGAAAAGAAGACCTAGGCATTCTTTGTTACTTGTGAGTGTACACTGTGTAAGTCTGATCATGAAAACCTCAGGTAACTTCTTTGTTGATACCACCACATTTTATGTTATCCAAGAGCTATCCAACTAGCTTTCAGCTTCAGTGAAACATTAAAGGGTAAACACAAGTTGACACGTTTATTGACAATTCTAGGAGATGATCAAGCTGACACTATCATGACACCGAAAACACAGCTAGAGGTAAGACACTGTACTCTTAGAAACTATGAGAGCTATCAACGAAGGCGTCTGTTCTAGAAAACAAGTCCAAGTTGCACTTTCACGTATTTCCTTCCTAAGTTTGTTGCTCAGAATTAACCAGGCATCATGCAAGAATCAAATTCAATGCATCTGATTTTCTTGAAGGCATTAAGGGATTAATACATTTGTGAAGAAAAATCAAACAATGATGCTTATAAAAAATTGATAATAAACAAATTACAGCCTCTTGACACTGATATTAACTTATCCAATTTGAATATGAGAGGAAGAGAGTAAAAAGACCATTTTTGACTGTGAACTCCTTGATCAAGTGGGTCTATATTTCAAAATTAAGTCTCGAAATCAATTTTTTTCTATATTGGATATAGAAATATCACCATCATGAGAAAGATATGTCGTGCTGAAGAAAATCATGGCTTGAACCATTGTAACTATATAAACATTTTCCCTTAAAATCAATTAATGGCTCAGTACAGCCTTGACATTGAAAAAAGGACCTTAAATTGTTTTCCCACTTCAGATACCACTGGAGAATATTGCTTTTTAAGGTTAAGAAATATTTAAAAAAATTATTTCAATGCCTGCAACATCTCAAGAAAAAACAGATATTGGAGCAAACAGTGAAAGAATTTGTTTTCCAAAAGAGCAAAATGTATAAAAGTTTAAAAATTTTCACATTATAGTAACTTTGGGTACCTATTTATTGTGACAAAATATTCTAAGTTTTCCTTATTTTATGTTCAATAATTTCATTTCATTTACTTAAACAGAATAGTACATCTGTTCTAGTTCCTCTTATGGAGAAATAATGTATCCACCACAAAAAGCTTTTCTAAGAGAAAGTGTGTGTGCGTGCTAAGTCACTTCAGTCATGTCTGACTCTTTATGACCCCATGGATGTAGCCCACCAGGCTCCTCTGTCCATGGGACTCTCCAGGCAAGAATACTGGAGTGGGTTGCCATGCCCTCCTCCAGAGGATCTTCCTGACCCAGGGATAGAACCTGCGTTTCCTGCAACTCCTCCATTGCAGGCTGAGTCACTGGGGAAGCCCAAGAGAAAGTGTACTTCATTCAAATCTATACAAAACCTCCTTAAGAATCAGTGGCCGCCCTGGAGTTAGGAAGATGGATGGATCAGGTCCAAGGTCACGTCTTCTCGTTACATGCTCCCCAACAGCAAGCAGGACAGTCCTCCCTGTCTTTTAGCAAAAGACCCAGAAGAGCTCTCCTTCTTCCAATGCGGCTCACGTGCTCCTCTCTGAACCACTGGCCAGTGGGGCGAGGTATTTGCTTCCCCAGATCCAACCCACAAGTCCAGCCTCAGGGCAGGATTGGGGCGGGGATCCAAGTGAAACAGTGACAGCCCTAGTCAGGATACAGTGCTGGGGGAGCAGGAGCTGAAGCTGCTGACCCCGAGAGGGAGAAGGAAAATCACTCAGCCGACTAGATCTCAACCACCCCTCCGCCACCACTGCTTACCAGTTTGTGACTGAAGTCTGGCCTGAAAAATCGCTAACATAGGTTGAGAACAGCCAGCAATAAACACTTTGTCAGCCCTCCTCCGGAGAAACGACCGACGTAGTACAGATCAACATGAGACGGGAGGTGGGGAAGAATGCAGAATGAAATCACAAACGCAGAAAAGTCTCCAATGAACCAGGTGGGAGGGAACCATTCTCAAAACTATTGGTTGGCCAACAAGTTCATCCAGGTTTTTCCATAAGATGTTAATGGAAAACCCAAATAAACTTTTTGGCCAATTCAATATATCAGGCTAATTGCTTTGCCTGATTCACATAAAAAGACTGAAAATTTACCCTAGAATCCCATTGTCTTTTTGCCTGCATATTGCTTAAAATTTGTAGCATACCACTTAAATAATTAGTGAACATTTTATCACCCATCTTATATGTGGTTTTATTCATTTTTTTTTTTTTGGTTTTAGTCATTTTTAATGAAAACTCTTTGTCATATTGATAAAGTCCTAGAAACTGTTTCACTTTTTACGTAGATACACCTGAACTTGGCAGATTCCACGGGGCATTACAATCAGATTATGGTGTCCTAACAAGGTAGTCAGAGCTCTAATAGAACAGTTCCTAAATAGCGTTCCTTCTTTCCTGGGTGTTCCATATTCCTCAGGGAGAACTAGCTTTCCATGTTCTGCTGCTGTTCTGTCCCCAGCTCCTATTCAACAGCTGATAGAAGTTCTATCCTTGAAAATATTCTTTTGAATCTAGATTTTCAATTATATAGCAGGTTCAGAGATAGACGAGGAAAAGAAAATGAACTATGATGAAAATTTCAGCCCTGGTTTTACCATTAACTTATGAAATCTCATTTATGACACCACCTTCTCTGTGCCTTTGGGGTTTACCCAAGTTTTCAAAAAGACTAGTAGTATGATTCAGCAAATGTTTCTAAACGGCCCTGTATCAAATATGCAACATTCAAAATGCACTTTCTCTGCTAATAACTGGAATAACAAGCTTGGGCAAATTGTATTTCTTCTTTGGGTCTCAGTGGAACCATAAAATATGGACTTTAGGTAATAATCTCTAGGACTCACTGATCCTTACAAGGCAGAGTATTTTAGGGGTCAAAAGAAACAGACATTGGATGTGTAAATTATTTGAAAGGCAGAAAATCCTTCATAACTCTGCTTCAGGGGTGATACCAGAGCACTGGGGAGCTTACATACCATCGTTTTTGGCTGTCTGTTTCTTCCTAACCCAGAGATCGAACCCGCGTCTCTTGCATTGCAGGCAGATTCTTTACCGTCTGTTCCACTAGGGAAGCCCTTTCAAAAAGCATATCTTATCAAAAGCCTGTTGACATTTAGACCAAATAGGTACTGTCCAGCAGGAAGTGGTCCAAAGAGAGATCAGTCAAGCTAAAATCGGATCTTTGAGACAACCAGCATTAAAGTGGGGATTGTACTCCCCTTCACCTTCACCTTTCAGACAACACACCTCCCTTGACGTCTGCAAGGTATTGGTTCTAGGAGTCCCCGCAGACACCAAAGTTTGCAGACACTCAAGTCCCTTATTTGCAAAGCAGAAATAGAGTCAGAGATGTAGAGAACAAACTTAAGGTTACCAAGAGGTTCGGGGGGCTGGGATGAATTGGGAGATTGGGACTGATGAGTATACACTCATATGTATAAAATAAGTAAATAATGAGGACCTACTCTACAGCACAGTGCAGAAGGGAACTCTCCTCAGGGGTCTGTGCTGGCCTAAATGGGAAGGAAATCCAACAAAAGGGGATATGTGTGTACACATAGCTGATTCATTTGCTGTACAGTAGAAATGAATCAAAATGGTAAAGCAACTGTACGCCAATAAAAGTTAATGAAGTTGATTAGTTACTTTTTTAAGTGGCTTAGAACAATGAATACACTTGGCCTTCAGTATCCACAAGTTTTACATCCATGGATTCAACCAACCACAGATTGAAATTTCAAAATTTCCATTGGCTGAATCTTCAGATGTGAAAGCTGAGGATGAGAAAGCTGACTCTCTCTTGTTACCATTATTGGTATGAAGTTGCCCAAGAGGAGGACCTACCATAATAAGACTGCTCACTTTTAAGGCCATGAATCAATCTGAACTAATTCAAGCTAGTAGCTTAGAGTTAGTTGCTCAGTCGTGTCTGACTCTTTATGACCCCACGGACTGTAGCCCATCAGACTCCTCTGTCTATGGGATTCTCCAGGCAAGAATATTGGAGTGGGTTTCCATTTCTTTCTCCAAGTACCTTATAATCAGGCCAATTTATTTCTTTTTCAAATTCAGAGTTTGGTTGGAAAACATTTTGAAAGAATGAGGCAAGGTTACTGACACTGAAAATAGGAAAACATAAAAAAGAATTTTTACACTTGTACATGTCCTCAGAACTCTAGAGGGAAATTATCATTCATGGAAAGCATCTTCTTTCTGACAGGTAATAATGATAGCTAATGAGACTGACATTTACACTGTTCAACAAAAAGAGTATTTTTCTAAACATGAAGTATAATTAACACAACTTGCACACAAATCACACACACACAAAGCATCACATTATCAAGACTTAGGGATGAATAATGTCCTCCAAACGATTCTGTTCAATGCACCTTGGGCCCTGTGAGCAATTTTAAGGCTCTTTTAAGGTTTCTTCTTTATTCTTCTAAGGAAAGATGAATCAGATCACAGTGATGAAAACTACCAGGTCCTTCATCTTGGAAGGAAGGAAAAAGGAAGAAAAAGAGGGCAGGAAGAAGGCATTCAGATAAAAGAAAGGGTCACGTGAGATTTTGAATAAAAGTCATTAAGAAATGCATGCTACATTCTGTAGAGTATAAATAACACCTCATGTATGTCTGGGTCCTTTTTGGTTTTCTTTGCAGGAGTTGTATTTTTTGTCGTTACATGGTGTTCCCTTTATTTCTATAAGAGTTTAACATTAATTTGTTTGTTTTACAAATATGTTTGGATCCTTTTTATGTTAGCAGCAGAGAGAAATAACACTAGAGTAATCATGGACTTCTATATGCAGAGAAGGTTAAGCCTCTCACAAGTCCATGTGGAATTATAAACACCAAGTGTGACTGTGCATGTAAATACAGTAAAACGGTTCATTCTTTGTTTTGCTTTGAACTTTATTATTTTATAACTTTAGCAGAGTTTTTAGCAAAGACTTTAAAATAGACACTGATGCAGGGGAATAATAACATGCTGAGAAAATAAAAAGGAACCATGATTTACATTGTTGAACACATTAAGGAAGGTTCTAGCCAAAACTGTGATTGGGCAGATGTACAGAACAGACTTTTGGATGTTCTGAGAGAATAACATTGAAACAAGTATACTATCAAGGGTGAAACAGACCACCAGTCCAGGTTGGATGCATGGGACAAGTGCTCAGGGCTGGTGCACTGGGAAGACCCAGAGGGATGGGATGGGGAGGGAGGTTGGGGGGGGGGGGGTCCAGGATGGGGAACACATGTAAATCCATGGCTGATTCATGTCAATGTATGGCAAAAACCACTACAATATTGTAAAGTAATTAGCCTCCAACTAATAAAAATAAATGGAAAAAAAAAAAAAAACTGTGACTGGGGATGGGTTCTGTGTACTTCTTTCTTTCCGCCTCCCTGAGCTCCCAGGCTCCTCCAGCCAGGGGTCGCCTTTGCTTTCAGCACGGCCCTCCCTGCAGCTTATCAACCCCAAACCCATCACAATTCTCCTGCCTCTCATGTTCTCAGAACATCTGGATCAGCATAGTCCACATTTCAAGTTAATGTGTGTTTGTTAGAACAGAGCCTGCTAAGAGGGCCTGTTTCTCGTTCCCCAACATTTTTTCCTTTAAGTCTGTTTTGAAGCTCACCAGATTTTGAAATAAAATTATATCCTAAAAACTTCCCTGAAGTGTCACTTGTGTTCAAGAACCTGCACTCAGATTGAGGGCTCCATCCGCTGATCCATCCACCTCCAGATGTTGATGAGGTCAAGTCCAGTGAGGCAGGTCAGGTTTGGGCACCACTCCTTGCACCTGGGACACTCACGCTGTCCTCGTGTCTGTGTCGTCCTCTTGTCCAGTCACATCGATCTTTGCTCAGTGCATAATCGGCCAAACATATACCTATCGCATGTACACATGCAACTGCTAAAGTGTAACTCTCAATTTACATCTCCTTAATGAAGCCTCGTCACCCTGCTTATTTAACTTACATGCAGAGGACATCATGAGAAACGCAGGGCTGGAAGAAGCACAAGCTGGAATCAAGATTGCCGGGAGAAATATCAATAACCTCAGATATGCAGATGACACTACCCTTATGGCAGAAAGCAAAGAAGAAATAAACAGCCTGTTGATGAAAGTGAAAGAGGAGAGTGAAAAAGTTGGCTTAAAACTCAACATTCAGAAAACTAAGATCATGGCATCTGGTCCCATCACTTCATGGGAAATAAATGGGGAGACAGTGGAAACAGCGTCAGACTTTATTTTTTTGGGCTCCAAAATCACTGCAGATGGTGATTGCGGCCATGAAATTAAAAGACGCTTACTCCTTGGAAGGAAAGTGATGATCAACCTAGATAGCATATTAAAAAGCAGAGACATTACTTTGCCAACAGAGGTCCATCTGGTCAAGGCTATGGTGTTTCCAGTGGTCATGTATGGATGTGAGAGTTGGACTGTGAAGAAAGCTGAGCACCAAAGAATTGATGCTTTTGAACTGTGGTGTTGGAGAAGACTCTTGAGAGTCCCTTGGACTGCAAGCAGATCCAACCAGTCCATCCTAAAGGAGATCAGTCCTGGGTGTTCATTGGAAGGACTGAAGCTGGAGCTGAAACTCCAATACTTTGGCCACCTGATGCAAAGAGCTGACTCATTTGAAAAGAACCTGATGCTGGGAGGGATTGGGGGCAGGAGGAGAAGGGGACGACAGAGGATGAGATGGCTGGATGGCATCACTGACTTAGTGGACATGAGTTTGAGTAAACTCTGGGAGTTGGTGATGGACAGGGAGGCCTGGCGTGCTGTGGTTCATGGGGTCACAAAGAGTCAGACACGACTGAGGGACTGAACTGAACTGAACTGAATGAGCCTCTCCATCTTTGGCTACAGAGAATATAACCGATCTGATTTTGGTGTTGGCCATCTGGTGATGTCCATGTGTAGAGTCTTCTCTTGTGTTATTGGAAGCGGGTGTTTGCTATGACCAGTGCTTTCTCTTGGCAAAACTCTATTAGCCTTTGCCCCGCTTCATTCTGTATTCCAAAGCCAAATTTGCCTGTTACTCCAGGTATTTCTTGACTCCCTACTTTTGCATTCCAGCCCCCTATAATGAAAAGGACCTCTTTTTTTTGGATATTAACTCTAGAAGGTCTTGTAGGCCTTCATAGAACCATTCAACTTCAGCATCTTCAGCATTACTGGTCGGGACAGAGACTTGGATTACTGTGATATTGAATGGTTTGCCTTGGAAACAAACAGAGATCATTCTGTCATTTTTGAGATTGTATCCAACAACTGCATTTCAGACACTTTTGTTGACTATGATGGCTGCTCCATTTCTCCTAAGGGATTCTTGCTCATAGTAGTAGATATAATGGTCATCTGAGTTAAAGTCACCCATTCCAGTCCATTTTAGTTCACTGATTCCTAAAATGTCAGTGTTTACTCTTGCCATCTCCTGTTTGAGAACTTCCAATTTGCCTTGATTCATGGACCTAACATTCCAGGTTCCTATGCAGTATTGCTCTTTACAGCATCAGACTTTACTTCCATCACCAGCCACATCCACAACTGGGTGTTGATTTTGCTTTGGCTCCATCCCTTCATTCTTTCTGGAGTTATTTCTCCACTGATCTCCAGTAGCATACTGGCCACCTACCGACCTGGGGAGTTCACTTCAACAGTACATGAACCGTGAACTTCCAGATGTTCAAGCTGGATTTAGAAAAGGCAGAGGAACCAGAGATCAAATTGCCAATATCCGCTGGATCATCGAAAAAGCAAGAGAGTTCCAGAAAAATATCTCCTTCTGCTTTATTGACCAAGCCAAAGCTTTTGACTGTGTGGACCACAACAAACTCTGGAAAATTCTTAAAGAGACAGGAATACCAGACCACCTGACCTGCCTCTTGAGAAACCTGTATGCAGGCCAGAAATCAACAGTTAGAATCGGACATGGAACAACAGACTGGTTAAAAATAGGGAAAGGAGTACGTCAAGGCTATATATTGTCACCCTGCTTATTTAACTTATATGCAGAGGACATCATGAGAAACGCTGATCTGGATGAAGCACAGTCTGGAATTAAGATTGCCAGGATAAATATCAATAACCTCAGATATGCAGATGACACCACCCTTATGGCAGAAAGTAAAGAAGAAATAAAGAGCCTGTTGATGAAAGTGAAAGAGGAGAGTGAAAAAGTTGGCTTAAAACTCAACATTCAGAAAACTAAGATCATGGCATCTGGTCCCATCACTTCATGACAAATAGATGGGGAAACAGTGGAAACAGTGACAGACTTTATTTTGGGGGGCTCCAAAATCACTGCAGATGGTGACTGCAGCCATGAATTTAAAAGACACTTGCTCCTTGGAAGAAAAGCTATGACCAACCTAGACAGCACAGTAGAGTAGAGACATTACTTTACCAACAAAGATCCATTTAGTCAAAGCTATGATTTTTCCAGTAGTCATGTATGGATGTGAGAATTGGATTATAAAGAAAGCTGAGCACCTAAAAATTGATGCTTTTGAACTGTGGTGTTGGAGAAGACTCTTGAGAATCCCTTGGACTGCAAGGAGATCCAACCAGTCCATCCTAAAGGAAATCAGTTCTGAAAATTCATTGGAAGGACTGAAGCTGAAGCTGAAACTCCAATCCTTTGGCCACCAGATGGGAAGAACTGACTCATTGGAAAAGATCCTGATACTGGGAAAGATTGAGGGCAGGACGAGAAGGGGATGACAGAGGATGAGATGGCTGGATGGCATCACCAACTCAATGGACATAAGTTTGAGTAAACTCCGGGAGTTGGTGACAGACGGGGAGGCCTGGCGTGCTGCAGTCCATGGGGTCACAGAGTCGGACACGACTGAGTGACTGAACTGAACTGGGCAAGCCTCATGGCCTGCCCAGGTGATACTAGGGGTAAAGAACCCGACTACCAATGCAGGAGATGTAAGACACGTGGGCTCGATCCCTGAGTCAGGAAAATCATCTGGAGGAGGAAATGACAACCCACTGCAGTATTCTTGTCTAGAGAATCCCATGGACAGAGGAACCTTGTGGGCTACAGTCCATAGGGTCACAAAGAATCGGACACGACTGAGCAACTGAACAACAATAACAACAACATCACATATAATCTTGGTGAATGAAGAAAATGTCTAATAAAAAAGATATAAATCAAGAAAGCTTCCAGAGTGGAAGATCTGGTATCTTACAAAGAAATGGATACAGGACTTCTCTTTAGCAGCAGTGAGTGGTAGAACACTATGAAATAATTTCCTCTCCCCATTTTGACATGATATTATTAGAAAGTATCAACTCTAAGAAGAAATAGAAATAGAGATAAAGATATTTGGCGATTTGTAAAGCAAACTAAAAGAAAACCATATTCCATGCACCCATATGAAAAAGTGCATGTAGATAATCTAGGAAAACATAAGAGAATACCCACTAAGCATGAGTGAGATACAGGAAAAAGAGCAGCAAGAGAAATTGATAAAAATAATATTTCTATCCACCTGAAATATTAGAGGATTGATAATATAAAATTGTATTCTTTTTCTTTACATGTCCACTCACATCAGGATACGTGTCCAGTCACATCAGTTATTTCTCCAGTGTATAATATTTAGGTCACAATGTAAATGTTCGTCAAATGATATTAAGAAAAAGTCTACAGAAAAAAACAAACAAATGTGGAAGATGTACAATACAGAATACCTATTACAAACTTAGTTAATGTAAAAATAATAACTGCTGATAGCAAAATAGAAGATGGGGAAGAGGAAAAGAATGTTGCATTAAATAATAAATATTGTTTGAGAGTTGATGTCCCAAGAAATATCAGATTTCAATTTAGTAATGCATACTTTGTGTTAAATGGCAATTATAATTATAAAAGACCTAGAAAGCAGAAATTGCTCAAAAGGAGTTACTTTAGGTGTGTGTGGAGCTAATGGTAGGTGTGGGAGAAGGGAGATTTTAGATTTTTCATTTTAGATCTGTCTTATTGTTTAGAATTGTTTTTAGCCATTTGCCAGCAAAAATATCACAATGGTAACTACTGAGCTCTCTATTGAAAATCGTTATTTTTTAAAAGTTCAGCCTTCCCTTGACCTTTGTAATTGTTGCACTTGTAAAAATACTGTATTAGTTAATAAAAACTTCGTTTTTATTTGTAAAATAGGATTGGACTCTAGCTTTGGTAACTGTAAACAGAACTGTGACCTATCTGTTTGTCCAGTGGGACAATTAAAAGTCATGCATGACGTGGGGTCATTTTGAGTGTGAGGGGTTCTCCCAGGCGGGACAGACCTCTGGCTCCCCTGGAAATGCCCAGTGGATACTGCTTCTCTCTCCCATGATAACCAAAAATCCTCCCCCCACCCCCAGATTTCCAAAATGTCTTCCACAGGGTTGATATCACCAACTTGGAGAACCACTCCTTAGAGGAGAATAAAGGGAACCAATATTTTTCCAAGAATAAGACTGAGAGTATGCCTATCTTTCATCATCTTATCTTTATAATACCTTGTGAGGAAAATATTATTTTACTTATTTATAACATGAGAAAAAATAAGGTACTACATAATGGACATCTAAAAAATTTACTCTTTTATTTAGTCATTCAACAAATGGGCCAGGAATCACTCTAGGTTCCCCGGATACAGTAACAAAAGGAGAGACGGGCATTTCCCTGCTGGTCCAGCGGTGAAGACTCCTTTTTCACTGCGAGGGGCATAAGTTCAGCCCTGGTTGGGGAACTGAGGTCCCACATGCTGCCTGGTGCAGACAAAAAAGAAAGAAAGATGAAGTCTCATTCTTGGAGCCCACGTGCATGTTGGGGAGACTGACACTAAACAAGTCAGAAATAAATAACGTGAAGCTGGAAAGTGATAAGCTCGTGTCAGTAGCCATACTCAGATATTTCTCATTTAGAAAGGCAGCAGGTTCCACTTCTTGGAACAAGGGGGAAAGACCTTTTGTGTTTCTTTTAACACTTGCTTAACTGTAGGTCAAATGTTTTAAGTGCCTTGAAATACTCAAAAAAATCTCATTCTAAATAATAACAGAATTTGCATAATTAGGGATGGATACACACAAATCTATATATATAGTTTATATATATATATTAGATGGATTTATTTCAGAAGAGGTAACATATATATTAGATGGATATATTGCAGGAAAGGAAATAAACTTACAAATAAATTACATAAGAAGAAGAGCAGAGCTTTTAAATGTTCTATGCCTGCCCGCATGCTAATTCACTTCAGTCGTGTCCGACTCTTTGTGACCCCATGGACTATGGCCTGCCCAGCTCCTCTGTCCATGGGATTCTCCAGGCAAGAACACTGGAGTGGGTTGCCATTTCCTCCTCCAGGGGATCTTCTCGACCCAGGGATGGAACCCGCATCCCCCTCTTACATCTCCTGCAGTGACAAGCAGGGTCCCTACCACTAGCGTTACCTGAGAAGCCCTGAATGTTTTATACTGTCCTATAAAAAAGTTTATGAGCATAGTCGGAGGTGAGTTCCATGCACAATCCTGCAAATCCCTGAGCACTTTTGAAATAGGAGAAAAATACCATAAGCGTTAAAAGGTGTCAGTGAGGCTACTGTAAGAGGCGTCTCGGCTCTGGGAGAGTTCACCTGGAGGTATTCTCGCTGAGCCCATTAAACACCTACAGAGCTGGGACTGAGGGCCAGGGCTGCCCGCAGGCCCCCTGGGAGACACGTGCCTCCACCCTGGGCCAGAGGAGGAGGCATCCTGACGCCCGGGGAGGCGAGGGGGCGGCCAGTCTAACCGGGAAAGCAAGAGCCGCTTCCACGGAAGGGCTAAAAAGGAATGCTTTTAGTGCTTCCTTTACTTTTATTTTCAGATGTTCCCCCCTAGGGTAGTAAATCATTCTCCTTTATTTGTGGTACAAAAGGTTGAAAAAAGAAAAACCTATCTTTGCCATGTTCTGGGGTTAATGGACCATGCGTGTTGCCTTTTTCCTCTATTTTATGTTAAGAAAAACGTCAGACATTAACCTATAGTAATTAAAATACAAAACCATACATAGGAAGTTGTTTTTCAAAGGAAAATTATATATTGCCTGTCAGGGAATGTTTGATGGGAGGATTCCTACGTGCTGTCTCTCATGAGTCCTTTGTCCCTCTTCAAGCGGAACAGCACGCTGCTCCCAGGGACTGAGGTCATTGTGTGAGGCAAGCATGAGTCTCCTTTAGTAAACATTCTCCTTAGGACAAAACAGCTTAATCTCCTTCCCCTTACTTGAGATATAGATTGTCTCCTGACCTTGTGACTAACGTTACCCTTTGTTCCCTTGGTAACGGTTGCTGTACATTTGGTTTTCTGATCTCTATCATTCCTGAGAGAAGTTTCTTGTACTGCAGCCTATATATACTCATAGAAAAATCATTAAAACACCTTTGCTCCATCAGAGCTTAGGTCCCCGGGTCTTTTTTGTCTCTCTCTCTCTCTCTTTCTCTCTCTCTGTTTCTCTCTTTCACTTTCTTATCGTCGACTCCACACCACAAGGTTCCGGTCCATTAAAGGACCCCAACAATTGCCATTAAAGCTTATTTCCAAACAAAACTGCCTTTCAGTGGAACCAGAGAATATGATTCATTTCAAAGAAACAAACAATGTTTAAATGATCCACATACTCAAAAATCACCCCTTGTTCTTTAAAAAAAAAAAACTTTAACCTTTTGATTTTATAATCACCTTGAACTTAACTCCTTTCTCAGTCTTGTACAGCCCACAGGCAAACGCAAAAAAATTCTGATAGATGGGCAGGAGGAATCTTTCCTTCCAAAGGAAATGGTGGATCCAGAAAACACCCCACTTTCCAGTCAAATGTTACTGGTCTTGATATTGTATATCTTTTGTGTAAGCTTTTTTTTTTTTCCTTTTCAGAGCTTTCATATAAACTGAATTTTCCAGATATGGTATTATCGTAATATATACTGAAGAAAAATTGTATTATAGTCTTATTTCCAACTTTATAAAGATGTGATTTCTGCTTTGGTACATCATGGACCATCAGTGGGTGTTTGTAGTAGACAAACGTGACCAGGACATACAGCTCATCAGGACACATTTGCACCACGTGTGGTGATGCTACACACGCGTGCTAGGATCCAGCTTCTTATGTCTTCCTGGGGAGTTACGACACTGCAGTGTAGCTGTGCCCAATAATTTCTATCTCTAAACACCAATTTGTTTATTATACGTTGTTTTCTTTACGGGCTTCCCTGGTGCTCAGCAGTAAAGAATCTGCCTGCAATGCAGGGGATGCAGGTTTGATCCCTGGGTCAAGAAGATACCCTGGAGGAGGAAATGGCAACCCACTCCAGCATTTCTTGCCTGGAAAATTCCATGGGCAGAGGAGCCTGGAGGGCTACAGTCCACAGGGTCGCAGAGAGTCAGATACGACTGAGCACGCACACGTCACGCCACAGAGTTAACTGACTTTGAACATCACATAAGCACATACGTGAATTATGTGCACTTTAAAAGAGCTGATAAGAGACTTTTGATTTCAATGCAGTCAGAGATTAGGTTTTATATATATATATATATATACACACACACACACACACACATATATATATATATCTTCTTTATTTCTTTATCTATTCATCTGTTAATGGACCCTTAGTCTGCCTCCATATCTCCGCTAGTGTAAATAATGCTGCTATGAACATAGTGAGGACAATATCTTTTTGAATTCATGTTTTAATTTTCTTTGGAAACTATCCATAAATGGAACTGCTGGATTGTATGATCATTCTATTTTTAAATTTTTTTGAGGAAATCTCAATCCTTTTTTCCATAGTGGTTGTTCCAATTTACAATCCCACCAACAGTGCTTGAGGGTTCCCTTTTCTCTGCATTCTCACCAACTCTTGTTTTTCCCTTGCCTCTCTGATAATAGCCATCCTGACAGGTGTGAAGTGATATCTCACTGTGGTTTTGATTTGCATTTTCCTGATGATTAGTGATGTTGAGCATCTTTTCATATGCCTGTTGGCCATCTATATGTCTTCTTTGGGAAAATATATCTTCAGATCCTTTGCCTTTTTTAAATATTCAGTTCTTTATGTATTTTGATATTAACTTGTTAGCTATATCATTTGCAAATATCTTCTCCCATTCAATAGGTTGCCATTTCATTTTGTTGATAGCTTTATTCACCATACAAAAGTTTTTTAATTTGGTTAGGTACATCTGTTTATTTTTCTTTCTGTTGTCCTTGTCTGAGGAACAGATAAAAAACTATTGCTAAGATCAATGTCAAAGAAAGCACTGCCTATGTTTTCTTACAGATGTTTTATGGTTATAGGTTTTACAGTTAAGCCTTAATCCATTTTGAATTCATTTTTGTATATGGTATGAGAAAGAAGTTCCGTTTCTTTTCTTTTTGCTTTCTTTTTTCGATGTAGCTATCCACTTTTCCCAGCACCACTTATCAAAGAGACTATCTCTTCCCCTACTGTATATTCTTGGCTCTTTTGTTGTAGATTAATTGACCGTATAAATACAGATTCATTTTTGGACTCTATTCTGATCCGTAGATCTATGATCTATCTGTGTGCCAGTACCATACCACTTAGATTACTGTAGCTTTGTAGTGTAGCTTGAAATCAGGGAGCATGAAACCCCCAGCTTTGTTCTTTATCAATATTTCTTTGGATTTCCAAGATCTTTTGTGATTCCATACAATCTTAGGATTATTACTTCTACTTCTGTGAAAAATGCCATTGGTATTTCGATAGCATGCGTGTGAGCTTTTTAATTACCTGCTCAGAGCCCATTATTAATGACAACAAAGTCATAATATGAGCACTTATTAAACAAGACAGAGGTATAAAGAGAAATGCCTTGTGACCACAAATTCTACCCAAATCCCACTCAGCCATCTGTAAACAAATACTGTTGATTATAAAAGAATCAGGTAGGAGGACACAGATGGCTAAGGAGAAACCATCGTTATGATCAGGAAAGGAACGTGGACTCCCAGTCCTGCTGACTGTGAGTTTGTATCATTGCTACATTAGAAAGAACAGCCACTAATTTATAATAATTGGTACCTTTTCCTAAATAACTTGTAATAGTCTGTTGTATATAACACCCTTATGTTTTAATGGAACTCTATCACCATAATAATTGCTATTTTATTTAAAACATTTACATGTATCTATTTGCACCCTATACTTTTTGATCTCAGGAAAGAAAAATGCATGCTTTTAAAATAATCATTGAGTTTTGCTAATTTTTTGGCCCTTCAGAAATACTGTTTTATTTTCATTCCCTCTGCTCATCCTGACATTCAGTGCACCCTTTCAATTAGAAGCTCAAAAACTCTAATTGGTAGAAAACTCCTGACGCATATATGGGTCACATTGAGACACGGGCAAGCCCTAGAACCACATGCTCTATCTATACAAATAGAGATTTAACACCAAGGATTTTATCATGATCTGTACCTCGTTTCTGCATTCTCTTAACAGTGTCTTTTAAAAGTGAAAGAAAGGTTTCAGTTTTGGTGAGGTATAATTTAGCAGGCTTTTTCTTTTATGGAATATGCTTCTGGTGTCATAGCTGAGAAATATTTGCCAAAAGGCAGGTCACAAGGATTTCCTCCTATATTTATCTTCTACAGATTTTTCATTTTAGGATTTGTATTTAGATGCATGATCCATTTCAGTTACATTTTGTGTGAGGTACAATATGTAGATTGAAGTGTTTTTGCATATGTACATACAATTGTTTTAGCATCATTTGTTGAAAAGACTCTCCTTTTCCCGCTGAATTTTCTTTGATTTTTTTTGTTGAAAATAAGTTGTCTATATATGTGGGTAAATACCTAAGAGCAGAATGGGTGGATGCTACAGTCCATGTATGTTTAAGAAAGTACCAAACTGTTTTCCAGAGTGGTTGTACCGTTTTATATTCCCATTATCAGTTTATAAAATTCCCAATTCTCTACATCCTCATCAACATAAGGTGTAGCCAGTAATTTCCATTGGCTCGATGTCGTGTGTAATGGTATCTCATGATGGTTTTAATCTGAATTTTTCTCATGTCTAATGAAGGTGAGCAACTTTTCATGTGCTTATTTGCCATCTATGTATCTTTTTTGGTAAAGTGTTCAAATCTCCTGCTTCTTTTTCAATTGAGACGTATGCTTCCTTACTGTTAAGTTTTGAGAGCTCTTCATATGTTCTGCATGCAAGTCCTCTCCCAGGTCTCTTCTCCTGATGCTAGCAGCCTTCCCGCTGTGTGCTCACGTGACCCTGTTTTGTGCACACGTAGAGCGCTCTCTCTCTTCCTCTATATATGAGGTCAGCAATGCTATCGGATAAGGTCTCACACTTATGATCTCACCCGACCTTCCTTACCTCCTAATCTTCAACAAAGTTCCTTACCTCCTAATCTTCAAAAAACTTCCTTACCCTATCTTCAAAAAAGTCACATTGTGGGTTAAGATTTCAACATAGGGCTTCCCTGGTGGCTCAGTGGTGAGGAACCCTCCTGCCAAAGCAGGAGACGTGGGTTCAGTCCCTGGTCCAGGAGGATCCCACACGCCACGGAGCAACCAAGCCCGTGTGCCGCGACTGCTGAGCCCGCGCCCTCGAGCCGGGGCCGCGACTGCTGAGCCCGCGCTCCCTCCAGCCCAGGCTCCACGGCAGAAGAAGCCGCCACAACTAGAGAGTGGTCCCCGCTCCCCACAACTAGAGACTGGTCCCCGCTCCCCACAGCTAGGGAAAAGGCCACACGGCAGCAGAGACCCCGCACAGCCAAGCAGAAACAAACAAAATTATTAAAACAGAAAAAGATTTCAACATACAGGGACAGACCTAGAGATTCTCATACTACGTGAAGTAAGTCAGAAAGAGAAAGACAAATATCACATGATATCACTTACCATATCTAAAACATGCCACAGACAAGCCTCTCTATGAAACAAACAAACAAAAGGATTTTTATTTTGTTTTGTTATCTGTGGAGGGGAAAAGGGCTTCCCTTGTGGCTCAGCTGGTAAGGAATCTGCCTGTTATGAGGGAGACCTGGGTTTGATCCCTGGGTTGGGAAGATCCCCCTGAGAAGGGAAAGGCTACCTGCTCCAGTATTCTGGCCTGGAGAATTCCACGGACGGTATAGTCCACGGGGTCGCAAAGAGTCGGACACGACTGAGTGACTTTCACTTTTACTTTCACTTTTCATGAAACAAAAAACAGACTCACAGACCTAGAGATCAGACTTGTGGTTGCCAAGGTAGAAGGGGTTTGGGGAAGGAGAGAGTGAGCGTTTGGGATTAGCAGATATAAACTATTATATACAGGATGGATAAACAAGGTCCTACGTACAAGAACAAGGAACTATATTCAATATCCTGTGATAAACCATAATGGAAAAGAAAAAAAAGATTCCAATAAATGGATTAGAAGGGGACACGACTCAGTCCACGGCACTGTGACGAAGTGTATCAAACTGTCGGCATTAAACATGTATAGCTTATTGTAAGTCAAGCAGCTCTCAGTTAAGGAAAACAGGCGGGCAGCGTCAGCAGGATGGCAAAACTGAAAGCCCAGACCGTCCTGCCGCCTGCAGAGACGACAGCTCAACAGCAATACACAGCCCAAAATCAACGTACAAAAATCAACTGTGTTTCTATACAAAACACAATGAGCTACCAGTAAAACAAATTAAGAAAACAATTCTGTTTACAATAACATCAAAAAGAATAAAATACTTAGGAACAAATAAAACCAAGGAGGTGGAAGGATCTATACATGAAAACTATAAGACACTGATGAAAGAAATTGAAGACAATGTGAAAGATATCTTGTCTTTTAGAGCAGAAGAATGAATATTGTGAAAATGTCCGTACTACCCAAAGAAAACTAGAGACTCAATGCCATCAAAGTACTGCCTATCAAAATTCTGCAGGGGGCATTTTGGGGGATCCATGCTGGGTGAGTGGGGTGCCATTTGCTGACAGCGGGGGAAGCAGGTTTGTGATCCACACTGGACTCAGAATATGTCAAGCTTTTTTCAATATGATGCTCTGGTTATTTGTTCTTAACCCATTCCTCAGTTAAGGAACTTCAAACTCACCCAAAATATAAGTGCAAAAATAAAAAAATGTTTTTTATACAAACCTAAATACTCATATATATAGTCATGTTCAACTTCACTTTTAACCCTTGACTCCTCCCCTAGTTTGGATTAAGAGGGAACTCCCTCCCAGTTGGTGTGAGACCACCCCAGTTATCCTCAGCTCCATCTAAAGGGTCTGGGAATTCACTTCATTTTCCCATCAGCACTCACGGCTCCACCACCATCATCTGCCTCCTGAGGGCTGATGTTATAATGCTCTTAATCGATTAAAAGACCCACATAAAGTATCCTAATCAGAGAACTTATCCAGCTCAGATCTAAACTGGAAAGGACTTTGGGACAATAGGCATAAGCCAAGATTGTGCCTTGGAACAGTCCTAGGAACATGGGGATGTATGGTCTCCCTTGTTACCCTGGGTGATGTCAGTTGTCACCAAAGTTTCAGGCCACCTCTCATCTCCTAAGCTACAGTCCTCATCAGATTCTACAGATCCTCGGTGTTATGTGCAATGACCTCCCACCCACTTCCAGCTCCTAAAATTCTCTCACTGTGCCTCTGGCTTTAACAGCCCACAGTGGGGAAAATCCCTATGTGGTCCCCTCTTCTCCAAATGTTTCCTTCATTTTCTTGTTCCCTCCTGAAGACACAGCTTACCATGTAGCCTTCCCAAGATGTGCTGGGTTTTCTCCCACAGTCCTTCTATCACTGGCCCAAGAGTTGGTTTCCACACTGTTTCTCATGATTCCTCCCAAGAACTTTCTCCTTTTCTCCCATAAAGAATTTCCCAGCTTTGACTCTCACGTCACCAAACTCGCCCATCCTCTTCCTTCCTTGTGTCAAGCTTCCTGACTCTGTGTAAGGACCCTCATTTCTTGTTGATTTTAGCTCCTGGCTCATTGCTACATTCTCACACAACTCATGCCTTCATTGTTGGAGATTTAAATCCACATAGAAGATCAGCTTCTTGAACTTTTCTCCTTCCACCATCTCATGCTCCATGCCACCTCCATCATGACCAATGATGCAATGCTGAATGGTCATATGATCCAACAATCCCACTTCTGGGCTTATATCCAAAGGGATGAATCCAGATATATACAAGATACCTGCACTCCCATGCTTACTGCGGCATTGTTCACCATGGCCTCGATGTGGAAACCAGCTAGACGTCCATCAGCAGATGAACAGATGAAGATGCGGAATGTGTGTACAGTGGAATATTGTTCAGCCATGAGAAGGAAGGAAATCCTGTCATTTGCAACAACATGGAGGGACCTTGAAGATACGATGCTGAGTGAAATAAGTTAGAGAAGGACCAGTACTGCAAAGTATCACTTATGTGTAAAATCTAAAAGTCAAACTCATAGAAGCAGAGATTAGAAAAGTGGCTTCCAGGGGCTTAGAGGGGGTGGGGGGAGAATAGGAAGAGGTTGGTTAAAGGGTATAAACTTTCCACTATAAGTGAGTAAGGTCTGAGTGACAGTGAAAGTCGTGTCCTACTCTTTGTGACCCCACAGACTATACATGGAATTCTCCAGGCCAGAATACTGGAGTGGGTAGCCTTTCCCTTCTTCAGGGGATCTTCCCAACCCAGGGATCAAACCCAGGTCTCCCACATTGCAGGCAGATTCTTTACCAGCTGGGCCACCAGGGGAGCCCAAGAATACTGGAGTGGGTAGCCCATTCCTTCTCCAGGCGATCTACCCAACCCAGGAATCGAACCGGGGTCTCCTGCATTGCAGGGGGATTCTTTATCAACTGAGCTATCAGGAATGAAGATCTGATGTAAAACATGGTGACTATATTTGATAACATGATATTACATAATTGAAATTTGCTGAGAATTTAAATATTACACACCCCAAAAGATAAACATGTAAGGTGATGGGGGTGTTCATTAACTAGATGTTAGGAATCTTTTACAGTGTATGTGTATATCAAATCCCCACAAGTAGACTTTAAATATCGTACAATTTTATCGGTCAGTTATTCTACAATAAAGCTGACCACCTCTCCCCCCATCCCCCGCCAAAAAAAAAGATGAGGCTGGAAAATGGAATACTCCTCTTGGTGGGAGGGAAAGCCTGGATCTAAAGAGGAATAGAAAATTAGGGCCACTTTTTGCAATCAGCCTACTGTCTCCCTCTACAGCTCTGATTTTACATCCTTCCACAGTACCACCTACCCTCCATCGAGCCCACCTTTGCAGTTTAACATCACCTTCTTGTGTTCCCGCTCCCCTCCCATCTAGCCTTCATCCAGTGGTCAACCATCAGCATCATTTGCTTTGCATTCACCCTCAACTCCATGCTGGTTTCTTCGGTTAGATGATGGCTTGTCCGAATCACGGCTCTAGTGATGGGAGGTTCTATCCACCTTCCTGCGAACCCCACACCTATGGCTCTGTTGATGAACTGATGGGAGACCAACCACGCGAGGACTCTGAATTTCATGTCTTTGAAGACCCTGAAGCTCATGAAGGTCCATATGGACCTGCTGGTGTCACTCACACATCCCTAATGCATTCACTTTGATCTCCCAGATAATTACCTCATACCTTCTCTCTCCGCAAACCTCCAACACTGGCTCTCTTATGCTCACTCTCAGCTGCTGACTTGCTGTTTCAGAGAAGTAACAATGGAAGCAGTGAGAATTTCCTTACTCCACCTGCCACCTCTCAGCGTCTTTGTTTCCTTGTATTACCACTTGCCTGGGAGCCATGCCGCCTAATTCCACCCTGGATTCCACTCCATCTCTCTCCTCTCGCATGTCATACATGTGTCCTTCTGTATGAGGCCATTTTCATCATCAGTAAAGATCTTTGGAAAAGAAAAAGTTCAGAGAATCCCACTTCTCTCTCCAGTGACCCCACGGTGTCTCCTCTCCTGTTTGTAGCAAATTCTCAAATGTTGACTGGGTGTCCCCATCTCTGCAGACCTGTCCTCCTCTTCTCTTTTCTAATCACTCCATCTTCCTTCACATCTAAGCAGCTTTGGGGGCAGTCAACGCTTCCTCCTTGAAAGCTTCTGTTTGTCTGTCTGAACACCACTCTTTTCCTTCCCATCACACCAAGGGCTCCTTCTCAGTCCTACTTGCTGGTTCCTCCGCAACCGTTCAATCTCACGGGATGCCCCAGGGCTCCATTTTTGCATCACGGTTTTTCACTCACTGGCTTAGGAAACTCATCAGTCTCCTACTTGTCAGCACCATATACATGCTCATAAGCACCAAATTCATCTTTTTTTTTAGCTTGGCCAGAAATGTATTTTAACTGTACTTACCAGATGCACTGTATAGAGTGCTCGATTTTTCCTTGCATGATGACAAACACCTTTATGCAAATTTGGAGAAAACACATGATCATGAATCATTCTGAGGGCTGCATGAGCACATTTCCTGGGTGTTAATAATATTCTTGTCCCGTGATTCCACAAAGACCATCTCTGCTACTGAGCACTTGATGAAAATTCTGTGGACTTGGTATCTAGGATGCCCAAAGAAAGGGAATAACTACGACCCCATTTCTCCTGCATTTCTCCCTTAGACTTCCTCCTAGAACTATAAGAGGCCTTTCAAATTTAACACATCCGGAACCAGCTCCCGATCTCCTCCAAACCAGCCCTCCCACAGCACTTGCCACCTCAGTTAATGGCAATTCCGTCCTTGAAGTTTCTCCAGCCAAAAATCTGGAAGTCATCCTAGACTCCCCTCTTTCACTCACACCCCACATGTGATCCATCAGCAAATCCTCCAGGGTCTGCCTTCAAAATATACTCCCATTCCAATTTTTCTCATCAGCCTGATCCCAGCCACCATCATCTTCTGCCTGGATTATTTCTTAAAAAGCTCCTAGCTGCCCTTCCTGCTTCTGTCTTTGCCCCCCGCTACAGACCACTCTCAACCCAGCAGCCAAAGTGATCCTCCTGTAACAAGTCGTTTCATGTCACTGCTTGGCTCAAAACGTCTAATGTCTCTCTGCCTCACTTGAAGCGAAAGGACAGGTCCTTACAATGGCCTACAGCCCTCTTAGGACCCACTGCTTCTTGGGTCCCATCCCTTCACCCTCTCCTTTTCCTTATTCTGTGCCATCTACACTGACCTTCTTACTGTTCTTCAAATACAACAAGCACATCCACGTTGTGACAGTGAAAAATAGCCTGAGATATTCGGGTCTTTGGAACCTATGGATGTGATCCCATATGGCAAAGTCATGACCCATGTGATTAAGGATTTGGAGATGAGAAGATAATCCTGGGAAGGCCAGGTGAGCCTCAAAGGCAATCACATGCCATCACACGGAGTCTTTTAAGAGGGAGATTGGGCCGACACACAGACAAGGAGAAGGCAATTGAAGGAGGAGCAGGCGGAGATTTGAAGACGCTGGACTTAGGATGAGAGTGACGCAGCCGAAGCAGAGAAGGCCAACTGCCCCCTCGAAGCTGGAAGAAGCAGCTTCTCCCCTGGAGCCTCTGGAGGAAGCACGGCCCTGCCACCCTTGGATTTCAGCCTATCAATACTGATGTTGGATGCCAAGCCTCCAGAATAATTAGAATACATTTCTGTTGTCTTAAACCAACAAGTCTGTGGTTCTTTGTTATCACAGCCATGGAAACCAGTAGGCTGATCTCTAGACCTTCCCACTGGATGCATCCCCTGCCTGGGATGACCTTCCACCAAGTATCAGCTCTGCTAGCTCCCCACCTCCTCTGTCTTCACTCAAATATTTATAATCTCAGGGAGGCAATCTCCACCCTATTCAAAATCCATATTGCACACTCACACACATACACACACATTCTGGATGCGGCATATCCGTGAACTTTTTTCATATCCTTATTTCATTGGAAAAGACCCTGATGCTGGGAAAGATTGAGGGCAGGAGAAGGGGACGACAGAGGATGAGATGGTTGGATGGCATCACTGACTCAATGGACATGAGTTTGAGTGAACTCTGGTAGATAGTGAAGGACAGGGAAGCCTGGAGTGCTGCAGTCCATGGGGTCAAAAAGAGCACAACTAAGTGACTAAACAAGTTTTCATACATTCTATGTATTTATTTTTATCCTGTCTTCCTGTCCCCAAAATGTCAGCACTGGGAGAACAAGGATGTTTTTCTATTGTATTCTCTGCATATCATGAGCACATAGAACAGTGTCTGACACAGAGGAAGTGCTTGACAAACATTTATTGAGTGAACTTGAGGAACGTTATTTCACACCAACTGAGGAGAAAAACAGGTCTCCCATGGTCATCAAAATCACATTCTGACTCCGAGACCTCAATCATCACTTGTCCTAATGACACATGCAAATCTGGACTCGCAGATAACTTGGTTTAAAAGTGAAAGTCGCTCAGTCGTATCTGACTCTTTGTGACCCCATGGACTATACAGTCCATGGATTTCTCCAGGCCAGAATGCTGGAGTGGGTAGCCTTTCCCTTCTCCAGGGGATCTTCCCAACCCAGGGGTCAAACCCAGGTCTCCCGCATTGTGGGTGGATTCTTTACCAGCTGAGCCACCAGGGAAGCCTAAGAAGACTGGAGTGGGTAGCCTATCCCTTCTCCAGCAGACCTTCCCGACCCAGGGATCAAACTGGGGTCTCCTGCATTGCAGGCAGATTCTTCACCAGCTGAGCTAAGCTTGGTTTGAGACTCCATGAAAGAGACTTTCCTGGTGGTGTCATGGCTCAGACCCCATGCTCCCCGTGCAGGGGGTGTGGGTTCAATCCCCGATCAGGGAACTAGATCCCACATGCAGCAACTGAGCAGTCACATGCTGCAACTACAGATCCCACCTGCTGCAGAAAGACTGAGGATCCCATGTGCAGACCCAAGACGCGGCACAGCTAAATAAATAAACATGAATAAATTTTTAGAAGACCCCCTGAAGAAGTTCAGATGAAGACAGAGAATCTATGAAGCAGACAGCATGAGGCAGCCCAGGGGTGGTCCCTAACTAGATCGCGCTGGGCTTCTCTCAAGCCTAACCTTCAGGGACAGCGTCAGGAAGTCAGAATTTTCTAGAAAAGCCCTTACGTAGTGCTGATGATTAGGGAGATTTGGGAACCACTTGGTTTTCCCCTGCCCACAGATTTTAAAACGTGTGGAAGAACGTCATACTTTTTGTGATTAGCTGCAAATGTTTTTCTGCACAGCACATATACATGCTTTCCTGCATTATACATTGTTTTTCTGCTCTCTGAGACAATCACAGCTGCTGCTTGCTGCGTGCGTCCCTGGGTAGGCTCATTCTCTGCACCATCAGACCTTAGGCTACCCATGGAGACGTGTCAACATGCAACATCACCGAAGTGGGAGACCCCCTTCCTGTCCTGAAAACATCTCCAGCTTCCTCCCGAGCTTTCTCGAAACTGATTACACTGGTGCATCGTGCTTCAGGGGGCTCCACTTTCTTTGGTGGACCAGCAGCTGAGTTTTGTGATTTACATTGGTCACTTTTTAACACATGAGAATAAATTCAAAATTATAAAAGGACCCATTCTGCATAAACTAATTCTGACCCATGACTCTAAGTGTCAGCCCAGCTTTCGGCCTTCACTTCAGCTCTCTGGCCAACAGGAAGAGTTTAGGGTCTTCCTTCCATTTTCCAAGTCATCACTGTCTTCAGGGAGAATCGAAGAGATTAATCCTGGGTCATGCAGTTCATGGCATCTAGTCCCTTCACAGCAAATAGAAGAGGAAAAATGGAAACAGTGACAGATTTTCCCTTCTTGGGCTCCAAAATCACTGCAGACAGTGACTGCAGCCATGAATTAAAAGACACTTGCTCCTTGGAGGGAAAGCTGTGACAAAGCTAGACAGCATATTAAAAGACAGAGGCATCACTTTTCTGACAAAGGTCCATGTAGTCAAAGCTATGGTTTTTCCAGTAGTCATGTGTGGATATGAAAGTTGGACCATAAAGAAGGCTGAGGGCCAAAGAATTGATGCTTTTGAACTGTGGTGCTCGAGAAGACTCCTGGGAGTCCCTTGGGCAGCAAGGGGATCCAACCAGTCAATCCTGAGGGAAATCAACCTTGAATATTCATTGGAAGGACTGATGCTGAAGCTGAAGCTCCAATACTTTGGCCACCTGATACAAAGAGCTGACTCCTTGGAAAAGACCCTGATGCTGGGAAAGATTGAAGGCGGGAGGAGAAGGGGACGACAGGATGAGACAGTTGGATGGCATCACCGACTCGATGGACGTGAGTTTAAGCAAATTCCAGGAGATGGTGAAGGACAGGGAAGCCTGGTGTGCTGCAGTCCATGGGGTGCAAAGAGTCAGACACGACTGAGCAACTGAACAACAGCTAACATTTACTGAGAGCTTAGTGTGCACTGAGTATAATGGCTAATGTTTGCAATATGTAATTTAATCCTATGTGATAGGTACTATTATTATTACTGGTATCATCTCCATGCTACTGTGGAAGAAACTGCGGCACAGACAGATTAAATCTCGAACCTGGGCTCACACTGCCCAGAAGTGACAGATCCAAGGTTCTGCTCCAGGCCTGTGTGACTCCAAGACTATCAGTCACTTGACTGAATTTCCTTTCTGTGATGTACATTCAATCAAGGGCGTTGTAGCTTTCAAACCATTTCTCTTAAAGAAGATGTTGTCCTGAAAATGGAGAAGAGGGCTAATTCTTCTTTATTCAACTTGGGTTGCACTTCAAGAGAAATGCCAAGTGTCCAGGAACACAGAGAGGAAAGGGGGCTTTAAAGGAAAAACAGACCACAGCCATAAAGAGTCAGATGGCCAACATCTGGCCAGCTTGCGGTCGGGCTGCGTGGGCCGCCGTGTGAATTACAAAGGTATGACAAATTTTCTACTCTGCTCTAATTTGGCTCAGCCTGCCTGCCTTCAGCGTTTTTGGCAACCCTTCCCCACTTGAACTAAGATGCCCTTCATGACGCGGTGTGTGGCTGAGGATTATCAAGCAGGCTTTCTGCTTTGCTTCCCAGCTCACTTTGTTTATGTCCTGCAGGGGAGGGGCCTCCGAACGTCTGATGGCTCTTTGCATCATATCCGCTGCCGGCTGCACGGGACGCCACTTTCTGGGAACCTCTGCAGCTCTGCGGGGATTTATGGTTTGAGTCTGGTTCTGTAAGAATCCTAACCCTCACCTAGCCTGCCTCTCTGGGATCTGCTGAAGGCTTATAGACTCTTCGTGAGGTTTTCGTTTGTTTTCAGATTTTTTTCAGGTGGAGCACTTCTAAAGTCTTTATGGAATTTGTTACACTATTGCTTCTGTCTCCTGTTTCGGTTTTTTGGCCCTAAGGTATGTGGGATCTCAGCTCCCCACCCAGGGCTGGAACCCACACCTGCTGCATCGGAAGGCGAAGTCTTAACCACTGGACCACCAGGGAAGTCCTTCTGTGAGGTTATGGATCCACGTCACCTGCTCTGGACTGACGCCCCTTCGACTCACAAGCGGGACAGACTCCCACTAGCAATTTAGGATTTCACAGCAGGTTTTATACAGTTGGCCAGAAAGTTCGTTTGGGTTTTTTACCAGGTGACACAGTGGTAAAGAATCTGCCCGCCAATGAAGGAGACTTAGATTCAATCCCCAGATCAGGAAGATCCCCTGGAAGAGGAAACGGCAACTCCCTCCAGTATTCTCGCCTGGGAAATCCTAGGGACAGAGAGGAGCCTCGTGGGCTACAGTCCACGGGGTCACAAAGAGTCAGACCCAACTAGGTGACTGGGCAGCAGCCGCATAAAACGTCAATCATGTTTGTTTTTTTTAATTATTACTTGTTTTTAATTTCAACTTAGGACATAATTCACGTGGTCATGTGGCACGGAACAAAACTTCAGTGATGATAATGCTGAATCACACGGTAAGGCCACACAACGTACTGAGCATATGTGTTACTGTATGTAACACATGTGAGGCAACCCTGTAGGGGAGCTGGTCTTACTACCCATGTGCTACAGGTGTGAGAAGTGAGCACAGGAAGGAAGCTAACTCCCTCGGGGCCACATAACTACGAAGAGGGACAGACAGCTTTATGGTCTGAGTCTGTCTTCCGTGAAAATCACCACGTTTAACCACTGTGTTATGTAGACAATGAAAAAGATCGCTCTGGACGACACTGGATCAGCAGTGGGTTAATTCCTTGAGAATCTGGACAATGCAATAAGGGAAAACAGGGAGAAAAGTTAAAAGCAGCACATTCCTTCCTAGATGAATAAAAAATAATATTGAAGAAGGCAACACAGGAAGAAACAGGAGACACGGCTCTAACCCCATCAAAGCTTCTACCGACGCGAACTGGGAAAGCTGGTTCAGTTCCGACAGACCTAGGTGGTTAAATGAGCTCAATTCTCCTCCACACGTAGGACAATGATTAAGCTTGCAGCTACAGTGACTGTGTTCTGTTTACAAAGATGCGACCCCAAATCCATTCTATGTGAACCATTAACTAGACTCTCCTTAGACGTCCTCCAGATCCTCTACTTCCTGTTGTTGTTCAGTCAGTTCAATTCAGTCGCTCAGTCGTGTCCAACTCTTTGCGACCCCACGGACGGCAGCACGCCAGGCTTCCCTGTCCATCACCAACTCCTGGAGCTTACTGAAACTCATGTCCATTGAGCCGGTGATGCCATCCAACCATCTCATCCTCTGTCGTCCCCTTCTCCTCCTGCCTTCAATCCTTCCCAGCATCAGGGTCCTTTCCAATGAGTCGGCTCTTCAAATCAGGTGACCAAACTATTGGAGCTTCTGCTTCAGCATCAGTCCTTTCAGTGAATATTCAGGGTTGATTTCCTTTAGGGTTGACTGGTTGGATCTCCTTCCAGTCCAAGGGACTTGCAAGAGTCTTCTCCAACACCACAGTTCAAAAGCATTAATTCTTGGGCACCAAGACTTCTTTATGGTCCAACTCTCACATCCATACATGACTACTGGAAAAACCATAGCTTGAACTACGCAGACCTTTGTTGGCAAAGTGATGTCTCTGCTTTATAATATGCTGTCTAGGTTTGTCATAGCTTTTCTTCCCAAGGAGCAAGCGTCTTTTAATTTCATGCCCGCAGTCACCATACACACACTTCCTAAATGCATTTATAACATTATCTCTTCATCCTTAGGACTCTCTTCTGAACGGCTCACTCTGAGCCACCATCACAGCTCCAGCTCAGGTTGGAAATTTTGTCTTATACGCACTTTGCTTTCAGAGATAGTTCACAGCTTCCTTTTCAAAAGGATACTGTATTTTCTCTCAAGAAAAGAAACTGGAGCAAAAGGAAATGGAATATACAGTTTTGTTATCCCCCAGTATCTAAGCACCCTCCTCCCCTGCATTTGAGCATCATTATTCACCAAGCACCAGCCTCCACCGTAGCCAGCATCTGGGTATTTAACGATGCGAGTGGGCTGGAAAAGTGGCTAGATGAGGGCGTGATACAGCTGTTCTTAGCCCAACCTTGCCCTGGAACTCTAGAAGCCTCTTCAGGTACCTCCACAACCAGCCTATTCCTGAATTATTTTTCAGCAAAGAAGTATAGAAGAGAGCTGGGCAAACAAAGGGAGAGGATGAAAAAGCCAGCTGGAATCTGACCTGGGTATCCATCAGAAAACATCATGGTTTCCTCAGGCTGAGAAGAAGACAAAATATAAACTGTAGGGGTGTCTGACTGTTGAGATATAGGGTTACAGAAGCAATGAGATCCTTCCCTAAAGAGGACAGAAATTTTCAGTAAAGTGAAGACTTAAGTAGTGGAGCAAAGAAGTTATAGGTAGTTTTCACTTTCAATGTTTAGCTCATATCTTAGCACAGAAAAAGAATGTGACTGTCCGGGTAACATAGAGGAAAAAATTCTGTATCAAATGTTTCAAGAGACTTTATTTTTAATTTAAAAAAATGGTAATGAGAAAAAAGTGAGTAAAATCAACTTACTCAATGATTTTTATTAAAAAGAACAAATGACCCTAAATCTCTAACACCCATGAAATCTTTCTAAAATCTAAAGGATTTTTCTTGAATGTTATATTTCTAATGTAGGTGTTCAACTTCATTTTACCTGCCCATTTGTGGCTATTAATAAATTACATAAATAAGAACTTTATCTAGTGATAATAAAGTTTTATTAAGCAAAATCAACATACAATATCTCCTCTTACATTAAGCAGAGATGCACCAGAAAATTCTATGATAACCAGTGTATGGATGCATTCTTTTTTCTAGTTGGTTTTAGCACAATACTTGCAATTATTTATACAATAAAATAGACATCTGACCCTTAGTCAAGAATTTAATTCCATATTATAATGGGGAAAATTCAGGACAGACCTTCATTATTTAAATTTAGGTACTAGTATCTAAAACCATATTCCACTGTAATTTTTTAAAAAGTGTTTATCAATAACTCAAGATGCACAGGTATCAACCTTTTAAAGTCAAAAGTATTTTTAGCATGTGCACAAATATATACAAAAATATTGGATATATTTCTATATGTTCATATATATGTGTAGATAAATTTTATATACTTCTATGCATACACACACACACACACATATATATATATATATATATATATGTATATATATCCCAAGCTAATAAAGTATAAGCTTTTTTAAGATAGTGGAATTATTCTTGTAAATTTATTTTCTTCTCTGTGCCTTATGCTAACTTCCCAAAATGAACACATTTTACTTTTAAAATAAGAAAAAGGCTATTTTTAAAACATTTTTAATAATATTCTATCTCTCATCACTAAGCTATCTTGATATTTGTTACTTAAATTGTATTTTACTTACTTAAATAGCTATGTAAAGACTGATGAAGGTAAGTGGCATCTGCTGTCAGAATATCTGAATATCAGACACAGTTAGTCAACAGAGAAAACCTCTCTCTGACAATTCACAATATGAAAAAATGCAAAGGCGGTGACAGCTTGGGGATATCCGAAAACTGCTTAACTCTCTTGATAGGGAATTACTGTTAATAGCGAGGCTGACTAAGATCTCTGTAAACAGTGAGGCTTAAAAAAATAAATGGCAAAAAATAAATAATGGCCAAAATGATACACTGGCATTTAAAAACTACTTTTCCTATAAAAATGGGGCTCAGATGACCTTTGAGGATCTTTTTCAATGCTAATATTCTGAGCGAATGCACTTACATTCAAATTCAGTTTTGCAGGCTGAATGTTTTTCTAAGAAAGCAAGCTCTGAAAATATACAGTCAAATGCCGTTAATTCATCTTTGCTATTTATATTCTAACTTCTGAAATATATGTAATTGGTGCTTTTTAGCATTTAAGAAATAATCTGTCAGGAAAAGATTTTGTCAAAATACACTAGAAAACAAAATGAAGGTGTCACATTCTATCACTTTATTTTTAAAAAGTCCAGAAAGCTAAACAAAATGACCCAAGGAATTCAATGAAGATTACTGTCCCTTAGCCTAAGACAACCAATACTGAAGCTCAAGAAAAAATAAAGAAAAATGACAAGTATTTGAAACTGCAAGGATATAGCAAGAGATACAAAATAAAAGAAAATATCACTTTATCTGACATAGAATTAAAATGAGTTTTGTCATTCAAAGGATTTCCCTGGTGGCTCAGATGGTAAAAGAATCTGCATGCAATGCAGAAGACCTAGGCTTGATCCCTGGGTCAGGAAGCTCCCCTGGAGAAGGGAATGGCCACCCACTCCAGTATTCTTGTCTGGAGAATCCCATGGACGAAGGAGACTGACGGGCTACAGTCCCTGCGGTTGCAAAGATTCAGACACAATTGAGGGACTGTCTAAACTGTAGAACTAAATACAGTTATGCTGTTTTATAAAAGCAATGTCCATGGAAATATGTTACAAACTGAATTTTGGGAAATTATCATATTAAATGTACTAGGACAACTAACGATTTGAAGTTAAACTTGTCTTATTTTTCTAAAGGACCTCAATCTTTTTCGAATGACCAGTTTTCCAAGTGCTTCCAAGGTTTCACACAGGAGCGTCCCATCACGCAGCATTATTGTAGATCTAAAAGTTCATATAAAGTCAGGTAACAATTGGCTCCTAAAGAAGCAGGATGGTTTGTGATAGCTTTTTTCACTTTGGGATTTAGCTTTCTTAGAGGACTTCTATGATCTTCCAGAATAGCTCCTTAATTCTACATTATTAAAGAAACCCCTGTTCAGAACCAGTATGACGTTGGGCGTTTTTACTGTTTGAGTTTGAAACTAATTCTCAGCTCTATTATTTCCATGAAAAGTAAGAAGAAGAAAAACAGCGGACGGAGATGCTTACAATAAGCAGATTATCTTCCCCCCGGGTTGGATTTGTAATGCGGAACGCTTTTGCCTCCCTACAAACACAAAAAGGAAAGACCAGACGTTTGGAAGTTTTCTGTACACACACGTCCATGTGAAACAGATTCTGCCAAGTCTCCTCACTTCAAACGGCAGATTATTTCAGATAGGTCCATGTGTTACCTTTTCTAAAATGTCACAACCGTAAATATTTCCAAAGGCACCCCGACCATGCAGGAGGTAATGCTTTAAACTTCCTAACATCTGCATGAGCTGAACTGATATTATTTTCCTTTGACAGAAAACTGAGGCTCCGTGTGATGTCTGCGCTGCTAGAAGGTGACTAAACTAGCTTTACCTGTCTCCAAAAGCCATGCTGTTTCTTAAAATGTGGTCTTCAGACTCTCTGGATAAAAACCTCCTGATTTGTCCTTTTTTTTCTCTGCTAATTATGCAGAGTTGGCATTTGGTTACGTGTTTTTTACTGGGGTGCAGTTGGTTTAGAATGTTGTGTTGATTTCTGCTGTACAACAAAGTGAATCAGCCATATGTAAATGTACATCCCCTCCCTCCCACCTTCTTCCCCATCCCAGCCCTCTAGGTCATCCCAGAGCACCAGAAAGCTCTGGAATTTTCTTAAAAGTTGGACTCCTGCTCTCCCTCTCACGCCCTCCCCCACCCTGACCTTGACCCCCTCCCGACAAACTCTTATACAATGGGTCTTGGTTGAGGCTCTGGAATTTTTTTTCATAAGCTCCTGTCAACTGAAAAAAAATGCACAACCTAAAAGTTGAGGATTATGTTTTATCTGGCAGACAAAACTGAGGACTTAAGCCCGAGACGTAGCATCTCAGATGGCTCTGAGAGGATGCTGCAGGGAGGCAGAGGGGAGCCAGCGTACGTAGGAGTTTTTGCGAGGGATGCCAGGTAGTTTGGAACTGCAAAAGATTACTGTTGATGAAGGAAAACCACACACCTCAAATTAAAGAATTGGGCACTTTTCTATAAATGGGGAGATGCGAGTCTGGGCTCAGTGAGCCATGCCTTTGATGTGCACCTCAGTGCCCGGCGCTTTCTCATCCCCGGTCTCCGGAGGCTGCAGGCGGAGGAGTGGGGGGTGTGGCCGCGGTGGCTGCTGCCTTGCTGACTGACGTCCGGTCCCATTCTGACTTCCCTCAGGGCTCACCACAGGGGCAACTGTAACACGATGGCTTGACGGCTGCCACGGTTTTTGCTGACCAGTGTGGCAGGCAATGGGGCTGCCCAGGTGGCCCTAGAGCTAAACAGCCCTCCTCCAATGCAGGAGATGTAAGAGACGTGGGTTCGATCCCTGGGTTGGGGAGATCCCCTGGAGGAGGGCATGGCCCACTCCAGCATTCTTGCCTGGAGAATCCCATGGATGGAGGGGCCTGGCGGGCTATGGTTCTTAGGGTCACAAAGAGTCGGACACGACTGAAGTGTCTTAGCACGCACACATGGCAGGCAATATGCTTTTGCACTGATGCTCCGTAATGACACCTCGACACACACCTTCTCCCTTGGTCTCTTGCTCTGAGGAACAAATACATTTTGCTCTCTCCTCCTCTCTCGAATCTTTACACCCAGGGTGGCTCACAGAGATCTCTCTCCCCCTTTGCCTTCTAGGCAGTGCAGAGGAGAGAGTTCCATTTCTGAGCAGATACGAATGCTGTTCCAGAAAAAAAGCCACGGCAGTCCATTGCCCTTGTGGACAGCACCACCCTGAAAGAGGTGGCATTGACCCAGTACTAAAAGCTCAATGATGAAAAAAAAAAAGAAAAATGAGATTAAAAAAGTGGAATGCTCCCTAAGAATATTTCAAAGAAACTGCCTTTTAAGCTTCCTTTCTTCTCCGATCTGCACCCAACCTCCCTGCTGTTGGCAGACTGCAGGGGGCAGGACTCACACAAAGGTGATGCTCTGTTCAGATGCTCTGTTGATCTCAGAGGGGTGACGGGCTTTTTTTTTTTTTTTTGCTGTGGAGCTCACCTCCTGGCTCTTGGTGGACTTAAAAGGCATCCACTTCGCAAGG
The DNA here is from genome assembly GCF_910594005.1 of Cervus elaphus. NCBI lineage: Eukaryota > Metazoa > Chordata > Mammalia > Artiodactyla > Cervidae > Cervus > Cervus elaphus. The sequence goes on along the minus strand of NC_057828.1, from coordinate 77,783,643 downwards.
AAAAGGTTTTTAAATGCTAAGTGCATAGCATGATAATAGGCATGGAGGCTTTGTCGTGGGGGAGAGAGAGAACAGACAGAAGTGCCAACAGCAGCAACAGGAAAATGTGAGCTGATAACGTAGTAAATTGTAACCACGATGCTGAGGAAGACACAGCAAGGAACGTCCTGCAGGTAGGAAGGGGAGTCTGAGGTTGGTTTAAAAAAAAAAAAAAAAAGTAGGCTTCTGCTGATGGAAAGAAGGCTGCTGGGCTGTCCAAGCAGGGGAAAGCCAGCAGAAGCAGAGGCGTGGGGTGGAAACCAAGGTGTGCTGGGCAGAGAGCGCGGGAAGGAAACAGACTCGGTGGTAAAGAGTGATACTCGAGGTCAGATCAGTCAGCAGGCTTAGGGAAGCCCTCTCCTAGGTGGCTGTTCAGAGCAAGACCCTGGACCACTTTGTGTGGAAAAGCTACCTGTGAGGCCCTGGACCTCCAGGGTCACAGTGGGAACCCAGCCATAAAATCCTGAAGAGGCACCTCTCTTCTCCCATGCGTGATTCCTGATAAATCCCAGGGGCTGGACACCAGGATTAAGATCCAGTTTTTGGTGAAGGCCTTGCAGTTGACCGTGAACCGTGACTGGCTGGTTGGTGAGCTCCCACTAAATCCTCAGTCCTGAGCAACGTCACAGAGTCCGCCCTCAGCTCAGTTCACCTGGCTCCCCAGCTCTGTAAACTTCTGGCACTGTTGAAATTTCTAGAGGAAGCCCTTTAGCCAGCTTTCTCGTATATGCTTCAAAAAAATCTTCAAAGGTCTTCTCTCCAGTATAACCTGTATTGTATCCTCCTTGTATTAATATCTTAAGGATTAATGGATAGCTTTCTTTCCCCACAGGTGTTATCACTAACAAAGAATTTGGCCTGTAGCTGTAGTGAAATGAAGTCTATTTAGCTTTTTAAAACTTATTTCCAGCCTTCAGGAAAAAAAAAAAAAAAAACCCTATCCAGATGGTAACATATGATGCTTTCAACAGGAATCCAATATCGTTATTGTGGGAAGTTTTTTTTTTTCTATTTATTTAGCTGCATCAGGTCTTAGTTGCAACATGCAGGACCTTCCCTTGCAGCCCACGGACTCTCTAGCTATGGCAGGCGGGCCCAGTTGTTTTGTGGTGTGTGGAATCTTAGTTCCCTGACTAGGGATCGAACCATGTCCCCGGCATTGCAAGGAGGATTCTTCACCACTGGGCCACCAGTGAAGGCCCCTAGTATCATTATTAGTCGGTGGGCAGCCATACTTTTCAACTGAAGGCGACCAACTGGGGAGCTTTTATAATCAGGTTCATCCAAAACTCATCTGAGTCAGGCCCACATCACCTGCCCCAAACCACTCACTGTCTTTTTACAGAATTGGTGGTTTCTCACCTCTCAGTGATCAGAAGACTTCATCTGCACCTTACTCATCACCTATAGTGTCGCCTCTGTGCTCTTCGCACAGCTGAGGACTTTTTGTCTTTCGGTCAAATAACCTACTCAGTGTACAAGTTTGAAAGGGAAGCCTTCCCCGGTGCTACTGAAAGTGCCCATGGACCCGATGAGAGCCGTGGAGAGGGGTGCTTGGAAGGACGGGGAGGTAAGAAGAGGGTAAGAAGGACAGGGAGGGCACGGGAGCACGTGGACATCCTGGGATGCATTAAAACAAGAATAAGCAAGCTTCCCACTGAGTTAGAAAACAAGCTTACAGTTACCCAAGGGGAAAGGTGGTGGGGGGCAGGGATAACTCAGGAGTTCGGGGTTGATATAGACACACCTTTATATTGAAAATGGATAACCAACAAGGACCTACTGTATAGCAGAAGGAACCTGCTTAATACTCCACCTAAATGGGAAAAGAATTTGTGAAAGAATAGACGTGTGTATGTAGGATTGAATCGGGGCTTCCCTGGTGGCTCAGAGGGTGACGGATCCACCTGCAGTGCATGAGACCTGGGTTTGATCCCTGCGTTGGGAAGGTCCCCTGGAGAAGGGAATGTTTTCTTGCCAGTTTTCTTGCCTGGAGAATTCCACGGACGGAGGAGCCGGGCAGGCTATACCTCCGTGGGGTCACTCGGACGTAACTGAGCAACTAACACACACAGAACTGAATCACCTTCTGGATACTTGAAACTAACAAAACACCATAAACCAACTATGCGAGCAAAGTCAGTTCAGCCATGTCCCACTCTGCGTGGCCCTATGGAGCACAGCCTGCCAGGCTCCTCTGTCGGTGGGATTCTCCAGACAAGAGTACTGGACTGGGTTGCCGCGCCTTCCTCCAGGGGATCTTCTCCACCCAGGGATCAAACCCACCTCTCCTAGGTCTTCTGCACCAGCAGACGGGTTCTTTACCACTAGCGCCACCTGGGATGCCCAAATCAACTACAGTTTTGGTTTTTTTAAATCTTTACTTTATTTTGGAAAACCAACTATAGTCCAATACAAAACAAAGATTTAAAAAAAAGAGTTAGTGAGCTTCCAAAACTGATATGCCTTCTTCACACCAATTCTGCTGATTCTTATAATAGCAGTGGTACAGGCCAATTAGACTGGAGTGAACAGACAGGGGTATAGGTGACGGACTCGAGTCTGGTGACAATTTCCCTTGAGTTTCTTGTATTTCCACATGTCTTGTGAGTCTTTGTTTCAGACTGGCATTTCAAGGATGCTTCCCAGCGAGCCTCTTTGGAAGGCAGAGAGAATGCTTCCCACCGGGGCAGAGGGCAGATTCACTCTGCAGCACAGAAGGTTCTGGTTCCATAAAGTCCTACTCCAAACCACGGAGTATGCAGGTGTCACCTGACTTTCTTCACTCGGTGGGAACTGAGGTTCAGAGTGCTGGAGCAGGAATGTGGTCGCTGCCGTCAGCAAGAAATTCCTTGGTCTCTGACCCAGAATTCTCACGTGAATGGCAGGCTAATTGATTCCCTGCAAGTAGGGTAAAATTCCAACTCATTACCAGTTCTTCACATTGAAGAACTTTCCTGACAAGGAGAAGCCCTTTGATGTGATTGTTTTGTTATTTGCAACATAGAGAGATGGGCTTCTGGTGGGCATCTCAAGTGATGAAGGCAAAACTCTAACATTTACAAGGGATATCTGTGGTCAATACTTTCGTGAAACTGAAAATTTGGAACTGGTTCTAGCCTTGATATATAGGACTTGGGATGCTAATTCCATAACAAGAATCTCAGGAATTTTTTTTTAAGAATTTTTTAATGTGGGCCATTTTTAAAGTCTTGTACTGAATGTTATAATATTGCATCTGTTAAATGTTTTGGGTTTTTGGCCCTGAGGTATGTAGGATCTTAGCTTCCTTACCAGGGATCAAACCTACACCCCCTGCATTAGGAGGCACAGTCTTAACCACTGGAATGCCAGGGAGGTCCCAAGAATCTCAGTTTTAAGGCAGAATCTAGTTTCAGCCTCTTCTAGCAAGACATTTTAAACCCCTCCTGCTTTGCCACTGTAGGAGAGGAAAAATAATTTCCTCTCTACCCTTCTATGTTCTTGACTGAGACCTCCCCTCCCACCAATAGAAAAAGGATTAATAGGAGAAAAACAGAAGTTTAATAACATGTATATTACTGTTGTTGTTTAGTCGCTCAGTTGTATCTGACTCTTTGCGACCCCATGGACTGTAGCACACCAGCCTTCCCTGTCCTTCACTATCTCCCGGAGCTTGCTGAAACTCACGTCCATCGAGTCGGTGATGCCATCCAACCATCTCATCCTCTGTCGTCCCCTTTTCTTCCTGCCTTCAATCTTCCCCAGCATCAGGGTCTTTTCCAATATATATAGGTATACATGTCATTGTATACCCCTTATACATGTGGGAGAGACCCAGGAAAAAGGAGGAACTCCCCCAAATGGCCCAAGCCTTCCCCTTAAATACCATCTCCAGCTAAGGATAAAAGAAGGATGCTGTTTGAGAGGAAGTCCTGTTAGGGGAGGTGTGACCCAGAAAAAAATAGTAAGCAAGAATGTGGTCATTATGCAAGTTTAAGTCAGTGCCTTGGCCAAGGATAAGAGTTCTAGAGTCCTAGTCACCCCCCTGTTCCTGATAGAGAAAAGTGCACTTAGGATGGGAACCTCCCTCATAAATAGAAAAAAGGCCACCTTCTGCTCAGTTTTCAGAGCTCTGTCTGTGTCTGCCATTTCTCAAAAACAACCAGCTCACGATCATCCTTATACCAAAGAGGCGGACTTGGGGCGGCAGCTGCTGTTTCTCCTTACACCTTCGCTGTTCTAGGATAAATACCAAGTTCCCCACTTTCCTTAAAACTAGGAGACGTTCTGGCCAATCAGATATCACGGCTCATCTGCTGGGGAGTTTCAAAAAGCATTTGTTCTTTATCCTTATAAACAGAAGCAAACCTGACCAGTGCCCACTGCTTTACTGCCTTGAACATAACATGGATGCTAGGAGCTGTTGGGGAAGTCATCACCTGACTCTAAGGAAATTCAAGAGACCCTGAGAAATCCGTAACTAATATCTCAGCAATTGGCCACCAGCAACACTGTTTGTGTTAATAAAAACAAGAAATTCCCATTTATTTAGGCCACCATAAGTTGGTTTTATGTTACTTGTTACTTGTAGATGTTCAGTTCAGTTGCTCAGTCATGTCCGACTCTGCGACCGCATGGACTGCAGCACGCCAGGCCCCCTGTCCTTCACTATCTCCCAGAGTTCACTCAAACTCACGTCCATCAAGTCGGTGATGCCATCCAACCATCTCATCCTCTGTCGTCCCCTTCTTCTCCTGCCTTCAATCTTTCCCAGCATCAGGGTCTTTTCCAATGAGTCAGTTCTTCGCATCAGGTGGCCAAAATATTGGAGTTTTGGCTTCAGCATCAGTCCTTCCAATGAGTATTCAGGACTGATTTCCTTTAGGATGGACTGGTTGGATCTCCTCGCTGTCCAAGGGACTCTGATGAGTCTTCTCCAGCACCACAGTTGGTTAGCTAGCGGTGTTCATTCCCACCCCTTCCTTTCCAACAGGCTCCCCATGGCATTCAGGGGCCCTGACCCACATCAGGGGTGGAGCTGGGCTTGTCTAGCCAGTCACGGAGCCCTCTTCTCGTTGACACTGCGTGGGTGTGTGACAGTGTCTTTCTTGCGAGACAGACTGGGAAGTCTGCTGGGGCTTCGAGGAAAGAGTCCTTGGTCCTTATAAACAGGCAGCAGGAGATCATCTCCCGTTTTCCATTGCATGTGATTGCATGTGAGGGTCTGAGGATGGGCAGGAAAAATGAATGGCGAGGAAGACCCTGGACAGTCATGCAGTGACTCTGGACCATTTGTTTTGTAAAATAACAAGTAGCCTGTTGTTTTAGTCAGTCTGAGCTGAGGATTTCTGATACTTTGAGCTAAAGTCATCCAACTAAATGAAGTCCTCACTTAATTCCTCAACTAAATGCTGATATCCCAACACTCTAAAATTCCCCAGATACACCTAAACCAGGTGAACTTGGTCCTGGGCTTGACGAGTTAAACTAACCCAGTTAAAAGACATTTGGGGACTTATCTGATGCTCTGGTGGTTAAGACTTTGCCTTCCGATGCAGGGAGGGCAGGTTCGATCCCTGGCTGGGGAACGAAGATCCCACACACCTCGCAGCCAAAAAAACCAAAACATAAGACAGAAGCAATATTGTAATAAATTCAATAAAGACCTAAAAATGGTCCATATCAAAAAAAAAACTTTAAGACATTTAGCTTTATTTATTATTAATTACAGACATTATAACAATATCTGGCATTTGCATAGTACTTGACACAGGTCATTTGATCCTTACATCTTTTGGGAAAAAAAGCAATGTGGGCATTATTTCTTTCATTTTCAAGCCAGATATGTGAACACTCTGCCTTAAATCCTTTTGTGAATTGAGAAATGATTTATGTAATAAATCTTATTCCACTTGTCAGGCTCCACTTTGCTTTGCAGATAAGTACCTGTTTGCTCTATATTTGCATATCCTAAATTTATAGCACTCACTAAGATAATTTTGAAGGCAGAAAATAATGATTACCTTCAAACATGAGCCAGTATAAAACACTCTGGCAAGGTTTCACCCGTAGACCGGCAGAGAATTGCAAGGTTTGTTTATATTAAATGCTCCGTCGGCTTGAAAAATGGTGATAGACTTTGTCGGTGCTTAGTCACCATTATGCTTTATGGAAAGAGGTCAAAAAAGAAGAGGAAGTTCAAGACATTATTCTTTGAATTGAGCACAGTACCAGGAGCACAAGTGAGCCCCATCTCATGATTTCACTGACAATAAATTTAAGTGTGGGGCCATTGCACATGAAATGAGCATTTAGGAACGTGTCCTCCATTTTAAATCATCTGTTTATGATGGCTCTTTCCTTTCCTGTTACAGAGAGTCATTGTAAAGGTAAACATTAGTTTTAACGGCCAGATCTTCCTTGACCATTTTTCTTAGTCAAACTCCAATCTGACAAGTGAAGTTTTATAAAAACATATTGTTTTAACATGTCTGCTAAATCACCTTGTTGCTAGGCATTAACTTAAAAGATTGCTTTCACTGTTACACCAAGTCAAAAACAGATGGAATTCCTGCAAGATGGTGCAGAGAAGCTCTTGGGACATAGGCTGATTTTGTTGTCTTAATGAGACCTATTTGGGAATAATTGTTTTTTCAGGTCCTTGCCACAAAGGAAAATTGTTTTTTCTCTATTTACAGAAAATGTGAAAATTCTCAAACCAAAACAATATTCTCTAGTGGAAAAGTGTTATAAGCATCTAAAAAAATTAATTATTCCAAGTGCATGTTCATGCTATCGGAAATCTATTCAATGCATGGATCTTGAAAATTGTTTTCCTTAGACCAATACTTTTGCAAATATTTGCAAATACCTTTAACGTAAAAAAAAAAAGGAGTAAGAGGGTTGAAGACATGGAAAAAAGAATGCAAATGAGAAAAGCATTGCAAAGGACAGTTCAGTTCAGTTGCTCAGTCATGTCCAACTCTGCAACTCCATGGACTGCAGCATGCCAGGCCTCCCTGTCCATCACCATCTCCCAGAGTTCACTCAAACTCATGCCCACTGAGTCGGTGATGCCATCCAACCATCTCATCCTCTGTGATCCCCTTCTCCTCCCACCTTTCAATCTTTCCCAGCATCAGGATCTTTTCCAGTGAGTCAGTTCTTCACATCAGGTGGCTAAAGTATTGGAGTTTCAGCTTCAGCATCAGTCCTTCCAGTGAATATTCAGGACTCATTTCCTTTAGGGGTGACTGGTTTCATCTCCTTGCAGTCCAGGGGACTTTCAAGAGTCTTTTCCAACACCACAGTTCAAAAGCATCAATTCTTCAGTGCTCAGCTTTCTTCACAGTCCAACTCTCACATCCATACATGACTATTGGAAAAACCATAGCTTCAACTAGATGGACCTTTGTTGGCAAAATAATGTCTCTGCTTTTTAATATGCTGTCTAGGTTTGCCATAGCTTTTCTTCCAAGGAGCAAGCGTCTTTTAATTTCATGCCTGCAGTCACCATCTGCAGTGATTTTGGAGCCCAAGAAAATAAAGTCTGTCACTGTTTCCATTGTTTCCCCATCTATTTGCCATGAAGTGATAGACAAAGTGATGGATTCCTGCAAAGGACAGGAATACAAAGAGTAACAAGTTTCCTCCCAACACTGAGTTACTCTGGAAGCTTCTCTGTCTCCATGCTCTTCATAACTCATGATCAAGGCTAAGTGGAGTTGAAACTACAGCTTTTGACTCTACAGGTCACTGATTCATCCATCAAATAGTTATTAATTTGCAGTAGGTCCTAGATGTAATACCATGAGCCAATATGGGCACTGCCCCAACCTCATCAAGCTTACAATTGAGTAACCAAGAACTCGCTATCATATAACCCTAA